>NC_079913.1:3449950-3784174 GCF_024868665.1 Triplophysa rosa | reverse complement strand
ACACACACACACACACACACACACACACACACACACACACACACACACACACACACACACACACACACACACACACACACACACACACACACACACAAGCAGACTCACACAGGTACAAACATGCAGAAAGACAGACAGACACACAATGTAAGTAGTTTTCACTAGTACACTCCAGCACTGTAGATTTACGGCCACCCACAAATGAAACACCCACCTCCAGCTCCTGCACAGCTTCAGCTGACACACAAACACACGTCTGCTACACTGTTTCAATTTATTATGCACATCTTCAGCAGTGTCAGATACAAGCGTGATTCCAGCGATGATCTGATACCACACTGACACAATACACCACAGCTTCGGTTTGTTCTTCAGTCTCTAACGCATCTAGAGGGGTGTGTCCCTACGACTCTGATGAAACGCAACACGCCTAGAAACCTGCCGGGAAACACACAACTTGTGTGAACAGCATGAATCACGATGGCCAACATCAGCAATTCCTTTTACAAGAATGTGTGGTGTGAAATCGCAGGAAACCGTCTGAAGCGGAAAAGAATTTGAGATGATGCTCTCAGAGGAACTTGAGAAGTTTGTTGATATCCACACACAGCGGATAGTTTTATTCAGACACCTGAACACAGACCAGCTTTAAATAACTAGACGCTCTGAAATGCAAAACAACTGCTTGAAATATAGATTTAGACTCAAGCTTGATTTGTTTTGATTGCGAAACATTCCTGTAGTGTGGAGAGCAAACAAACAATAGTGTAAATGTTGAAACACATGAAGAGTATGGAGGTGAAAAACGAATGTAGATTGTAGAGGTAAAATAATCTGGATTTGAGTACATTTTGTTTGAGTTCATATTGAGATCTTCAATAATATTGACTTTTGATTGCACACTTGACCAATCCTTAGCTTTGTATACTGTGGTAGGCTATATACAAAGTATGCTTTTTGTTGTCCTCATGTTGTTCCAATTGCTTGCATTGTTTACCTCATTTGTAAATCGCTTTGGATAAAAGCGTCTGCTAAATGACTAAATGTAACTGTAATGATTTGACCAATCTGAGCTCAGTTTGACACATTGTTGACATCAAGTCTAATGCTGACATTTTCTCAGGAGTATCTGAGACGATAAGACTTGAGCAAAAATTTCCATTTGCTCGTCATTTAATCTCGTTGGTGTCTAGAAGAAACTACTGAGTTATTAACAAGATCTCTTCTGTGATTTTTCTATGGATGCCATTGCGTAAGTAATACATTTAAGCGGCTGAACATGGAGCACATTCCGGAATTTCTGGAACAGAACGGCCTTTTATTGAAATACATCCGTAGACTAATAACACAAGCAGATGTTTTAGGGTTCAAAAGGATCTGTACGAGTTTATCCAGACAAACACAGATAATAGGCACGTTGCCTCGCTGTCATTAGCCACATTACAGAGCAGTCTGTGTGTGTGTGTGTGTGTTCATTAGTCTCGCGCTTTCTTTGGAAAGGCCTGCCCAAGAGGCCATATGACTGACAGGTAAAGTAACCAATCACGTTTCGTTTTGTTCCGCGTCATGTTTAGAGGCGTGGAAATGTCCCCGCAGTAACAAACCGATGTACATTCACGAATGTGTCAAAAGTTAACAGAAACAACAATGATTATAAGTTTATCCCATGAACTTCACAAACTTTTAAGATTTGAGCGTTTAGTCAATTGTGATGAATTCTTATAGCAACCGTTGTAAACACGACAGCTTACTTCTTAGATCAGAAGGCTTTGTTGTTTCCAGGCGGACCGTTAAAGAACACGACACACATGTCTCCCGGAAATCCTGTGAAATTCAACCAATTAGATGACGACTTCGAACGTGCTGAAGTGTTTCCAGAAAAGTGTGCCATATGCATCAGACGTTCAGCCGACAGATCGTGGGCGTGAAGTCTGAGGCTGAGACTATGAGTTCATTGACTTGGCCAATATCAGGGACCACTGAGACAGACGGCATCATTAGCTCCTACATCACACACTAACACTCACTGCTTCATGTAGATCAAGGGATCTTCACTAATGGCAACTTATTAGAATAATCAATGTTTCATTTGTATCTAAATAAATTTGTCTGAAGACATAAAAAAAGTCACACAAACATTACACCTTTCAGTCACCTCAGGCTAGGTGAACGTATAGCTTAAAGTAACTTATATTCTGACTCAGAAAATCAGGTTTGATAGACACAGACAAGAGTGAGAAACACCGCAAAAGTGCCGTTATCATACATGACTACAGGCTTTACTGAAACTGGGCCACGAACAGAAGAGAAAGTGCCCTGTGGTGGGAATGACTGTTTGAGGTCGCGGATTAGGATTTGCTTGCGTGAAAACAATGGCCATTAATCATTTTTACACAAGTAACGTCATGTTTTCTGTAAGGAATTGGTGGGTGATGTGAGGCGATGACAAAGCCCTGTCACTTTTGCTTTGCTAAGCAGATATTTAAATGTGAAACACGTTCGGCTGCATGTATTTAAGTTCTCTCGTAACACTTATTTCTGGTGTTATCCAAAGAAACTCTCGCTCATGGTTGAAATTTTAAATCACAAACCCAAAGAATAGAACTTTACTTCTGTGCCACGGACACGAATGACAACTCAGCTGTTTGCATTGTTGAGTTCAGGTGAACACAGGTGAGGACGGGATTATGATAATGTTCAACGAGAAGCACAATCGCTCAGAACACCTTAGCAACCTCAAAGCACCAACATAACAACCACATAGCAACGGCATTCAAAAAAACACGATGCCTAGCATCTGTCAGAAGTAAAAAAGTCAATGCTGTATTTGCGTCAGAGTAAACTATAAATATAATTAAAACAGGATAAAATGGGTTGTCTCGCATGTTTTAAGTGGGTTGAATAAATGAATGAACAGGTATAAGTGAATTATTGTAAATTCACCCCCTCAATAGGACAGGAATGAATTGGAACACCACCAGCGCTTCTCTCAGACACGGTTCTGGATAATTAGGCCTATAATATAAATAGCAGTTTCAAGCCAGATTAATTATAGCCGCATCCACAGGGAAATATAAAGTTAAAATGACTACAAAATCTATTATAACTAAAAACAGAACAAGAGAGCTGTGCAGTGTAAATATAGATGCCTCTGACTGCACCGTGTACAATAATAAAACTCGTCTCAAATATACATCTGCAACAAATAACAACTGGCTTAGAAAGTTTATATCAATTCAGTTGGAGTATGTATGTCTCTATGTAGTGACTGAGTGAATAATACACACTATGTATGTGTACTATGTTTCCGACCGAACCGGTGAGACCGCCGTCAGACATCCACAAATCTACCCTTCTCATCTGTTAACAGTACTACGGGGCAAATAGCTGGAGTCACACAAATAGCAGTATTTGACAGACACAAGGTCATAGATAAGCCTATCAAATCTCACAGACGTCAACCAGGGCAGATAACTTCCCTGTGTTAAACCAATACAAGAGGTCGATCAAGTTTCCCTGCCTTCACACTTCTTTCCTGCTTTCGCACAATTATATCACCAAACTGATTTCAGATGACACAAGCAACAGGCAGGTTGCGTAACCTCGGTCCAGTATCTGTCTGCAGATGGCCCTGTCCGTCTGTCTCCAGCTGTATCTGTAACGAGGTCGCGCTGGTCCAGATAAAGGAGGAGTCATCATATTTAGCAAAGCTCTGCAAGGTTGGCTAAAGTCAAAGCAATCAAAGGTTTACGCACAAGCGGCAGACCAAACTTACGATGCTTTCAGGAACTGTGGGAGTATGAACTTCATAATAGAAAAGCTTGAGTGCTACTCCACCCTGGCGTAATGTTTCCTATTGTTTCCTGTAACACGTTGTATAGGAGATATTCACAGTGTTTATTGAATGAGCGGTTTAATGTTGGCACATGACTGTACCTTCAGGCATATATAGAGTATATCTTTGATCAACCACTTACTGGACATGAACTCTGGCCAAACCTTACATTCAAGAGTGCATATTACCAAGGAACACATTTAAGTCATGTGAAACTGATAATCCCATTTTGAAAATGTAAAAGATTTTTTTCCGTTCACTGTAAAAATACTGGATGGTTTCAGTCCATTTTTGGGTCAAATGTGTTTTTTTTTAGGTTTATTTAAACAGCAAGTGGGTTTGTCCATATTTAAGTCAACCATGGTTTGAAACACCCAGCACTTTTGTGTGTGTTATGACATAATTTGCATGACATTTAAACACCCAAACCTTTATTACTGATTAATAATCATAGTTTAACCATAATCAAACGACGGTTATACAAGTGGTAATAAATACGCCGAAAGTATGGTTATTACACTTTTGCTATAACAAAACATGGTTAATTTTGATAAGGGTATGAGCTTGAACATATGCTTTCATGTGATTCAGCATCAAACATTTCGCACCAAGCCTGACAATCAACAATCATTTTTGCTACAAAGTAACATTTGAACAGCAACGGCCGCGACAATCCGTCGACCCCCGGCATCTCCTTTTCTGGAGACCCGCCGTTCGCGCTCCACACAGAACGCAACTGCAATCCAGGGTACCGAGACGCGGTTTACAAAGTTAAACTACTTGACGCCACGCGACGGCCAGAAACGCCTGTCTGGCGCATACACCAAGAATGAAGAACATTCGCGTCAGTGTTTGAATTTGCCACGCATCCCGTACGTGAGGGTTTGTAGGATTTCATGTGTTCAGTGTGGGTCTATCTCATCCTTCCCTTCGAATTCAGAATCCACAGCCGTCTACATGAATCCGGTTTCCAAATCACATTCGAAAGCAATCCTCAATTTCAAACGCGGTGAACGCGAAGGATGCTTCATGAAACCGCGGCGCGTTTCCAATTTAAGCGCAAACGCCAGCTCATATTCACAGATTTCACCATTCAGTGTCAAACACAAGCCAGCAGCTTGTCTTACCTTGCTCATGAATCACGCCGGGTGTACACGATCGGGACCCGCAGCAGAGGATTGACTGCCTCCGTCTCTCTCCGCTGTCACACCACGAGTGCGCGCGTTTCAAAGCTGCAGCGAACGCGCCTTTTGGCGCAGAGCAATTCTGAAAGACAAGCGCGCGTGTGAACGGTGTGACTACGTGCAGATCGTTTCCATAGACTTCTCACACACTTGGCTACAATGTTTACACGCTTCTAATGCCAAGAAAACATTTGTAGTTTTATCCGTATCCAAAAACAAGAATTTTATTTTTTGTTTGGACAGACAAGGAAAAACATTTCTAGTGCCCCCTCTCTTTCTCAGCAAACCTCACAATCAGACAAAACGTTAGTCAACTCAAATAAAATGCTCAAAGGAATTCCAGACAACAAGGTAAAGAAACTGTTTGGGTGATCTTTTGATAATAAACCCGGTGCAACAGGAAGACAAAGATGAACAACTTCTGTTGAGCCACAAAAGATCTACACCTGACTCTTTCACTAGTCAGTTATTATTGTAGCAGACTACATCTATTCTCTTTTCTCTATCAAGCAGTGTTAATTTTGACAGCAAATTTTGATTTAGTTTTAGTCTTAGTCTTTTGACGAAAATGCAATTTAGTTTTAGTCACATTTTAGTCAACCCCATCATTTTAGTTTTAGTCTAGTTTTAGTCGACGAAATATGAAAAACATTTTAGTCGACTAAATATACATTATATTTAGTCTACTAAAATCTAAATGGTTTAAATCATTTACTTGGTGTAATTAAATGTTCCATACAAAGATTCAACTGTTTTGACATAATTTACTTCACCTTAGAATGAAATTAAACCAGGTCATTACCTTTATTTTTCAGAAAATTCCAGTAACTAGATATGCATTGTTGGAACGCAGAGTATTAGACCATGAACGACATGTTCCAGTTCGTTCAATCCCATTTGACTCAATTGACTCGTTAAGTAGGGCGTATTCATTCAGTTCATTCAACCAATGAAACGCTCTGACAGGGCTCACACTCAAAGGCTATTGGCTCATGGCATGCCTATTTGAAGAAAGAGCGCACTGTCTTTGCTTGAGACAGCAATGAATGAGAATAGCTTTCAAAAAGACATATTATATAAATTGTATTACATTTCTTTAGTCATGCAAACATGTTACATATTTGGTTGGAATGTACAGTTTGACTCACTTCATCACTTCTATAATCAGTAGAGGACAGCGCTGGTTTCTTTTGGCTGACTCTATGTTGCATTTCACGTTATGCAGCAGCTCGTGTTAAATTAACATAGGCATATAAAAACCTTTGAGCTGCCTTCGTAATGTGTTTCGGGGTGACTCGCCTGCAGTCGCGCTTCAAGTTTGCGGCGTTTTACCGGCGATCGTGAAGAAAATAAGACGCTTTGTAACCCGCGTGGAGACACAGAATACATGTGTGTGCCTCCCCTTCTCCCAGAGACTTCTCTCTGCCGTTTATATGAGATAAGCAGCACATGCGCGCAAACTGATGTCCGCCAGGTGGGACAAGAATATTTTCGTCTCGTTTTTATTAGTTGACGAAAATGTCAGTATATTTTTATTACAGTTTTCGTTATCATGCATTCATTTTTATTTAGTTATCGTCTCGTTTTCGTCAGTGAAAACATGTCGTTAACGAATACTTTTCGTCATAGTTTTCGTTAACGAAATTAACACTGCTATCAAGATACGTTTCCAGTAGGCCTACATTGGGTGATTTTGTGCTTCAGGATGATGTATTTTGTGTTCTGTCCAAACAAATCATTGTTACTTTCTACTCAAAAGATACAACTGTAAGCGTACTTGCTTTGAACACAAAGTTAAAACCACTCCCAGAATACGTAGAAAGATACCTGACCTACCACCCCCATCCCCTTAAAATACACAGAATACTCTCACATTGCCACTATCCTATAGCGACTAGGAAATATTTACTATATGTTCTAACCCTTACGTAAAGAACCCAAATACAAGTATAGTTCATCTTAATTCATGCAGCATTCATATGAGAAGTGAAAGTGACCTATTTGTCAGGTATGGTGACCCATACCCGAAATGTGACCTCTGTATTTAACCCATCCATATAAATGATACGTTGTAATTGTAGGAACACATTTCAGTCAATAGAAATTGTATTTGTTACTATAAATATGGGGAATAAATAGTTCACCCTAAAACATTATTTCATATTTTACCAAACCTTTCTTTACCCTACATAACACAAAAGATATTGTCAAGAATGTTAGTCACCAAACATCGGACGGACCCCATTGTATGAACAAAACCACTGACACATTTCTCAAAATAGCTTTTGTGTCCAAGCGTCATAGAGATTTACCAACCACACGATGGTAAATAGATAAGTGATATTTAACTTTTGAGACGACTATTTAACATCAGAGGAAAGAGAGTTCTGCATTCAGTACACCAGTTGGCTTCTATTATAATGCAGCATATTTTTTTATATTTAAAAACTTGGTTTTCGTTTATTTATTAGGATGTCAGTAGCGCCCCCACACGACAGCATTAATCATTTTAATAAAATGTACTAATTCCTTCATTAGGCTGATGTCATTTTTTGAGTATACTGCAAGTCTTCACATGAATTTCCCTATAACAATACAATCTGAAAACTATGAAACCTCACAATGCCCAACAGGTTAATAAAATGCATATAAAGACAAAACAAAGCTGAATCTAGTTCCGAAACATTTATTTTGCAAAAAGTTTTTGAAATGGTAATTCCTCTGAATATGTTCTATTGAGAGGATACATTTGGCCCACATCAAGCACGCAGGTAGTGGATTTAACTAAATGTGCATATTGAACCACATGGTTTAGAAATCATTAGGAAAACAATCATCCCCGAGGAAACGCTCTTTGTAAACTTGGTGACAGCTGCAAAGCACTTACAAAGACACAATCAGTGCGGTTTAAAAAAACTCAACAAAACACAACTTACCTCTAAATCCAGGTGATTCTGAGCATGAGGACGCGGGGACACAAACACACGTTGTTTTCCCACTTGTAACTGGTTGCATGAATCACTAAAATGTTTTCAAAAATAGGCAGCACTTTTGGACATCATTTGTAAAGATGACCTTGTTCATGTAAATCTACTGGAACTAATGGACAAGGCCATCAAAAGCCCTCAAACATGATTCACATATTTCGTCTAAACAGATCAATGCACATGTACACAGCAGTCAGTGACATTACGTGTAAATTAAGCTCAAAAAGCATCTAAAATCAATATTTGACCATTTATATTACATTGCCATGTTTGTCTGACAAGAACTCACATTAATCTTTCAACATATGTTTAAAGGTAATGGAGGTTACCTCTGACATGAACAAGTTCGTCTACATATATAAGCATAAAAACATTGGCAATGAGCACAAAGCAAGTTAAACATTTGGATCATTGAAGTGTCTAATGTAGACATATTAGAATCCAATTACAAATGAAGATGAGGAAAACAAATGGACAAGGAAGAAATTTCACAGTTTTGAATTTGTGGTTCCAATAACACTCAAGACATTTTGTTATGTTAATGGTGGCAAACCTGAGCTTCATGAATTGATACAATTGAGAAATTTCGAATAAGAATTTTCTATATTTTCTCTTGATCAGGATTATGAAAAATATATTAATTTGCCCAAGTAATTAAAATTTTAACCATGCTATAATGAATTTATATTTAACTAGAAAGGCACAATGGTACAGCAAAAATACCAACTGCAAAAATCACAGCCATTTTTAACAGCAAAACTTTAGGTGCACATTTGAGTTTATGGTTCAACCCAAATTCGATTTAAAAAAAATTATGCAACACATTAAACATTCAGTGTAAACAAGCAACAACCCCAATGCAAACTTTATTACAACACATATTCTATTTAATAATCAAGGCAGAAGACACAAACATGGACAAGGGGAAAAGAGAAAAACAAAACGCCTATAAAAACAAATCTAGCTAACAATTTACACATTATAGCAGTCTGAAAGTTGTTTTGTGTACTGTGAATAGAGCAGGCAAGTAATTCTCTATCATAAAGAAGCTGAACTTACACACAACTACTTTCAAATAAAACGTAAAAAATAAAAAAAGCTGTTGGGAATTAAGAGTATATAATATTTTACAGAACTGTAGCGCTGCAGAGTTTATCCTGAGTCCGGTCTGGAGTCTGTGACGGCGGGTCGCTGTCGGATGAATCTGCGTCGCTCCTGGCGTCACTGCTCCTCCTCTTGCGTTCAGCTGAAAGGTGTCAAAACGAAGGTGGCAGTTTGTTTTGGGGGCACAGAACCCAGATACACACAAAGCTGTTTTCCCTCTACATTTACACACACCCAGACTGTCCCACACATACACAAGCATGCAAATGACTTCAGTAGAAACAGAACACTTAATCCTTTTACTTTTAACTATTTATATATACACGCTAAAGTCACATTACCTGCATGGTTGAATGAGCAGTTCACCTTCAAAATGAAAATTTTCATTTACACACCTCGTCATTTCAAACCTGTATGAATTTTTCTTCCGCAGAACAAAATATTTTGAAGAATGTTGTTAACAGCCCCCCATTCACTTGCATTGGTTACAATAAAAGTGAATGGGAGGCTATGCTGTTCTGTTACCAACATTTTTCAAAATAACTTCTTTTGTGTTCTGCAGAATAAAGTCATACAGGTTTGAAATGACAAGAGGTGTGTAAATGATGAAAGAATATTCATTTTGAAGGGGAACTACTCCTTTAAAGAGTGCAGTGATCAACACAATTATGCTAGAAATCAGCAGACTATGAGACTATAAATAGACTGAGACAAATCCCTTAAGTCATATCAATACATTGTAAAGAAATAAAACAAAGGCATAAAGACATTGGCATGCACAATTGAGAAACATTGAACCCAATACCACACTGAAGAGCAGGAGAAATCACTATACTCCTTTATACTCTCAAGTTACTAAAAATGATCAAATTCAAACGTGATGTTTTCAATACTTCATGGACAATGAATTATTTAGAAGCACAAAACCCAGCAAATCTTACATTAAAATAGTAACAAATGTTACGTATATAAAGGACAATTCACACAAAAATGAAAAATCTGTCATTAATCGCCTTCGAGTTGTTTCAAACCTGTATTAATTTAATTTAAATCGAATAGATTTTTTTTGAAGAACATTGGAAACAAACAGGTTTCTTTTCCTACTATGGTACTCAACAGTGCCCCAAAACTGTTTGGTTACAAGCATTCTTCCAAATATCTTCCTTTGAGTTCAGCAGATTTTTTAAAGCTTTGAAACAACCTGAGGGTGAGCAAACGACAAATTTTCATTTTTGAACGAACTATCACATAACCTGTAAACTAGGGATGCAACAATACAGCTCACCCACGGTTCAATACGAACCTAGGTTTTGGCCCACCGTTTTCGGTTTGGTTCTTATGGCTTCGGCACATTGAAGTGTTTCTTGATTGTTTTATGCTTATGTGACAGGAACAGTAAAAACTTAAGGGAAAAAAAAAAACTATTTTACTGAAATTCTCTATTGTACTTGACAAATTTTATTATCTTTGACTTATTTTATTATCTTTAAGCAAGTACAAATTCCTGGTGTATTGAATAAATGTAAAGATTTACACTGGCAGCTCACGGCAGTTTCTGGTTTACTGTTCATCAACATGCCAGTAAAATAAGCTTCTTGAAGAGGTTTTGCGCATCAGAGTATTTAAAATGACGTAATGCAAAACTTACGATTGCTGTAATGGAAGTAAACGTGCGCTCAATGGGAAAGGCCAAAGATAATATATTAACAAGGTGCACCACTGCCATTGCAATAAATTGGAAGAAATGCAATGCTAAATAGCTGCTTGGAGGCGAGAGGCCCGAAAGGTTGCAGAGTTACATGACTTTCATTAAACGGACTTTGGCATGGTGTAGACACCTTTCTGCATGTGCTGAGAGCAACGCGAACGTGATGCTTTCGTATGCAATGTAAAAATACATTCTTGATGTGCCAAATTTGGACATTATCACTTTAGTACAACAGGCATACAATAAAGCCAGCCCGCGTCTGGTCCTCAGCATTATACTCGACAGCAGCACATTGCTTCTCGTGTTGCAGAAGGTCTCGCTTCACCGCCCGACCACCACTCGCTATTAGATATTGGGGATGCGTTTATCTATCTCAGCATACAGACAAACACGGACAGAGCCAGTTCACAGTGTAATTAAGCGCATGGAATTTTTTTTTACCGCAAACCCGCAATTCACTTACACGTATTGAACCGTGGAGGTCGTACCGAACGGTTCAATATTATATATCGAGTATTGTGGCATCCCCAGTATAAACCTGCCAAAAACCAAAGTGTGTAAGAGAACTTGTACAAAGACATTTTTAAAAGGGCTACTTGTTCTTTTTACAAAGTGTGACAGTTTTTAAACAGACAGATTTCACCTATGAAAGTCCGACATGAGACTGATGCACAAAATCAATTACAGGTAAATGACAATCATATAATAATTTGATAGGGACTTAACACCTTCATTAAATAAATCTGCCATTTAATGCATAAATATGTAACGTTAGAAAAATGCCTGGAATCATTTTGATGCTATATCTATAAAACACAACTTCACATTTACTTGTAAAAATTCAGCAAATTAGGAAGTCAATTTTCATGTTGTCAAAAACAAATCCTTTAAGCAATGAGTAGCATTAACTATTAATGCAAACACTTACTGGCCATCTGACAAGTTACATAACAATGCTGAGCTTTAAATTTAGTCTGATAAATTCATATTCTTAGTGCAGGGAAAAATTTGTAAATGCTCAAAGTTAAGATCCTTTAAAACTTTGTCAACTGAACTCATAATTTTCTTTTATAAATATAATACTTTGTCATAAATGTGAATGTGTCCACTGTTACTCTGAGAACAAGCAGTTCCACAAGCCCTGTCAGTCATAAACTATCCATTAAAACTTAAGCTTTATTTTATAGCCACATATAGGTCTGAATGACTGCTACAATATAGTATTTTATTACCATAGAAGTCATTGGCTAAACTATCAATTAAATGATGAGAAGCTCGTTTCAGTGAGTCAGTGGACACAGGATAGAATGTTGAGGGCTGGACAAAAAATCTACTAACAAATTCTGCCAGTTCATTTTGTATGAGCATAAAGGTGTGATATTCTTATTACACTACATTTAAATCTCACTTATTCCTTTGTATCTATTTCCACGCATAAGACACTCTCAAAAAATAAAAATTGCAATTCAGATATGACCAGACATTGAACACTGACATGACAAGTGTTTTGCAGTGAATTAACCCGTTACAGTTAAAGCTGCAATCCGTAACATTTGTCTCTCTCACGCCACTTGTTCAAAATGTAAAACTGCAG
Organism: Triplophysa rosa; assembly: GCF_024868665.1. Taxonomy (NCBI): domain Eukaryota; kingdom Metazoa; phylum Chordata; class Actinopteri; order Cypriniformes; family Nemacheilidae; genus Triplophysa; species Triplophysa rosa. Next base: position 3,771,762 of record NC_079913.1, on the reverse strand, counting down.
GCAACTTTGTTCTTATCTTTATGTGCGTTGAAGTCAAATGACATCAAACTGACATTTTCTGCAAGGCTTAATTTATAAGCAGACACTCATTTCAACACTGACTTAATGTAAATATTAATTATAATAATGTTTGTTTTCTGTTGTGAACCAGGGCAAGGTCAGGAGACAGTTTTAAACACTGATTTATATATACAACCGTTTATTTTCTAACCACTAAAAACTACCAATTGCAGCTTTAAATGTCACAATTTCTGTTTGATGACAACGTTGAAGTTTAAATCTGTAACGACCATAGAAAATTTGTCCAACCCTTTATTGACATAAAACTAAGGAGAAGAGTGGATGGATGGATTAATGGGAGTTGTGAAATGCCAGTTTCATGATTAAATTTACACAAGAAAACCCAGGAAAAACACAACTGCTGCACAAACCCAGACCACACAGACAACTGAACAGAAGAAAATTCAGTCATGTTGTCTAATAAAACTACGCTTAGTTTGCAAAGTCTACAAGCAAAAATGTTCAAACCGAAATATCTGTTCTGACCTACAGAACATTAAAGAGTAAAGGGCATGTATTAAAACTGCAATCAAAATAACTTTTCAATAAGCACTACTGTTTGTTCGAACACTTTTGTTCAAGTAATTTCTTTGTGTTGCTTTAATCAGCACAACTAACTAAGAGATAAAAAATGTACAAAAAAGCATTAAGATGTGCATCATTTTAGTCTGCTTGAATGGCAGAAAAATACCTGACTTTCGATGCCCGTTTGATTTAAGACAATTTTTTAAGAAAAAAAGTTACTGGTACAGTTAAAGATATTATGGTGTCCCCAAGATTTACACCTTCACTAGCTCCAGAGCTATTAAGCAACAGGTAACAACAGGTGAGATTGACCATTTTATCAGAATTTTGCAATCTAGGTATGAACTGAGGACATTAGAGCTGTATACAAATATTAATAACAATAAAAATCTTCATTAAAAAACGGTAAAATACCTGTTGCAATTTTACTGATATCAAATGTAGACTTAAGTGCCCAAACATGGGCATACAAGATTCCCAATAGAATAAAAACAAAAACGAGTAAAAAAAAACATACAAGACTACAACTTTACATAACGTTTTAAAAGTCCCTTTTATAAAATAATAGCAGTTCTTCCGCACTCACAATTATATCAACATAAAATAAATATCGTAGCTGTCCTTCTGAAACCTCTTGGGTCCAAAATCTCTGTTTTTCAGGAAATGGAAAAAAAACACTGACAACACAGTATGCAATATTTTAAAGTAAAGAGTCGACAAGCACTTTTTACTGGTAAGATATTTGTAAAACCCAGTGACAAACAAAGGGTAAGGAATAATAATGATTTATGGCTTAATAATTAAAACCACGAAATATGGAGATGCAAGGTTTTAAAAGGACAGCAGCGATATAGAAATTCAAGACTATATGAAGATCTTGTTCTAGAGCAAGCCAGGTTTAAAGTGAGTTTGTGTGAATGGTGAAGAACTGCTACAACCGCTCACCTATCTAAGAGTATGTTACGTTACATTTCATAAAACAACAACACAGAAATGTAAAGTACTACAAGAACCCATGTATTACAATAGGTTCTACATTTTTGAAAAACTTCTAGGTCATAATTGATCAAAACCAGTTGAAGAAAGTCTAAAATACACCTTAACAGTGGAGGTTTAACCTACTCTTACAGAGGATGTTCAAGAGATAAAGAGAGACTTTTTATCGTTTTAAAGCCAAAAGGGATCAATGTGATGCTATTAATTTACTTTACAGATTTGAATGCTGTTGAGACATGAGTAACTATCATAAAACTATCATAACTGTAACAGAAAAATCACTGACAACAATACTGTCATTCTCTACATCTCATTGGGGGCTATAAACAGTCATTCATCAACTACAAACCATTGTTTAGTATTTAGTACAGGTTGAATTTACATGTCATAATGCCAAATTCAAAAGACAATGCATTCTGAAATTCAAAACTTTTGGCAAAAATTGTTCACATTGAGTATGAGAAGTGAAATTTTCTGCTTTGCACAAAAACACACAGGAACCAATTCATCAGAGTCATGTGATTTAAGCCACATATCAACCAATTAAATCCTCCAATTGTTCTTTCAGATATAATATGGGTTGTGAGCTCAATATGCAGAAATCGACAAATTGAAAAAAATTGGTTTTAAAACACTTGCTGATCTGAATATTATGCAAATCCACAAGTAACAAAGCAGAACGTTATATAACCCATACTGTCTTCCAAACGTTTGAAAACACATACAATCCTTCCAAGACAAATAGTTACCACATAACAGCCCTGGATCACAAGCAGCACATCTGCTGTTTCCTCTAACAGGGCTGTAACTCAAGTTCATCATAAAAACAACTTGAGATGAGACACACCAGTATAAAAAGATCAGAGTACTCCCAGATTAAACTACAGCTATGAAAAAATTTTTTTTTTATATTGGCCGCAGAAGGAAAAATCAGGTCAATTATAGTAATGTCTTAGGTTAAAAATCGTACCTGATCACCTACCTGCCACATCCTGCCCTCTGCTGGAGGCAAAACAGAAGTACAGCAGACATACCACACCTAAAAAAAACCAGACACATACAAACACACAGAATACACACCTTCCGACTAACGGTGGCGATACTCCCGCTCACGCTCTCTATCTCTCTCGCGGTCACGGTCACGCTCGCGATGACGGTCCCTCTCACGGCTGCGCTCTCTGTAATAGTCCTCATGGCGGTCACGGCTGCGCGACTTGTGCCGGCGGTTCTTCTCACGGGAGCGACTGTGGTCCCTCTCCCTCGACCTTTCCCGTCTACTTCAGAAGTGATGGAATAAAGACAAGATGAAAACGGCATTCAAAACGCACCACATTCCAAAATAAACTTGATTTATTTTGTCCACCACAAGATTTTGGTTGAGAAAGTTACTACATCAAAGATGACAGACAGAAAATAAGAGCTTACCTGGTGGCAGAACCGTAAGATTTGGACTCAATTCCATGCAAGCAGTCCTGCAGTGAGCTGATGAGAACCTTGCAGCGGTCATCAGCAGAAACCTTTGACTGCTTGATCAGAGAAATGGCTGTCACCAGAGTCTCTATAGCACTGCCGTAATCAGCTGCAAACACGGGTCACAATTACAACCAATAAACTCCCAAAAAAAACGAACGGGTGAGCGAGCGTGTTCATACCTGCGCTGGCGTCTGACACTGCCCTGGAAATGGCACTGCTGGAGATCGCTCTGTTTCGATTCATGATTTCCTCAAACTCTGCTTCGCTCAGAGGAGTTCGAGAGTCCATGTCCCTACGAGACAACGTAGATGAATTGAGACAAAAATAGAAGTGTTTTGGTGTCACTTACTGCAAAGAAACACAAAGCGAGGGGTGCTGTTAGTGTCTCATCACATGAGGTGTTAGTCACTGCAGCTGCTGCACATCGGCTCTGTTTACTAGCGCTATAAAATCACACCACACTCAACGTCCTGTATCAAGATCATGGATCTCAGCAAGCAGGCACTTCACTAACCCTTGATCACTTGCATTGTGCAAGCGCTGAGCAGTATTTTTCACATCAACCAACCCTTCGTTTATCCAGGGCTCAAAGCCACATACTACAGGGGGTCTGATGTTACTAAAGAAAGGCCAGAGGGGGAGATTCAGGGTACTGTAGTATGTACAAAACATTTTAGAATTCGACACGCAAAGTGAGTAAGGCTGGGCAGTGTATGCCGAATTAAAATGGCCAGCTAACTTGTGAATACAAAAGCTATATTACATATTTGTCACAGTGAAGGAGACGAGTGCATCTCATTACCTGCCACCAGGGCCATAGTCTCTTTCGTAGGGTGGGCGGCCGTACGGGTCTCCGGGTTGTGGTCCCCTGCCTTCAGACGACGGCATGCTGTTGTTTCCAGGCGGAGGAAAGAAGGCCGGGTTGACATGAGGAGCTGGTGGTGGACCTCCAGGTGGAGGCCCCTGCATGTGAGGTGGGGGCGCGAGGCCAAGAGGGGGTCCTAGAGGTCCAGGAGGACGGGGAGGGAATGGTCCTGGAGGAGGTGGACCCTGTTGAGGGGGAGGGGGTCCTGGGGGTGGGCCGTAGCCTGGTGGAGGTGGTCCAGGGGGCATTGGACCCATTGGAGGCTGACCAAACTGACCAGGAAACATGACTGGCGGAGGGGGGCGGTCTCCTCTGTTAGGGGGTCCCCCAAGAGGAGGCAGCAATCCTTGTCCAGGTAGCGGGGGACCAGGGGGTCCTGGATGCCCAGGAGGACCAGATGGAGGACGGAGTGGTCCTTGCATACCTGTTACAACACAGTGTTATCAACTGATATCAACTTAAGATATTCTCACACCGTCTAAGACACCATGAAATGGTGTTTGCCATTTGACATATTGAGCTACAAATGTGTAGGGTGATGGTCATAAAATTTGCAGTAAGGGAGGGGTGCGCCAGACCTGGGAAGTGTGGTGGAGGCCCGCCAGGACCAATTGGCCCAGGTAAGCGATCACTTCCTGGTCCAGGAGGGCCTGGAAAGCGCCCTCGACCTCTGCCTCCAAGAGGAAAGCCAGCACGTGGCCCACCTGGGGGCCCAGCTTTACCCTCACCTGACATCTGCCCTGACTGCGTACCTGTGGGAGATACAATTAGAACACTGCTTAGTAATACAGTGGACTGAAATGTTAAAGTTGAAATAGAGGAGTTGTTTTAGTTTGTTAACCTCGCTCACTTTTTCGCGACTGCATCTCAAACTGGCTGAGTGACTGCTTGTTGCACGGGGTGACGATTGGATTCTGTCCATGCAGTTCTCGTTTTGACAGCAAGTCCATGAGCTTTCTGGATGAGGCATCTGAACCCACGCAGACCAGAGCAAACCTGTGGAGCACAGAGAATTAAAAATCACACACAACAAAGTGGGATGCCAAAACAATCAAAGGATCCTGGGTCTTATAACTTTTATGCGAGTTTACTTAAATGACCAGCAGTAATATCAAGAAAGCAAGATGACTTGTAAATAACAACGGATTAAACAAATACTGCATTGTCCAATGTGGATAATCTTAAAATGGCCAAACATCAGCCGATTAACTAGTTGTGTTCACTTACCCTTTCGACTGCCCATTTGCTCTGTTCTCAAAAAACTTGATCTCCAAGACATCATTTATGCCTACCGAGCGGATAGCATCTGTCAAATCCTCATCAGTGGTCCACTATAAAGAGAGAACTCCAGTCAAAAGTTGAACTCATTTAAGTTAAGTGTACCGTGATTCAAACGTATATTATGTAGTTAGAAAGGTATAGGACTAACCCATGTGAGGTTGCCTATGTACAGAGCGATTCTTTTGCCAGTGTAGGTGTAGACAACATTCGGTGGAGCCCCTTTGGAACCCTCAGAGCCTCCAGGTGCTGGCAGGGCATCCAGGTAATCTCGATCTTCAGGTGCATCCCCATTGTTGGCAGATGGTGAGATAACATCATCATACAGGTCAATCTGCTCATGAACAGGATAATCTGATTCCTAGGGCACAGAAAGAGAAACACACGACCATTTAATATAAAATCCAGTCATCACGACAAAAGGGCATATTAATTCTGCTATGAAAAATGGGTTTGCGTATTATTTTAACATTAACATCACGAACATGATCAAAACCAGCAATTACTCAGCAAATTTGACTCATTGGATGAACAGTGTGTACTAAATTCTAACAATTAAAAAAAGTAGTTTATACATACAAAACTTTTTTAAATAAATTTCCGAGATTTATTATTGACAAATTACATTTTGAGCTCATTAAGGATTTCACTTTGAATTTTTAGGCAACAAAATGTCTTTAAACACAAGTTTGCATAGAAAATGGACATTTGCTGTAGAAAAAAGTTTTTTTTTCAAATATATTGTTCGTGATCACACAGAGGCTAAACTCGTTTGTTGATCCGTCCAGTTGAAGCGATATTGAACCTCGCGCGCGCGCGGCCTACAGAGGTAACCAGACACCACAAACAATAAACGCACTCGACGCGTTCATTCGCGCCACACAAACGCGCTCCAAATGCAAACACTGTTATTATTGCCACTGTAAATATTAGCTTTGGAAACTTGTAAAAAAATGACCCGACTAATTTTACCTCAATTAACGTTAAACGTTTGTACGCAAACTTGTTTTAGCATAGCACAGGTTAGCACAACTAGCAATACGCCCCAATCATTCCTAGGGGACTGGTGCATATGACCGTCGTGCATTCTCATAATACGTATTTGCAAATTTGAAGGTGCTTATTTTGAGGTAAAACAGAAACAAAAACCGACCTGATTAAACTCCTCTTCTACATCAGCGTAAATATCGATGTGGTCAACACCGTCCGCCATTTTTTGTCTCCCTCCTCCTCTGTGTGTGTGTGTGTGTGTGTGTGTGTGCGTGCGTGAGGAAGAGACGCTAACGAGTGAAGTCAGAAACGCCCGCCAAAAACAGAGAGATGGGCGATATATTTTTTCAAAATAAGGGAGCGCTTGTGTTTCTTTCCTGTAACATGAAATATTACTAATCAACATTTCCTCAACATAAAGGCAAAGAAATTACATAAACACAGAAGAAAAATCAAATTTCCCCTCCAATATTTTCAACTTTGTTTATTTCGCTCCTGGCTTGGTCTTTTATGTGTTTTACTGTTTATATATCGTATTCATGATATTTTTGGTTATATTGCATACACATACACAAGAGAACGACGACAGTTTTTCAATAAAGAAACTTGAATGAATCAAATAAAATGGTCAGGACTCTTTCTTTGAAAATAGCAGCTCAGAGTTAGCGCACACCGAATGCTAACTTCATGCGTGCTACATTCAGAGGCTTTTATAAAGAACACGCATTTACTGAATGGCAAATGGAAACAGTAATTCAGTTCGGTTCAAAGCTGTACTCATTTTATAGACGACAATAGGAACATAACGTTTTACTCTCTGTATACTATGTTTAAGAGGATGGCTGAATTTGGTCCAGATTCGGGGGGAAGGATGAAGGTAGAGACAGTCATCCCGTGGCCAGTGTTTATATCATTGTTGTGATCGTTAATGTTTTGCTATGTTAGACCTTGTATTAATGTTTTTGTTACAATGTCTCTGTCCTCAGGGGGTGACTATCGTGAAACCGATCGTGTTCGGGAACGTTGCACGATATTTTGGCAAAAAAAGAGAAGAAGATGGTCACACTCATCAATGGACTGTTTACGTCAAACCATACAGAAACGAGGTTAAGACATGGAGTGGTTTTGCATTCTCTTAGGCATTTGAGATGATTTATAAGAATGTGATGTTTTTAAATGGATACCAATCTGTGCTCCATTGACAAAGTTGTATACTTTTTCTTTTATCCCTTGAAATCTTTAGGACATGTCAGCTTATGTCAAAAAAATACAATTTAAACTGCATGAAAGTTATGGGAACCCTTTAAGAGGTGAGCTATTTTTCTGACAATATCAGTGTTTTAATCAAATAATATACATTTTTCGTGGCTTTAAATAACATAGGTTAAACTCATTATTAAATTTGTTTTAGTGGTTACAAAGCCACCTTATGAGATTACAGAGACTGGCTGGGGAGAGTTTGAGATCATTATAAAGATCTTCTTCACTGATCCAAATGAAAGACCAGTGAGTGACCAGTGATAACTTCCCTGAATTATAATTAATATACATTTGGACTAAATGGATGTAAAAATTCGTTGACGTTGTGGTTTTATTTCTTCAGGTCACTCTGTATCATCTTCTGAAGCTTTTCCAGTCAGACTCAAGTGCCATGCCAAAGAAGACTGTTGTATCCGAGTTCTATGATGAGATGGTGTGAATTTGATTTTACAATCAACATTTTAACAATGCAACTTGACAGTAGAGTAGAGAGTAGTAAGATGTATTTGCTGATTAGTGCTAAATGTTCTGTATTAAAGTGGTTGAGTGACAATAGTGCTTTCATTCATTGCAGATATTTCAAGACCCTACAGCCATGATGCAACAGCTTCTAAACACCACCAGACAGTTGACGCTAGGGGCTTACAAACACGAGACGGAGTGTAAGTGAACTTTATATTATTTACCTTTCAAACTCTTATTTGGCAATCATGTGTATGTTTAAATAAGATGCTGTGAATTCTGAGTTGTAGATAAGGGATCAAATCTGACAAATAGCACTTCTGTTTATTTGTCATTCTAACGACCTCTGTTCCAAACATGTGAAGTAAACATTCAGTGTTGCAGTTGCAGAGCTGGAATTACGAACACGAGAAAAACTGGAAGCGGCGAAGAAAAATACAAGCCAGGAGATCACCGAGCTTAAGGAACGATTGAAAGCCTCCAGAGAAAACATTAACTTCCTCAAAGGAGAGATACGCAGACTGGAGGAGGATGACCACCTTAAAGAACATTAAGAACTTTTACAACATCGGATTACATCTGTCCTACAGCGCATGAATGTGGACATTGAACATTAAACACCCTTCATCTCTTTGGGTTTCGTTATGCTTTGTAGAGAAAAAAAAAGAATAATACATAAAGTAGTGAACAACTGTGTTGTTAATGTTTTATGATTGCCTTTTGAATCTTTGTGGAGGTAACATTTTATATAAATATTTTTTTTTACAGAAGTTCATCTTGCTTTTCTTGTCTCCAGTTATGAGAATGAACTAATATGTTTGTGTATTCAATATTTTTATGCTTGAATGGGCAAAATCATAAATTATTTAAATTTACAAGTGATTACTTTACGCAGTGTATTCAACTAAATGGTAAAGGAATGATATTTGCAAATTGCGACAGCCATCGCTGCAACAATTAAAGGTGCTATGCTTTGAACCTCCACGAGAGGTCAGTAAAACAGTACAGTCATTATTTTCTCATTTAATAACACCAAAAAACAACAACATAAAGGGTGAATTGTAAACCAAGACATAAAAACACAATACCGCCTGAATAATGAACAGATGCACAAGTTTATCTAGCTCTCAATGGGGGTTACCACTATTGTTCTTGCCTGTTGTTTTTTGTAAGGAACAAGGTCCTAAATGTTTTGGTTATTGTAGAGAGACTAAAGTGCATTTGAGGTATGGTACGGTATAGTATTAAAATACTATAGTTTAACTAGGGTTACTGTAGTAAAACCATGGTTACGTTTCTCCCCCCCCTCTCTCTCTCTCTCTCTCTCTCTCTCTCTAATGTTTAATATAATACCACAATGTGATTTGTGTGGGGTATTATGTAGTGTTTGTTTCCAGATGGTTTAATAAAGTGTGTTAAAAAGTCTCTCTCTCTCTCTCTCAATTTTTGGCATGATTGCGTGTTCTTACAATATTGCCAAAGCATTGAACATATAACAAAAGACATGCATTATGTCTCTCTCTCTCTCTCCCCCCTCCACCCTCCTCCCTCCTCCCTCCTCCCTCCTCCCTCCTCCCTCTCTCGGGCCTGATGGGGGTGAGAGTAGAGGCTGCGCGAGCTCACGTTCAGTGTGCGCGAGTGCCTTCACTTTCTATTGCTGCCGATCAACCGAATTTATCACATTTATTTACACATAAAACAACGAAAACAGGCACACATCAGACGTCTGCGTGGGAATAGCAATTCTAAGCGTTTTTCTTTTCGTCCTGCTTCTGGAATGTGGGAGGTGGACAGATGAAAAAGTTTCGCTGTTTTGGTGGTTGAGGGAGTTTTGATACGGGCGATGAGTCCTGTTAAGAGATTTTACACATCAGACTGGAAAAACACGGATTTATCGCCCTTATCAACATAAATAGACACTCACTAAACTCACCCTTGGAGAAATGACTATTGTAAGTATACATTTACATTATATTTCGTGAATTAAATCCACTTTGGCTGTGATTATTTGTTAGCGGGCTAAGTAATTAGCATAGTAGCATCGCTGGGTATTATATAATGCAGTTCAACCAATTCTTCGCGTTTTATATCTGATTTCATTTGCTGGGCATGTTACTTTGGTGTAAAAACTAAGATTAAACGTTGTTTTGTAAACCGGTGTAGTAAAGTACGAGCTCTGTGTGTTCATGCATCTTTAACGTTAGTGTGTGTTCTCAGATAGTTAACATACACAGATTTTATCATAAAAGTTGATGTGGCATATGAAAACAATGAGCTGTTTTTACTGAGTGTATACTGTGGTTTGTGTATTTTTTCTGACGCAGTACGTCCCATCATTAACAGATTCAAAATCAGTATCGTTATCAAATAAGTTAGAGGTTATAGTTAATAGTGAAATGTTTACTTGGTGACTATGAGGAGTTTGCTTGCTTACCATCTTATTCAATATTATATAGCAAAATCATTTAATGTGATATCAGTCTAGTTTGATTTGAGAATTAGTTTGTAAATAAGCACAAACAAATTATTTATTTGTTTGTATTCTGATGGTTATAACAGCAAAAGCATTGATATTATTAAACAAAATTATTTTTTTATAAACACAGTTTCATCAGTCATTATCTGATGTTTATTTGTTTTGTAACATCCATCATTCATGAAACTGTGTATTTATTTATCCAGTGAAATGTAATCAAGGCAGTTAATGTTTGCTCACCTGTGATCAGTATACTGCACTCCATGACAAGAAGAACTAAAATTATGCATCACTTACAGGGTCGGATTCATAAAGTTTCATCACCAACATTTATTGTGTGAACTCCTGAAGAATTATGTGGTTCCTGGAGCCTGAGAGTGTGTCTAGGAAATAGCCTGAATGTAGAAGAATTTAAAATACATAAGCAATTTAATAAAAATAATTTGAATGCGTTCATGCACTCATTAGACACTACCATCACAATCCATGTTCATTCTCGCTCCAAGTGAGTCGGTGTTTGTTGTAGTCTATTGCATGTTATTATTCGCATGATGTAGTGTTGCTGTTGTCCGCGACCCTAAGAACAGACCACCTGAGTCTTGCCACTCTTAGTCACCTGCCTGTGAATTGATATTGTGCTGGTGTTATGGGATGGAGATCTAAGGCTCTTTTTTTAAAGGGGTCTGGTGTACTCTGGGTCACCACACCAGGAGTTATGGCAGTTGATATAGTGATGACCTGACTAAAAGATTGCACTTAAGTGAAGGAGCTTTGGGTGTGACGGTCAGGAACGCCACCACCCACAGCATAAACCTGGAAAACCACCTAAAACTGAAATACGCTGTTCAGCGATTGTACAAGCTCTGCTGAGGTCGCAGCTCTGCTTGTGCAGATAGATGTGAAGATTCAGGTAGAAAGAAACAGAAGTGCAAAAACTGCAGTGGATCTTTAAAAGGTCTCCGTTTACAGTATGCCGAATAGACACGTTCCCTCAAATCTGTGTGTGAGCTGACGAAGTGACTGTGTTTCTCCTGTTTGCCCAGTGACTCAGCACTGCCTTTACGGTTTCCAGTTATTACGTTTTGACGTTTTCTCTGACGCACTTCAAATCATTTTATTCTTATCAGCTGTGAGAAGCTTTAAAAACATTAACTGGTCTGTATTAATATTGGGGACATAAAAGCGTAGCATATCTGCCGCTGACCATGAGCTGTGTCTGATGCTCTGTATGAGGTGTGTTGTAATGTTTGGGATGTCATCTGCTTGATCTGTGCTCGTGCGTGGGCTCGATTGCTTTCATTTGCACAGTTTGAAAGAAATGTTGAAACTAATCGCTAACCTGTACATGTGATGTGGTGGGTGTAGCAGTAATGTGTTCATTTTGCTGTGGGTGTAGTGTGTTCATTTGGGCCGCCACAACTAATTGATACAAATTCAAGTTAGTTAGGTGTCAGTGTAATAGGCAGGCATAATAAAATACGGCTGAAATACTAGTCCCTTGAACTTAAAAAGTGAACGCAGGTGTATCTGTCTTAACATGACACTGGAGTCACACCTGAATGCCGTTAAATTGAAGTCTTGTAAGGGCATCCCTATGGCTACAGGTCTTTAATGTATATATGACACATTGACATAGTTTATTTTCTAATAAGTAAGTAATGAGCAATAAAGAGACAAATGACATGCAAACAAAACCAGGGCTTTTGTGACGGTGTTATTTCTGCAACATTCTGGATATTAAATAGCTGAAAGGTTTTCTTGCAGACTCCAGGCTTGCACTGTAATCATCATGTGCTGCTGACATTAGGAATCACAGAGTGGGAGTTTAAAATATGATTTTGGAACGACAGTGGCTTATGAAGCTGTGCTCTCACGGGGTCAGCGGTCGACCTCTCTGCCGTCTGCCCTCACTGACTCAAACTGACCTGAGCTTGATATCTGTATGTCAGATTGACTGTCTTTAGCAATCTCCCCTTTCTCTCTCTCTCTCTCTCTTTGTCTCAAGGAGAAGAATCATGCAGTGAGGTCGTCCACTTTCTTTCAGATCTTACGCCTCCCACACAAGCTTAAGCTTGTTTGTTATGTGAAGAGCTAATAGCTACTATTTCTCTTACTGCGTATTTTCCTCATTTTTTCACAACAGTTTAAAGGGTTAATCGCAATTAACCTGTCAAAGAATATGCCAAAACAATCCTAAATAAAGGATATATATTAAAAGAACGTAGATATTGAAACATGAACACAAAATTTCTACTTCATAGTAAAATGTTCATTTTCCATCTTTTTTTCAGCTATTGCGAGTTTAAATAAAAGCTCTTGTTCGACCTCCCCCGCACTGACACGGAGTCTCTGTTTCTCTCTCTTTCTGCTGGGAGTTAAAGTAAACTCTAGCAGGCTTGTTTGAAGTGTGTGAGTCGCTCAGCGTACACCAGCTGGCCATACTGGGAGTGCTGGGTTACCGGGGGGACACGGAAGAACCAGAGAAGAACTCTCTCTCTCTCTCTCTACACATATGGCTGATCATATTTACCGCCTTATTGTGGCTCTGCAATTAGCATGTTAATGAATACTGATTACAGACTCTATTTTTTTCTATTCCTCCCACTGCACATAATGCAAATAGTTTTCTAGTGGACTGTGACCTCAGACCACCCAAAAATGAGTCATCCTGTCGCTTACTTGTATTTACATCTGTGTCATATCTACAGGGCTGGGCGCTATACAGCATGACTGTAGAAATATGTCAACTGGTAAAGGTTTGGCTATACCATGGTCTGCAATGTGAAAGTGAGGAATCAAGAGACGAAATACCTTTGAGTTGACAAATATTTCATTCATTGGATTTGTTTTGTAAAACTTTTTTTGGAGGATTAATAAAATAACCATATAACGATGTAATTATTCAAATTGTAGTATTGGATTTTGCTCACACCACCTACCCTATCTCTTCTGCAATGCAGAGATTTGTTCAGTTACATGTGCAGGTGTGGGCAGAGTATTCTGCGCTATATGCAAACACAATAGTTGTATTAGAAAACACCAATACCTCCTGTTTTATCCACGGGACGAGATGAAACTCGTCTAGTTCTGAATCTGATGAAGATTTATCACTGTCACTGGAACACAAGCTGTGGAAGTTTCCCCTCCATCCAGAAATCAATACTAGATCAGATTTGTCTTTTTCCTTGTGTGTTTATGAGCACGGATAAGAGCTTAGAATTCTTTTTCTTCCCCAGCCAGAATCATCTAATGCCTGTCTGGGCTGTTTGGCTGTCAGAGCCATTAAAATCGAAATAAATCTTAGTCCTAATGAGTAGGTGTGTCTGGTGTTTATTCACTGCCAGTTGGAGACAAGCTGTCTGTCATATCTATAGCCCTCCCTGGGAATAGACTGTTTAAAGCCAGCAAGCATTTCTGCATTCTATTTGTCCAAACCCCAAAGCCTGAGAAACCCAATTTTAAATGGTGTTTACATTCCAGCGCAAAGGAAAGAAGTGTATCTTTATTTCTGAGTTGGGACACGGTAGCGTTCCATAAGGAAGGAGCGTGTTATTGAAGGGTAGCTGCAGTGGGACGTGTTTTTCCCAAGGTTGGAATGCCATGTTCAAAGATGTAGCTCATGCTAATCCCCCACTCATGACTTTCCAGCATCATTTTAACAGCGCACATCCCTACGCCATCACACAAACTTAAATCTGTTACGGCCAGCCTGCATGAACAGAAGTTCATTGAGTTTTTGTCTCGCTATCGACACATCTCTTGGTTTGATTCTGCAGCATCAGCCCTGCTAATCATTATTTTGCTAGAAAATCTAGTTTTGAAGACCTGTAGGCATTTCACACCATTACAAGAAGATTAAAATGATGCTCCTGAATGTGACCGATATAAATGTTGGCTTGTGGTGCTGCATTGTGGGAATGTGGCTCTACATCGACCCGGTATGGCTCATGAATTGATATGTACAGGTAATGAGGAAATTGGCGAGGTGCTGAACTAAATCACACGCGATGGCTTCAAATGGCTGTAAATACGGCCTGTAAAGTGCTAGTTAAGTGCCGTCTCCTGACTCATTCTTTCCAGCTGAGCGTTTATACTATTAGAATTCTTCACCAATGCAGAATTAAACTGCAGTGCTCCAGTGACCCCGCGTCGTTCCCAGAATGCAAATCCAGTGAGTCACGTTTGGCTTCTGTATGACAAGCCTCTGCAGAATCAACAGAGCGGGACTGGCTGAGCAGAAGATTAAGAGAGAGAGAGAGAGAGAGAGAGAGATAGAAAGGTATTTTTGTGGTGAAAAAAATCCTACCTCTGCATCCACACCCTGCGCCCTGTGGAATGCGAACATTGCGCGGGGGAGAGACACTGTGGCTTCAGTCATCACATGGCCAGTAACACACACATATAGCCCACTGTGGGTGTGTGTGAGAGTGATGATGTCAGAGGGGTGCAGTCTTACCCGGAGCGATCCCATGTGGTTTCAGTGAAATCATTTTAGAATATGTCCATCTTTTCTGTCTTAGTATGTAGTAAGCAGTATGCATGCCTCATGCGTGTTTTTCTTGGTCTGTAGTACATGTTGACCTGCAAATCACATGTTCAAAGGATCATTTGGTGGAAGCTTTTAGTGCGATGAAGGCATCAGTAAAGATTCATTTTTATAAGTAAGCAGCTCCGTCTGACTCATGCTCTGTGGTTTAGTCCTGACCTCCCTCATTACGTGTGGTGATAATTGCCCAAACATGCAGCAGAAATGAGTGAATCTTGACACGCAGCAGCATCGAGACGGCCACTGATCCATCCAGAGGAGTGTGGATCTGCCGAATTCAGCAACATTCATCATTCCTGTACAAATCTGTCTGCTAGCATTTTCATGAACACACACGATTTTCATGATACACCTTAAATAATGTACGACATTGGCATTGAAAACGATCTTTAAGGTGATCTCTTTTGAAAAGATGAAGCGTAAACTAGATCAGAGCTTTACTGGAGCTCATAAATTATTCATCACGAGAACTCATCCAGCAAATTCTTATCTAACCTCTTCTGTTTTTAGCCAGCAACTGACTTGTTTTCTATGCTAAGCAAAGGGTCGTTCACATGGGATGTTCATTTTCTTTGAACTAGACACTCCATCTTAAAGACGTATTGCTTACAGAGTAAAACGCTGGACACAAAAACCTGCATATACCTGAACACCTGAGCTAATGGTCACAGAAAAATCTATTGTGTATATAACGTGTAGTTTGCAAGGCAGTAGTATGCATGCTCTGGTTTTAAGGATGTGATACAGACAGTTATGTAGTGTAAATAATGCATAGACATACAGTACGTGTGGGCATAATTGTAACGTTCCCTTTCTCCCTCTCTCCTCCACAGGCAGCTGATCTCTCTCTGTAACACAAACTCATGCTGGTTGTTAAGGATGTTGAGGTGTGATGGTACTGTGTTGACGAGTAAAGCAGAATCGTTGATGGCTGGCTGTAGGTAAGTATCACATCGCCCTCTGCTGGCCACTTTGACCAAAGAAAGACCTAAAATCAACCTGTCATCTTCCCTCTCTCATCACATGTGTCTGTCACGCAGGGGTCCAATGGTGTGTTGACGGCGCCATGGGGAGCTGTTGTAGCTGTCCCGAGAAAGAGATCGACCTCAACCATCTCAACAAGTTCAAGGTGAACATCATCATCAGTGAACAGTTGTTTAATCTCATGACCAGAACTTGTCAGATGTTCCATACACACAGACCCCCAAGCTTTTTTAGCTGCTGTTAATGTCTGAGTGATCAGATGATTGCTGGAGTATGTACTGTATGTACACAGTAAAGTGACACTGAGCGTTGCAGTAATCACATAAGGATGATACAGTCGTGTTGTTCTGCGTGTGCAGGTGATAAACGTGGACGATGATGGCAATGAGCTGGGCTCAGGAGTGATGGAGTTAACCGAGGAAGAGCTCATTCTGCACACCCGCAAACGAGATGCTGTCAAGTGGCCCTACCTGTGTCTGCGTCGCTATGGTTACGACTCCAACCTCTTCTCTTTTGAGAGCGGCCGGCGCTGTCAGACCGGTCAAGGTGAGACTTTAACGCTCATTATTCTGCTCAAATCACTTCTGCTTTTACTAGAACCCTCCCGCTCTTTCTTTAGGGATCTTTGCGTTTAAGTGCGTGCGGGCGGAGGAGATCTTCAACATGTTGCAGGACATCATGCACAACAACAGCATCAGTGTTGTGGAGGAACCCGTGCTGGAGCCAGAACCTCCAGTCACACCACACACTCCCACCAGTAAGACCAAACACGCTCGCACACGCTCCTCCAGCCCTTACACACAGACCGAACCCAACTGACCTCTGAACTGCTCTCTCTTCAGCTCCTGGTTACTCTGTCCCAACGGTAGCTAATGGAATCGGGCGGTACCCGTCATTCGGAGACGCCTCTTCAAGACCTTCAAGCCGTCACCCATCAGTAGGCAGTGCTAGGTTACCATCTGTAGGGGAGGAGTCAACACATCCACTGCTGCTCAATGATGAGACGGTAGGCGTATGAGCTTTACTGCAAGGCATTCTGGGAAATAATGTGTCTGGCATTTTTATTGCAGCATTGTCATCAGTTCTTTAGATAATTAAAATATATTTCACGTGCTTCTTATTAACATTGTGCGTACTGTCCACAGGTGCACACTTATGTCAACACGACGGGTCTCCAAGAGGAGCGGCGCAGTTGTAGCGGTGGACACGCCCCTCTGGAACTCCAACCGTCTCATTCAGAGAACCCGCTGCCAGCCTCCCCCAATGAGATTGAGCCATGGGTAGTTTTGGAGCCAGAGGGTGCCAAGTTCGTTTTAGGCCCCACCCCCATCCAGCGGCAGAGACAGCGGGATTCAGGAGCGAGCAGCTCTGGCGTAGAACCCAACCGAACTCCGGGGAAGACTGTGAACGGCTGCACGGGACCCGCCACAGACTGCGACACAGGTTACGATAGCGATGAGCGAAAGGAGGTGTCACACGAGCGGCATAACGGCACAGCCCCTTCCGTATCCTCCGTTGCGAGACGCGTGAGACCCCCGGTGCCTCTCCCCGATACCCATAACGCCAACAACTCCGCCCAGAGGCGGACAGCGCTGCTCAACTACGAAAACCTGCCGGCGCTGCCACCCGTGTGGGAGACTCGCAAACCTTACAGCGGGGCGGAGGACGAGGGGGAACTCAAGTCGCCCTCTCTCAACGGATTTCATCCGTCGTTTTCCCTTGATCCCCAGCCTAACTACGTCAACACAGATAACGTTACGATGCCACTCAGCGCACACAAGCTGCAGAACTCTGGTACGCAGCCCACGGTTTTTAACTTTGACTTCCGAAGGCTCGGGTTGAGTGACCCGCTTCGGCAGCTCAACTACATTGAGGTGGAGCTGGACAAAGTGTCAGACTCCAGCGGCCCTCACACCCCGAAAACACCCACCACGCCCTTACCGGCCACCCCCACACGCCGGACAGAACTCTACGCTGTTATAGACATCGAGCGCACGGCCGCCATGTCCAACCTTCAGAAAGCACAGCCACGAGATGACGGAACGTCCAGAAAAACACGACACAACAGTACTGATCTGCCCATGTGACCACAATGAATCTGGATGGAATTTTTTTATCCTCATGAGAAACATGTTCTGGTCACATTTCACTTCCAAAACAAAGAAATAAGAATTGTGTTTTGCATAAATCAAGTCCTTGTTTATACTGTATAAGGCAATAATTCTTAGTTTTTAAAAAATCAGGATCATACAAATACAACCAGAATGTATAAAGCCCTTAAAATATGTATCATTCAAGCAAAATATCATTCTTTCTTTCATTTGATTTTAGGGTGAACTATGACCCAGACATGTTTTTGTTCAGTTCACTCGCATACATGGTGCATCGTCTGTGGTGGAGGAACACAGGTCTGAAACGTGTCATGTAAATTGTTTTAATGGTCACTGAGGTAACAGCAGGTACTCAACAGAATAACATGACGGGTATTGATGAGGAAACACTACAATGCTTTTCCAGACCTCATTCACAAATGCTGTGATGTTTTTCTCTCGTTTCCAAAATCAAAGTGTTGGAAATACTTTTGTAATTCACTCATTTTGCACTTGGGAGCAATAAACCATGCTCACTACGGTATTTTAGAATCACACGGTACACTGCGGTCACTTTAAAGACTCTTAAATTTACTCTTAAAGCAGCATGCAGGTACGTGTGTGTGTGTGTGTGTGTGTGTGTGTGTGTGAGTGTGAGGGCCCTGCCACCATAGACATCTCTCTGAGCAGCTCTGTGTGAGAAATCATCTTTTCGTCCTTCTCGCGGTTCTTAGTTGCTAAGAAACCCCAGTACGAATGGGCTTTAATAGAGATGCACTATGTACTGTATGTGTGTATCGGCCAACATCAGTAAAATCCTATCAGTGTCAAGCAGAAAAAACAGGGCTTAATTTTTCTAATTCCAAGCACAAAAAAGAATATAAATATTCGTCTTTCAATGCCGGGTAATAAATGGTTTGTTTTGTATTGTACATACACGTTTTTCCATGTTTGGTTTGATTTGATTTGAAGAGCAGAATAAATTCTAGAGTTTCATAGTAAAGACATTTGTTTTCAAAACATCACACAAATTGGGATTTATACATGTGATATTATGATGACAGGCTGTCAATGTCGTCCAAACGTTTCGTTATGTGTGCATTGCTGTATTTAAAACATTGGAGTATTGAATTGAGGATTTGGGTGACATTACTCACTATTATTTTATCTGGGCTTTATGGGTAGTTCACAAAGAAAACAGTGTTGCGTGGTGTGTGGTGTTATTAAAGATAAACTAAATGGGCAGGCAAGTCATCTGCGGAAACACTAAATTTTGAGTTGGTCAGGTGCATTAAGGTACTCGATAGAAACGAGAGTATGTAGCTGTTTTCAGAAGGGCTCAGAGAATGTACCTTACTTCACATCACTGTGTCTTAGCACTAAACATGATTGTGTTTTTTTGAATGTGGATTTCCAAACAGTGGACACATCTGTTTACTGCGTGTGGAACAGACAGCAGACTGTTCTAGACGTTGGTTTGTATTGTTAAGTTTATATTGTAAAGTTTATTGTACATGCTTATCGCATTATATCGTTTATTTTCTACCTTTTTGGAAAAGTGTGCAAATATAGTAACATTCACATGTACTAGTTGTAGAAACAATCAAGCGGTAATGAAATTTGCCAAATCCTTTCTCCAGTGCCTGAGGAAATGATACATTTGTGTTTGAAAGCGTACATTCCTATGAAAGTATTCCACGATATATGAACGCTGTACTGAAACTAGTTTTGATATTTGCATTTGATATATTGACATCAGTTTAGTAAAATGTTTGTATTTTTTAAAAAGACAAAATATTGTGTATTTTGTGATATGTACCGTTACACCCTCTGCCATCAGTGCCAACTCAATTTTTGTAGCATGGCAAAAAAATCATTAAAAACAAAAAGAAACGTGTTTGTTGCATTGGTTTCAGTATCCTGTGTATTAGAACAGACTTTTTATATCTACATTTTTTTCAATTTGCTATAGAAAGATTGAAACATATTTCCAAATAAAATGGACCAAGTAGACGTCATGATTGTAATGTAAGGCTGAACAGAATACAGTGACCTTGAATCTGTAATCACCCTGTGGACACTTTCAACCCTCACCAGTAGAGGGCAGTCTAACACGACAAATCAAACCAGATGAGAAAACATTTTTAACATCTACTTACACTCTTCACTGTAAATAATATAATGGTATAATAAAAATAAATTTATGGTCAGTTGCCGTTCACAAAAAAGAGAGTAGGTTATAACAAGATGCTACAAAATCATTTTATCTAATAATTCTATGGTAGTATCACGATACTTTTTGTTCGTGTAATTATAATAATGATGTTTTATTTACTATTAATATTACGTGTCATTTATAAAAAGCTTCTTTAAGAAAGTGTCTATGAAATGCATCTACCATGATCTCACTGTAGTAACCACTAATTTTACCATGACATTTGGGGTTAAATTAAGAAGTAAAAATGGGAATCAATCCTCCAAAAATACATAGTTCCTACACTTACTATAATAAAACTATGGCTTATTTTCCTAAGGGTTATGTTTTTGTATACAAGAAATTCAGCATCTTTTGACGAAGTTGGGCATTAATTTAAGCTTAAACAATTGTCTATGAATATGAGTTTAGCAACACTCAGCAAAAGTGCACTACAATACACTTAAATGTACTTAACGTGCTCTATTTTCATGCTATAATTTTGTACTTAATATGCAAAAACTAACTTAACTAAACGTAAGGGGGCGGTTTCCCGGACAAGGCTTAAGACTAGTCCTAGACTAAAATAAATGTTAGAGCTGTCTAAACTGAAAACAGTTAGCAGAGACATATATTGAAATACATCAGTGCCATTGTTTTGTCTCAAAATGCACAAAAGTAAATGTTTTTTGTAAGGCATGTTTGTAAAAACGACTTAAATGTCCTAATTTAACTAAGGCCTAGTCCTGGTTTAAGATAATCCCTGTCCGGGAAACCACATAAAGAAGATCTAAGTGTACTCAACTGTGCTATTTTGAGACTATATAAACTAAATCTTTAGTATACTTGTAGTAAATAATGTGTACTTTTTTACATGAGATGGCTCTTTCTTGAGGGCCACAGACACTGAATGAACTTCCAAATGTACAGTATTGGACAATTTGTTCTTCACTACATCTGTGCGTTATTCTTCAGCCTTCGAGTCTGGAGTTTAGAGTTGAATATTTAGCGTGGCCTCCTGATGTGTGTGTGTTTTGTATCAGGCAGCAGTCAGATCAGAGCAGAGGCTCATGGGAAGCCGTATGTGGTGTTTATGATCTCTGTTGCTGGCGCTGTGCGATCAATCCTCACATCTGATGATTGTGGACTCTTCCTTTCATTACTCGGTGTCTTTCACTTTGATTCTGTGAAAATGATCCGGGCTGATTTAAAGCCGGCCGCCTGTTAGCTCAAACACCATTGTGTGTATGTGTATATGAAAGATCATCCAGAGATACTGCCAAGCACTTTTAATTCAACATTCGACTCTCAATCAAATCCTGAAGATGGAGTTTGAATCTCTGCATGTGTATTTCTCACACCGCAGTTATAACGAGGGTCTGTTGACTGGCGTGGCATCTTCTGCCTCCTAAGAAACCAAATTCATGCCCTTCGCTCTCAGGACCTCAGTGTCTGTCACCTGGCAACCTTGCTGTTGCTTGGATACAAGGCCTCTCCTTATTTTCTCAGCATCAAGTGAACATCAGTTAATTAGACCCAACGTTACAGGTCAAACATCTCAGAATATTCTCACAGTATTTGCTGTTGAATATAACTTTTTAAACACTCCATCCAGATCTACAGACCTGGAGATAACAGCCTGCTGTCATGTTTGTAAGGTTTGTTTCTCTAGTTTTGTGAGTTTAGGAACTTTATAAAATGATCAACCAATCACAGGCCGCCCTGTCTCCGTATGCGTCTACAGAGGCATAACCTTCATCATAACCGCCAAATACACATGCAGAGATTCAAACTCCGTCTTCAGGATTTGATTGAGCGTTGAGTATTAAATTAAAAGTGCTCGGCAGTATCTCTGGATGATCGTTTATACAGATCCACACAATGATGTCCAGTGACGGTGTTTGGGCTAACAGCCGGCCGGCCCAGATCAATCTCACAGAATCAGCTTATATCACAAGACCATTCCAAAGTTTTTTCAGTTTTTCTGAATGTACCATTCAAAGGTATTTAATTAGGATGAAATTCCAAATAAAAATATTTTTTTGTTTGCATTTAAAAAACTGGTCAAACAATTTCCTATTCATTTTTAAGCAACCCAATCCTAAAGTTTTACATGCATTTAAGTTACAAAAAAATCATATTTGATGAAATAATCTTGCTTTCATGCATCTTGGCATGTTGTCAGGTGACTTTGTCACTCCTGAGGTTTGTGCTTTTGTTTCTGTTCAATAATACATGCAGAAATGCTAAAAAAGAAGGTTCAATTTGGAGTGGTCCCTTTATTTTTGTCCAGATTTGTATTTGATATGGACTCCAGTTGATGAAAGAGATGCTGGGCAGCTGATAACAGCCTCCGGTCGAGCTTACGATACTTTTATTGCTCATACTTGGTTAGGGATGAACAATACCCCCAAACCCTTAGTAAACTTAGGCACATAACTCGTGGTGAAATAACTCTAAAACTTGAAATTCATGGGTTTCCAAGCGTGTCGCGGCCTCGACTGCCAGCACAAGGACATTCCTGATAAAACACTCTTCCTCACTGTCAGCTGTTATCAGGGGGCATGTTTGATATACTGATCATACACTTGCATGGCAAGCGCGTGGTGTAAAGTCTCGCTCCCATGATGATAGATGGTCACACAGCTCCATTATGAGCCCAATGCAGCCGGCAAGCTCGGAACATTTGCATACAAATAGTGTTTCTCAAACAGAGATGAATGAGACCTTGTGGGCAGACGCCCGGCGAGCGCACGGAACGCCACAGAATACAGACACCGTTATGAAGGTTAAGAAGAGAAGGTTAAATCTACACCCGGCGTGCGTACGCGCGGACACGAATCTCACATGTGACATCAAAGAACTCCATCGGCTCTGTTCTCAAACCTAGAGAGATGCCTACATACAGTAGATAGCATCATTATACTGCCTTCGAAGACAACATCACAGATGAGATCTCTTTAAAATCCAAATTATTTTACCTAGACATCATTGACATTAAACAGAAAGCCAATGGAGGATTTGCTTAAGGCTCATCTCAGATGTTTCTCCTGAGAAAATAAGTCAGAAATCTCACAATGTCTCAGTCATTAGAGTTTGAGAAGAGATGTCTTCAATGCGTCAAACTGAGCTCAGATTTGTCAAGTCTGTCAATATTATTGAAGATCTCAATCTGAACTCAATCATTTCTCATCAAATTGACTCAAATCCAGATTATTTGACCTCTACAATCTACATTCATTTTACGCCATACTCTTCATGAATCTAACGGAGAACTCCATCAAATCTCCTGAGCTGTAAAAAAGCATCATCTGAGCACCAGAGGTTTGTTTTGGATGAAACATCAGTGAAAGTTAGTCAAGAGTCAGTAGAGACTGAAGAGACTTTTAATCACATTAGCGGAGAGAAAGTAAACTCTAAAAACATCATCAGTGCTGTGTCTGTCACTGGAAGCTTCTGTGTTATTTTCCTCCCGCCGGGTTTTATTCGTCTCTCTTCCGCCTCCCGTTCTTTTAATAGCCTGCTATTTTTAGCCCTGGCGGGTGAGCGAGGGGGTTTTCCTCCGATGGCTTATCAAGCGCGAGCAGACGCATGATGGATTTCCGCCTGAGAGAAACTCATTTCTGGGGTCTCATGATGAGAAACTCATCAGAGGTCCGACTCTGCCCGTGGGCTCCCGCTCTGTGTAATGTGCTTTTATCCCAAATTAAAATCTCGGAAGTGCCTTTTGTTCTTTTAGCTGCTGAGGGCCGTTTTATTTCAGGCTGCTTTAGCTTACAGACCGTCATTTTCCTTCAACACACACAACACTCCGCCGGAGAAAAGACGCATAATTCAAGCTGAAACACTCATGAGCTTGTTTGAAGTATTGAGCACATACTGTATGATTTCGCACATGATGAGTGTGTGTATAAGCGCTCACAAATGGATACATTGAAGAAGATACTGTATATGGTTCCTATGGCAACAGATGAAGGACCTGTGATTTGGTACCTTGAAATAGTTCTGAATGAGGTTCTGGAGGAAGCGGAACCCAAAAGCTGTTCACTGGATTTCACAGGTTGATGTTGTCATTGAACACACATTTTCATTAAGACCTTCTCATTATTGCTCAGATGTTGCTCTTTCATTGCTCAGGAGATTCGATGGACTTCTGAAAGTGTTTCATTCCAGTATCAAGTATGAGATGTTTCACCTGCAAATGTTTAGGAGAAATAAAACAGATACAAATGGTTGTAGATTGTAGAGGTCAAATGATCTGGATTTGATGAGAAATGTTTGAGTTCATATTGAGATGTTCAATAAAATGGAATTTTGATTGCAGACTTTTTGATTTTGATTTGCTCAGTTTGACACATTGTTGACATCTCTTCTGAAACTCTAATGACAGACAGACACCAGATTTCTGACTCTTTTTCTCATGAGAAACATCTGAGACACACATGAGATTTAAGCAAAAGTTTTTCATTTGCTCTCTATTTAATGCATAGGGTTTAATCCGGTATTATCAGCACAGTTCATGAATGACGGTTCATCTGGATTCATTTGTAAACGTGAATCGATATTAAATTAAACTCTGTGTAAAGACCCTGAATAACACAAAAGCCATGTGAGCCTCGGAGTGAACCAACTTTTGACTTCTGTAGCACTTCTATAATACTTTCATCCTCCTAAAGAGTTTAAAGTTCCTTTTGATCTCAGGAACAAAAAGAGAGAGAAAGCAGGAGATTATCTCTGGTTTACAAGGTCCGAGCAGATTTCTCACATCCGCAGACACCAACTCACTATATTACGGCCCTCTTTTCATTTCTTGACGTGTTCACGGTTGGAGTGATTCGTTCATTTTTCGGATAAATTGCTGGTAATCTGTGCGGCTGGTGTGTTAAACATTAATTGGTTCATTAGTGAAACGCTTGTGAGCTGAAATGCCACATTAATTCTCTCTGATCTAGTCGAGCGAAACACGATAAACGTAAAACATGGAATCTCTGTAATGCAAATTTCATAACATTTCTTGCTATATAAACGAACATGCATTCCTGATCTAACAGTGTCATATAATGTTCATGTTTTAATAATAATCTAGGCTGTTTCATGGGGATTTCCGGGTGCGTTGAGTTCAGTGATACGCTTCATGGTGCTGTGCGATGTTTGCAAATATGTTTCCTATCTAAACACACACTGGGAGAATAGTAATTCAACAACACAGATTATATCCAATAACCTCTTCAATATATCATACCAAATACTGTAGATGAAGAAACTACACCTTGTTGATGTATTGGCTCAGAATGAAAATAAGTGTATTTGAGATCTCAGCATCCTCCTGCAGTCATGAGCTCACAGTAACACACCTCGCCTGACACTGAGGTATCAAACATTAAAAATGTCTTAAAACGTCTTCAATAATGCACAGCGCTGCGTCTCAGAGCAAGAAGTGGAAAATCCAAAGTGACAAATTATGGAAAGTAACACACATGGAGCCGTTTTTAGCTTTGGATGACTGCGTCACTATGGCAACCAACTGGCATAATCGGCCGTGAAATGATGCACTCCTAAAGTTTCACATGTGATACGAGACACATGTACACACACACACACACACACACACACACACACACACACGCACACACACACACACACGCACACACACATTCTACACAATCACTGACTACACAGAACAAAATAAGATATAACATAATTTTGGGTTTTCTTTAGTCACAACATTGAGAAAGTGAGTAAGTGACCCTAAACTTCTGGACTGTTGTCTAATAGAAAATAAAAAACAAGTCAGGAGCACTGAATCTATTGAAGGTCAGATCGTCTGCCTGACCTGCCTGTCGAGACACACGTGATTTATTTCATATCTTTACAGCACAGAATGTTGACTAACAGCATGTACAGTATGACAACAAATCCTCCATCAGTCAAAAGAAACAGAATGAATGTCCTGCTGTTTCACATGTTTCATCGATTCAAACACCAAACTCATGGTTAATCCATGAAGATATGCTGAACGGCATGAATACATTTTCAGGTATAAATGTTGTTTATTTTCCTGTCTCACGCTGACCTTTACCCTGTGAAATAAATATTTACACCAGCACACCTGACACCTGTGCTTTCACTTGCATTCCACACACTGAAAATAATACAGCATGTGCACCAGTTAATGCACAACTCCTACAGAGAACACAATGAGCTGTGATACCGCCGCTGGCATGAAGAGACTCCATATAAAACTTCAATATGTTCAATGCGACGTGTAAATCTCGTTCTGACAAACTCGCATGATATTGTTGCTACGAGCTTCAGGCTTTCACATGTAAATCAGCTTTATCATCTAAACACAATGAGTCTGATTGATTGAGAAAAAAAGAATAACTCAGCTACAGAAATACCTATTAAACGTATAATTGCCTACATCTAACATCTAACAAATTAATAAAAAACGTAACATTAAAGTTAAATTCTAATGTGTGAATCTAGACACGAGAGTTGATGATGAAGAACAACTGTGTCTTTTTTCTAACATTATAGTCTCATAAACTCTGTGAAGCATTCAATGTCAGTGTTTGACCTCTATCCCGCAGAAGAGCGACGATGTCCTTTAACAGCTGATCCAGGACCAGACATCAGTGATGTGAGCTTTGTCAGGCACGGCCGAATCGCTTCATTTACTTTATAGATCTGAGAATTCAGAGACTCCTGAGACCGAGGAATAATGACGATACAGCGAGCAATGAGTGAGAAGAAATGACAAAACTATTATCATCTGTTTTGCTTACAGCTCATGTCAGAAGAGCAACTATGATTCATTTGAATCTTTTCTGGTTTTGTCCTAATAAAAGATATGAATATATCAAAGGAATAGTTCATCCAAAAATAAACATGCTGTTATTATTTATTCACTTTTAAAACTTACCTGTCTTTCTTTCTTCAGAGGAACACAACAGAAGATATTTTGAGAAATGTCTCAGTTGTTTTGTGTTCATATAATAGATATCAATGGGGTTCAATATTGCAGGATTATCAGCGTTCTTGAAAATATCTTCTTTTGTGTTCTGTAAAAGAAAGAAACTCATATAGGTTTGACATGACATGACTGTGAATAAATGATGACATTTTTTTGGAGTGAACTGTCCCTTTAAGACAGGGGTGCCTAAACTCTGCAGGACAGTGGCCCTCCAGGGCCGAGTTAAGGCACCCCTGTCTTAAAGGGACAGTTCACGTCATGTCAAGTTAAACCTATATATAAAGAGATGAGAACAAAGAGCGGTCAACCTGCATTGCTAAATCTGACCAGTGTTCCAACCAGTGGCATTATGGGATTGCTGTGAGATGTCCAGCTGAGGTGTATTTATGAGACTCAAGAGAGTCTGCAGGTGGAGGTCGTCCTCACCGTCTCAAACTGAATATATATGTACATGAAGACAACACACAGGTGAATACAGATGAGGTGCAGGTCAGACGTGAAGGAGACAAACGGCAGGAGATGATGCTCATATGATCCAGTCCTGACAGTTTTATCATCTACATATTATGATTGGTCTTTTGATCTTTTTAAAGGTAAAATATATTTAGCATGAGCAACCAGATACAGTCGCGAAAATAATTAAGAGACCATTTCAGAGACCATTTTTCTGATTTTAAAATGTACTATTTACAGGTACTGTATGTGTTTGGGAAAATGATCATTTTTGTTTCATTCTGTAACAGAGCATCTAGAAATGCTCATTTGAAAGGAAAACTTGGAATGGTCTCTTCATTTTTTCCGTGGCGGTATATTTGCGTTTACCCCGAAAAAAATCACAGATGAGAACTTTTTAATATCTCAATTATTTCTCCTAAACCGCAATGAGATTTTCAAGGAAAATGTCTCCTGCGTCTCAGGTTATTTTATTCTGAGAAAAAGAGTCAGAAATCTCAAATAGTAACCAGGCAATTTTACTACTGTATGTACAACACATAATAATGTGAACATGGAAGCATATTTCAATTTGAAATGCAATACGCAAAATGGCAATGCAGTATGTAATATGACAATGCAATTGTGTATTTAAATATACATTTTAAATAACATATGTGCAACATTAAGTGCAAAATGAAAATTCAATTATATCAATTACATTTGTCAGTTCCTACACTAGTTTTAATATGTTATTTAAATGGATAATTTTAACGCTCTTTAAGTTGCAAAATTAAAATGAAAATGCATTCCCCGGATTGATTATATATGTTTAAGATAGTCAAGCAAAACTGTAGCAAAATGAAAATTCAAATGTTATTTTCCCTACCAATATGATTCCATATGTGAAACCTTGAGAGAAGATAATAATTTTTTATGTTTCATTCCATTGGCTGCGTTGAAAAGACTAAAGCCAAAACTCACAGATTCACAGAAACATTTTTAAGGCCCATTGATATGAAATGATTGCAAATTCATGCGGTCTGAATATTTTCTCCAGAAGAGAACAAAAAAATAAGAAAGTAATTTTTCCTAGTATTGTCAATAGGGTCCAAGAACTGTTTGGTTACAAGCATTCTTCCAAATATATCTCTCTGTCTTCATCAGAACAAAGACATTTATACAGATTTGGAACAACTGGAAGGTGAGTAAATGACAACAGAATTTTCATTTTTGGGTGAACTATCCCTTTAACAATGTATTATTCTATATACTTTAAAATATTCATATATATTACATTATTAAATATACTGACTGTTAATATATAGGAATTTATCCTTTCTTTGCATAATGGAAAGTCTGATTGAAATCACAACTTTTAAGCTCAAAGAAAACATGAGACAAATCTGAAACATACATTAAACATAAGTGAGATCTCTGTCTGATCTACAAAAGTTTGACACGGAGCTCTGAAAGTGTGTGGAAGTATTTGCCATAATAATAATTTAAAGATTTACAATCCCTGAAACCTGCAAACAAAGACCACATTTTGCAGGTGACTAAATGAAATGACCAAATATTAAAAAAAAAACATGTCAGACTGACGGTCAGTCATCTCTGACTGAACAGAAATACTTTCTCAAGCTGTCTGTAAGACTGATGGTTTGGAAAACAGGTCAACCAGACCACACACAGACCCTACGATGTAAACTGGTTATCAAACATATGAACTGATGCTTATTTGAAAAAAAAAATACAGAAAGGATTGTGTGTGTGTCTGTGCATAAAAGAGTGTGTTTATTTCTCACTGCTTCCACCATCTGCTTAGAAATTTTCTCTCTAAACATCATCATATCTCACTTCAATCTCAGAAACATCTATCTCCAGTACAGCCAGAAATGGTCCTCAATGTGATTTCTGTCACACATTCTGTGATTCCTTGAAATCATATGAATTCAAACACTCTAAACCTCTTTTGAAGAGTTGAAATATTTCAAGTCTTTTAACCTTGTGACGGTCATGCAGAAATGAAGGTTAACGTGTGCTGAGATAACTCATTTCTAAGATCCGTGATATGCAGGGTTAAATGTGTTTGTGTGTGTGTGTTTATAGAGAAAGTCTTATCTCACATGCTTGGGGAGGGTTTGTTACAGCTCTACGTGCTCTGAAACCAAACAAACAAATGTTCAGCTTGAACGCTACATGAAACCAAATGAGGTTTCTCTCTTTACTCCCGGCTGAGACGTGGAGAGGTATGTTATCTGACAGGTGCCCGGGCTATCCCCATCACACTAATGAAGACTGACACACACACACACACACACACACACACACACACACACACACACACACACACACGCACGCACGCACGCACACACACACATGTTTTATGGGGACATTCCATAGACGCAATGGTTTTCATACTGTACAAACTGTATATCATATTCCCTACCCCTAACCCACCCCCTAAACCTAACAATCACAAAAACACTTCAAAAAAGTGAATTCTGTATGATTTATAAGCTTGTTTCCTCATGGGGACAAAAAAATGTCCCCACAAGAACAAGGATTTTGTTTGACATTTTGTCCCCATACCGTAGGGTTTACCCTTCCCACCCACACACACACACACACATGCACATGCACACGTACCTAAACCAAACCTTCACACAAACCTTTCTGCATTTTTACATTTTCAAATGAACACCATTTAGTGTGTTTAATAGTCAATTTCCATCACAGGTGCCTCAGACTTGTATCATCCTTGCGGGCATTAGTCAAATCTTCTTTGCTGAGTCCTTACAGAAGCGGTTAACACAGTACAGCAGTATGGAGAGACACATTAAACGTGGAACGGTGCGTCGACGGGTCTGTGTTTGCACAGAAAAACAGAGGTTTGAGAGCATTCGACTCATCCGCCCCCGATTTTCTGGTCTATAAAAAGAAGGTGCTAATGAAAGAGAGAGATAAGGCCGGGCAGATGGCCTCCTCCTCAGGCACGGCTCCTCCGTATGGCAAAGATGGAAATGATGCCCGGCATCAATGGAGGAGCTGGGAGAAGATCAGGTGAACTTTCACAAGGAAGACGAGCGGTGAATTACGACTTCATTTAGCGCAAGCAAGACGTACACATACTGAGAAAGTCGATACTATTGAAGATCTCAATATGAACTCTTTAATTTCTCCAAATTTACCCAAATCCAGATTATTTTACCTCCACAATCTACGTTCATTTGACACCTCCATACTCTTCATAACAGTCTCGTTTTTGCTTTAATTTCTCCTTAACAATTTTAGGAGGAACATCTAAGACTAAGGGCTAAAATACACTACAAGACTTTTGCTGAGATTTTGCCAAGATTTTCAGTCTGGACTTGTTGCAGAAAGTCTGTGCCAGTCTGCAGATTTGATCAGTTAGTGTGATTCTATCCGAAACTTTCAAAAAGTCTGCAAGTGATGTCTAGTTAAAAAAAATCTGTTCAGATTTTAAAAGTCTTGTAGTGTATTCCAGCCATAAATTGAAAGTTAAATGAAACACAACTGAGTTACCTCTGAGCAGTCACATTCTCCTCTGGGTCTGGACTGAAAATCAGTTGTAATGGATCTTTTTTTGAAGCTTTAACACGTGTCTGATCGCACAGTACGATGTCTTGAGATCTTGTGAGATTGATCGGTGAGGTCATGAGTGATGCACCCTCATCAAAAACCCTTCAGTCTTGATAAATGCGTGCACGTGTGTCTGAACACGAACAGACACGCAATTCTTCAGCAAGAGCGTTTCGATGATTGACGCACCCGTGTGTCTCACCTCAACGATCGGGACGAGTCGCACGCCAAGACGACCCATCCATCATTTGACAATGACATCACATCCTGTCACATTTCATATCACACATTCACCTGTCATAGCGCTGGAGAGTGTCTGTGGGTTTGTGTGAAAACTCACTCATAATCTCAAACAACAGTTTATGGGTCGACAGGTTAAAAGGCAACACAATGGACTGAATCATTGCGAGCTATTTCATTTGATCAAACAGATTCATTCC
Source organism: Triplophysa rosa (assembly GCF_024868665.1). Classification (NCBI taxonomy): domain Eukaryota; kingdom Metazoa; phylum Chordata; class Actinopteri; order Cypriniformes; family Nemacheilidae; genus Triplophysa; species Triplophysa rosa. The sequence continues at coordinate 3,740,109 of NC_079913.1, read as the reverse complement.
CTGCGGCTGGAACAGAGACACATCTGTCAAATATCAGATGTTTCCATCACAAACTGTGATGACCTCTAGAACATCACAGCAAGACAATACAATTAAGAAAACAGATGTCACGCACAGATGCACACTCAAAACAACACCACCACAAATATAATTTCATCCACAATATACAGCAGTGGCCAAAAGTCACATGCTGAGAATGTCAATATTATTAAAGATCTCAGTATGAACTCAAACATTTCTCATCAAATTTACTCACATCCAGATGATTTCTCCTCTACAATCTACATTCATTTACACCTCCATACTCTTCTTCACGTGTTTCAACTATTACACTCACATTTGATTCTCTTTTATTTCTACTACTATCTGAGACTTAAATGAAACTAGCCTGGTAATACCAAACTCTGCTACTTCAACAAGCGTTTACCTTCTCGTGTACCCGTAAGCCAATCACATAACGTTTGGTCATGACGTATGTTATGCGCCGGCTCAGCCGCCTCAAACTTCCGCTGTAAACACAGGTATGCGGCGAAAACAAAACCATCGAGCGAAATACCGGAGTGAAGATGGCTGTGAACGACTTTTGCAGATTATGTGAAGTAAATCTACGCATGCACGGTACAATTAGTGCATCTAAACTAATATTTGACAGTAGAGACAAACAAGAAAATATTTGCAGCCAACCGTCAAAGTTTAGTTCTGTTAAACGCAGCAGCTCTTCGTTCATTTCGAGTCTGTCGGAAATGCTGCAACTTAATTGCAAGATTACAGCATGACATGGCAATATTCAAGGACTGGAAAAGAAAGGAGACACTGACCCGTCAACAGGGTGCCAGTTCGAGCTCGACAGATAAAAGAGACCGAGATACACCCTCTAAAACTCCAAGGACCCTAAAAAAGCCGAGGAAGGCCATGGAGGAAAATGAAACACAACTAGAACTCAAATTTCATCATATTTCTAAAAGAGCAACATCTGAGCGATAACATCTTTCTATGGGACGAGTCGGTATGTTTGCAGTCTGTGTGTGATGGATGTAAAGTCAGCAGTGGTGTGTAAACACCTTCCAGACGTCTGCTCGAGAGTTCTGCTGGAAAAGACCAACACAAATGTTAAGGGTATAATCTTGCTGAAAGTGAATGCTGTTGTTTTTTCTCTCTCTCTCACCTCTCACATCTACAGAGAAGAAGTTAAAGTATTCAAGAAGACTCATGAAAGTTTCAGTGTTAGTCTGCTCCTCTCTCACTCTGTTCTTCAACAGACATTGGTACATCTAGATGCTCTAAAACCTGGTGAGCAAATGTGCACTGTGCCCGTAATGCTAAGAAATATCTGATTTGTGAAATCCACATTCAAACACTTTGCTTCCACTGGATGAACTCTTAATAATCCACATTAAACATAAAGTGACCTCAGACATGAGAGAGACACACAGAAGACTCAGAGACAAAGAGTCTGGCAGATATAATGTTGACCAGGGTGTGCTTACCATCACAGGGTATCAAACACTTTTAGCTCAGCCTCAAATGCTCGCACAAGACACCAAACGTACCAAATTGATCCTCTCTGTAAGAAAACCTTTATTTGATCTTCTGAGATCTCAAGAATACACCTCAGATCTGACCTCCTGTATCAGTTTGCAGTGCACCAATTTAGTTAAAGGTCATTTTGTTACAATCCCCAAATTACTCCTGACATTTCCAAAACCCACAAAATAAGAACTGAGAATTGATCTTTTCAAGACGTCTTTTATTTGGTGAACTATGTTTGTTAACTGCTTGCTTTAATATAACTGACAGTTTGTATCAAATGAACTTATAAAATTAAGTAAGAAAATGTGAAATGTACAGAATGATCTTTTTTAAATCACACAATATAGGTGCTACTAATACCCAAATCCAGCCACATTTATATGGTAAATGAGATTTGCACACCTACGTTTTTTGCATTTTTGAAGAAGCGCTAAGAAGTGATCCGGGCGTATCTGAGGTTTTCATGAATGGTTGTGATCATTGATCACGGGTTCTCCAGCATGACCTCTCTGTCCTGCAGCATGACGCCGGCTGGAGGAGAATAATAAAGCGATAAGGCTGATAAAACTAATGAATGCGGCCTATCAGAAAGCCAGTTAAAGCCATTACCCAGAAGGCTGAGCAGGACACAGGACAAACATCTTAATAAGAACTCAAACATCCCGCCAATCTGATTACAATGTGACCCAAACGTACTGAAGATGAAGGACGTTGTTCAAAACTTCTTATCGAATGACCTTGAAACATCATGTGTTGAGGTGAAAGGAAACATAATTGATGAACACTTCTATACGTCTCCAGTTCATTTAATCTCTTTCTACTGTCACTGCTGTTCATTTATAATCAATAGTCTCCACTGAGTGTTTGGAATGTGATGGATGAGGGATTATTCACTGTGCTGCTGTTTGACAGAAATTACTGCTGTTATCTTCATAAGACAAAGGTTTATGCTATTATGTTTGACCTTCTTTGACTCTTGACATAACCTCCAAGGATCAATTCATTTTTGACCTCTACAGAACACTTACAATACAATTAAAACATCATCGTTTTTATCACTGGGTCCAAAGATGATATGGATGTTGGTTCAGGCAGGCCGTAACCTCTTTCAAACTAAAGGACCTGAAGGAGAACTGTACATTACCAGCACAAAAGACCATCAACTGTCAATCAGTAAGAGAAAATGAATGTATCGATAAAAATGTTTTTGTCAGTAAAAGACCAAAAAATGTAAAGCACTGAAAGTCATTTTATGATGCACAGAGAAGCACTAGATATCCAACGGCAGGGTTATTATCTTTAATAAAACTAAAACTGTTCAAACATTTCTGTTAATTGAACTCAAAATATAAGCCTAAATACTTGAAAAACTTAGCCTTAGCAATAAACTAAAATATTAAATACGTTTAAATTAAGGCAATAAATTATCTGGAAATAAATAAAAACTAAACTAAAACTATTAAAAATGTAATTAAACCATAATTATAACCATAAAATTATAATGTTTATAATAATAATAATAATACAAATATTATAATAACAATAATAAAAAAAGCACAAAACAACTTTAAAAATTAAACAAAAACTAACATGAAAACGAAAAATCTAAGAATGAAGGGTAATTAAAAATACTATTAAAACTTTAATAAAACTAAAATAAAAAACATAATTTTTACTTTTTATACTTCATTTTACATTTTATTTTAAATGTATTTTTATGTAATTTCTTCCATTACATTGTATTAATAATGACATCTTTAAAAAGGGGCTTTAATTAAACAAAAATGTTGTCCAATAAATGTAAAATGTGACTCCTATAAAAATAGTACTTATAAAGTATTTTTGGGAAAAAGTGATAAAACATGCAAACACTTGTTTTTGACAGGTTTCCTGAAACTTATGGTGTTTGACTCACTGTTGAACCTTCTGCATGAAATCAACACACGTGACATCTGAGATATTGTGTGTGATACGGTCTGAAGTATACACAAACTATAAAAATGATGATCAGGTTGATGCTACATTAACTCTATACGGAAAACAGATTCAGTCAGTGGGTCACTAAATGTAGCCGTCATCCATATGCTAATGATCATTCACAGCCTGTGTTAGCTCAAATCTTTTTAACGTGACGTCTCTCAGGGTGTAAAGCTCACGGCGGATGAATCCTGTGAGGTAAAGCCACACACATCTGAGCTCGCGGCTTTATGAGCAGATCTGAGTCTGACTCACACCCAGTATAAAGCAGCTTAGTATAAAACTCCACATCAAGCGGCTGTTTCACAAACACATCTCGTGTCCGTATGATCTTGCATTAAAGTGTTTTCATTTGAAACACACAAACGTACAATAAGTCAGATTGGAAATAATATTATTATTAGTGCTGGCAAGTTTAATGTTAATGGTAATAGTTTTTTATAAGCGTCTGTGTCTGGTACTGACAGACGGTTAACTGACAGACCGACAGACAGCTCACAGATTGCTAATGTGGCCACTTTCAGATCAACAGACGGCTTGGACAGCTCTCTCTAGACAAAGCCATTATTCCCGGTTCATTTCATGGTTCACTGTTGTCACAGATGTGAATTAAGACGTGTCGAGTTTGCCGACTAAAAAGCCTCAAAAGATTTCACAACATTTTTAAATGCAAGCACATGACAGATGGATTAGATTACAGTAATTACAGGTTCTATGAATGGCCTCACATTATAAAAGTCTGTAGTACCATGAATCAGCGCTCAAATAGAGAAACATTACGATATTAAACAAAATATTGACATCAAAAGATGTTACTCTGAACCCTTAAAGGGACAGTCACCCAAAAATGAGAGTTGTCATCATTTATTCACCCTCATGTCATGTCAAACCTGTATGACTTTCTTTCTTTTGCAGAACACAAAAGAAGATATTTTGAAGCACGTCGATAACCAAACAACACTGAACTTCATTGACATTTTTCATAATATCTTCTTTTGTGTTCCACTCAAGAAAGAGTCACATACAGGTTTACAACCACATGAGGGGGTATAAATAATGACACAATTTTGGGGTGAACTATCACTTTAGGAATAGTATTAAGATGCAGGTATGTTATTTCAAATGGAAATGTACAGTATACAGTGCATGACTTGTTTAAGACATTATCAGGACAAAACCAATTGCTGGATTAATGACAATGTGAGTGTGTGTTCCATAAGGCTGACCTTGAAGAGACGCGCACACTCCCGTCATCATTACACTGCAGCTTCTAATGAAGCAGCCCGTCTCATAGCAACAGATTCAGGTTGCCAGGAGAAGATCCGACGATTCTCACATCCAAATGTGGTCATGGGTGAGAGTTTATGATGGACACTGTCTGCTCATGTTTTATGGTTTAGATTCAGAATTGACTCGGTTCCCTTTAAAAGGGACAGCTCACTGAAAAATGTAAAACCATTTAAACTCATAAGTGTGTGAGTAACTAAAGCCTAAAAGACTTTCTGAAGAAAATGTGTAATGACGCTATATCCCAAACAACACTGAGAAACTTAACTACAGTATACGATAAGACAGTTCTAGTCTGTGAGAACAAAACATTTGTTGCGGTGTTAGTTGATAATCACATCGATGTGTCATTCATTGAGAAACAATTCACAGAGCAGCTGAAGCATCATTTGAGTCATGTGTATCTGATTTCCATTGAGTAAGCACACCTCAAACCTCACTAGTACAACCTCCTACACACGCGCACGCACAGTCGCACACACAGTCTGAAGGGCTATATTTGTTTGGGTAATTGGGCTTTATTCTGTTGAGTGTGTTGTTTAAATGTCATAAGTTCTGCACAGACACCCTCACCTGCTGACTCATTCAAGCATCTATCAGATCAGCTGTCTGCTGTCTGTCTCACTGTCTGCCCGTCTCACCGCACAACCCTTTGCCTATTTCAGTGCTTTATTGTCTGCATGACTCACTGCACGTCTTTCCCACTACTTAACTGCCTTACTGTCTGCCTGTCTCACTGCATTTCCATCTGCCTGTCTAGCTGTATGACCAGCTGCCTGTCTCACTGCACACCTGCCTCACTGTCTGCCTGTCTTGCTGCACATCTGTCTCACTACATTACTGCCTCACGTCTGCCTGTTTCAATGCACATCGATCTGCCTGTCTGCACGACTGTCTGCCTGCCTCACCGTCTGTGTCACTGCACAACTGCCTCACCGTCTGTCTCACTGCACAACTGCCTCACCGTCTGTGTCACTGCACAACTGCCTCACCGTCTGTCTCACTGCACAACTGCCTCACCGTCTGTGTCACTGCACAACTGCCTCACCGTCTGTGTCACTGCACAACTGCCTCACCGTCTGTGTCACTGCACAACTGCCTCACCGTCTGTGTCACTGCACAACTGCCTCACCGTCTGTGTCACTGCACAACTGCCTCACCGTCTGTGTCACTGCACAACTGCCTCACCGTCTGTGTCACTGCACAACTGCCTCACCGTCTGTGTCACTGCACAACTGCCTCACCGTCTGTGTCACTGCACAACTGCCTCACCGTCTGTGTCACTGCACAACTGCCTCACCGTCTGTGTCACTGCACAACTGCCTCACCGTCTGTGTCACTGCACAACTGCCTCACCGTCTGTGTCACTGCACAACTGCCTCACCGTCTGTGTCACTGCACAACTGCCTCACCGTCTGTGTCACTGCACAACTGCCTCACCGTCTGTGTCACTGCACAACTGCCTCACCGTCTGTGTCACTGCACAACTGCCTCACCGTCTGTGTCACTGCACAACTGCCTCACCGTCTGTGTCACTGCACAACTGCCTCACCGTCTGTGTCACTGCACAACTGCCTCACCGTCTGTGTCACTGCACAACTGCCTCACCGTCTGTGTCACTGCACAACTGCCTCACCGTCTGTGTCACTGCACAACTGCCTCACCGTCTGTGTCACTGCACAACTGCCTCACCGTCTGTGTCACTGCACAACTGCCTCACCGTCTGTGTCACTGCACAACTGCCTCACCGTCTGTGTCACTGCACAACTGCCTCACCGTCTGTGTCACTGCACAACTGCCTCACCGTCTGTGTCACTGCACAACTGCCTCACCGTCTGTGTCACTGCACAACTGCCTCACCGTCTGTGTCACTGCACAACTGCCTCACCGTCTGTGTCACTGCACAACTGCCTCACCGTCTGTGTCACTGCACAACTGCCTCACCGTCTGTGTCACTGCACAACTGCCTCACCGTCTGTGTCACTGCACAACTGCCTCACCGTCTGTGTCACTGCACAACTGCCTCACCGTCTGTGTCACTGCACAACTGCCTCACCGTCTGTGTCACTGCACAACTGCCTCACCGTCTGTGTCACTGCACAACTGCCTCACCGTCTGTGTCACTGCACAACTGCCTCACCGTCTGTGTCACTGCACAACTGCCTCACCGTCTGTGTCACTGCACAACTGCCTCACCGTCTGTGTCACTGCACAACTGCCTCACCGTCTGTGTCACTGCACAACTGCCTCACCGTCTGTGTCACTGCACAACTGCCTCACCGTCTGTGTCACTGCACAACTGCCTCACCGTCTGTGTCACTGCACAACTGCCTCACCGTCTGTGTCACTGCACAACTGCCTCACCGTCTGTGTCACTGCACAACTGCCTCACCGTCTGTGTCACTGCACAACTGCCTCACCGTCTGTGTCACTGCACAACTGCCTCACCGTCTGTGTCACTGCACAACTGCCTCACCGTCTGTGTCACTGCACAACTGCCTCACCGTCTGTGTCACTGCACAACTGCCTCACCGTCTGTGTCACTGCACAACTGCCTCACCGTCTGTGTCACTGCACAACTGCCTCACCGTCTGTGTCACTGCACAACTGCCTCACCGTCTGTGTCACTGCACAACTGCCTCACCGTCTGTGTCACTGCACAACTGCCTCACCGTCTGTGTCACTGCACAACTGCCTCACCGTCTGTGTCACTGCACAACTGCCTCACCGTCTGTGTCACTGCACAACTGCCTCACCGTCTGTGTCACTGCACAACTGCCTCACCGTCTGTGTCACTGCACAACTGCCTCACCGTCTGTGTCACTGCACAACTGCCTCACCGTCTGTGTCACTGCACAACTGCCTCACCGTCTGTGTCACTGCACACCTGACTCACCGTCTGTCTCACTGCACAACTGCCTCACCGTCTGTCTCACTGCACAACTGATTCACCGTCTGTCTAACTGCACAACTGCAACTAATTCTCCTGTAAATTAACTACGTTCCCTACTTGTGAACATGCTGTGCTGCTTTCAGTGTGTGTGTGTGCACAGCAGATCACAGCGTTTCATACAGAGAAACTGCAATGATGCAATATTGATGCTCTTCAGTTTGGCTGTGTTGATAGCGGGTTTGTGCATGGAAGCAGTTGTTATGGATACGGAAACTCCCTGGTCGTTATGGATACAAGCTCACAGGAGGTCTGCGGCCTAAAAAACACAAACTCACCCCCTGCTGTTCGGTTTCCCCACCATGGCAACGGTGTCCGTAGTGACGGGACAGAAGAAGACCTACATAGAGACCTACATCTAGAGCATCGCTGGACCGGTGAGAGGAAACATGCCTGTTGCATGTAACATGATGAGACAATATAAAAACAACTGAGAAATGTAAAATGTGTTTTGTGCTGCAGGAGAAAAACTATTGCAAATGAGATGATATCAAATGTTTGTCATTTCAATATAAACTCATTTATCAACATTTTCCCAGACAACGTAATCTCTTTAATATTTCAGTTGTTTTTTAGACAAACGTTTCGCTCAAGTCTGCTTCTCAGATTAATCTCATATGTCTCCTGTAGAGCTCTAGCTGTGCTTAAACACAAAAGTTTGAGTGACTTCAACAAAAACTGAAACATTTTATCAACATCTATCCATACTATCCATGTTTATAGTTCTAATCACAATGTCACAAACAAATGTGTCTGTTGTTTTTTTTCCTCTCACAACACACATATAACATACTGTAAGCGATGTATATTTATTTTGGCACCCATCTTAAAATCCACACAGGGTAATAATTTAACGTCATTAAGTTCTCATGAGCTATGAAGGAGCAGTAATCTGTTCCCTTTAGGTATTAAAATAAATGTTTTTTAAACAGAAAGAAAAGAAAGCTTTTTGTTTGTGTTTTTTAAACAATGTTAATATGTTTATCTGTCTCACATTGCATTGAACTGTACATATTTTTCAGACGTTGTCTTTACATTTGACCACGTGTCTCTGCATGCACTACAAAGAGGCCGACAAACGACTCCACGATACAATACAACACATCAAGATCACAGACGTACAAATACACTGCTGGACTCTTCGAAACACACAAATCAAGATCTAAAAATATATACCTTTACATGTTGTCATTGATTTTTGAAACGGTGCCCTGACTTCATTAAGCAGCAGATAATAGCAATACTATAATACTAAACAACACAACTCTTTAAGTTCTGTGGGTGCTGGGAACGCACGCACACACACACACACACGGTCTCATAAACTTGTCAAGAACATATTCAAGTCACATTTCATCTCAAATTCAACATTTTTGCAATAAATGCATTTTCCCCTCAAACTGTTACTTATTACATTAACAAAAATATATTAAATACAATTTAAAGTAATTAAAATATTAATAAAAAATATAAAAACTATAAATTATTGTACAAATCATTTTTATGGTGGCATTTATGCCATATTAAATAGAAATCCTGTTCGATATTCTGCTTTAAGCAAAATAATGTTTCTTTCTTTGATTTTCGGACATGTTCTTAAAAGGTGTCATGAGATTCTCGCTCTCTTACACACACACACACACACACACGCTCACGCACTTTGAAGTGACAGCTGTAATCTCTACATGGCTGAAGGAGAAGAAAGGTTGTCATTAGAGCAGCAGCGTGTGTGTTTGGAGAAGATCTGCTGCTCCGTCTGTCACAGACTCAATTCAAATCACAGTGTGAATCGGTGCGGCTTTGTTTCAAATCATTATTGCACGTCACATCTGATTGTTGCACTGGGCCATTTTACCAAAAAACAGGGATGGGAATAAATCAACACACTTTTAAAGACCCCATGAAATCAAACGGACATGTTTCAGTTTTCTACATTCTCAAGGGCTCATACATTTAAAAATGAAGCATGCATTTTGTTTCCCTATTCCAGGTTAATATGCAGAGACAACGATTAATAAGCTATTTATATGTTAATTCCGCAAATTTGTTCGAGCATCCTGGCCATCCATCACGGCTGTTTGTCCAAACCATGGTGGACCAGGGAAATTTGTATCTCATCGAATATTTTACATATATCTGCCAAATTTGTCCTAAAGAAATGACAAACTTTATTGTTTAAAATGTGCAGTCCAGAAACACAATCCAACACTGTCTGCAGTACAACAACTTCACAGAACATAAAACTTTAAATCAAACAAAATTTCCTCTAAAATAAAAAAAATATCTCAACACAACCGCCCAGCCAACAACAGCAGTAGCAAATCATGAATACAGTCAAACTAAAGGCCATCGGATATTTCAAATAAGAAAAAATGCACGAGCCCTTGGAGAACCTGTGCCTGTCCAAATATTTCATGGGGTCTTAAAAGTATACAATCCCTTACAAAAATGAACCATGATTTTACTACAAATAAAACCAACAAACCACAGATCCCATAGTAAAACCATGGTACAGACAGTAACCATAGTTTAACCATGCTATTTGTAGTAAAACTTTGTAGTAAAGCAAATTGCAATCAATCTGCAACAGTCACTACACTTTTGCTATAATAAAATCATGGTTATTTTTCATAAGGGATAAACACCTCTCCTTCAAATCCACACAAACACACGCATACACATCAAGAGAGACAACAATGAATCCACCAGAGATACAAAAGGAAATAAAAGCATAAACGACAGAGGGTCACATTTATTAAACTTCGCATGTTTACTCTCTCTCTACTCTGTAGTATAGCCGGTACACGAATACTTCATTTTTGAACACGTGTGCCTCTACACATCTTAATACACTTATTGCACTGACAGAGAATTTGGAAGGGGTTCGAGGAAGGGGCACGATTTGCTACCCGACACGAAGGTGAAGCCATAGGTGAGATACCATGTGATTTTATACAGATGCCACATTTAACAGAGAGCGACTCTGAATATGTTTTAAGCCGGATACGCCTCACTGTCCACGTTTCAGTCTTTTTCCACATGGAATGAACGGGAAACTCCAAAGGCTGTGAGCCGTCCATTCAGACGATATATCCGTAAGCGAGCTCTCTGTTCATGTGTCCATGTTCACAACCGTCCAATCACAGGGTTATTCTATTCCAGACAGTCCAATCCAATTCATCAAATCCATCTGAGTCTCTGCTGGCCCCGCCTTCCCTGTCTCTGGCCGATATAAACTGTACATCAGCCAGAGGTGATACAGTAGCTGCAAACGCAATCACACCAGTAGAAATTTTAAAGATTTTAAAGAAACAATATCTAAAATCATAAAAACAAATATACACATCATTTATTATACATATAAATATTATTTATTATATAGGCCTATATCATTTTGTATTTATTATGGAGTAAAATATGATCCGGACATTTCTTGGTAAGATTCCCCCCAACATCATATTCCTCTAAATATTACCCAATAATTAATTATAAATATTTATAGATTAAACATTAAATAAATATAGATATATTTAATCACTTACAGCATGTGCACAATGAGAAATTATCATTCAGATAAACAAACAGTGCTCATTTCAGGTAACATGCTGTACAGGGTGTGGACGCAAAGTGCTAAATGAAGTTTATGCGTGACAGCATCTCCCCACACCAGTTGCTTAGCAACCTCCCCGTTTCCAGATTCCCTCACATGATGCTGAGGACAATCGACCGAGTTCAATCTGTATGAGAATCCATCAGATGAACATCACACAGTTTAATAACACTGTACACAGGATGTAGATGAATGACTCGGGTGAGGTGAGCTGTTTGTCGGTAGTTTTGAATGAGTGATGGATTTTGTCAGGCATGTGTTCAAACTACTAGTGACTACGTAACCATGAACAAAACGTATGATCATTGATGCCTTCATATCAAGTCAACGTGAAACACATTACAGAAGTAAAATTTCACATTGACTCGTGCTAAAGAACCAACCATCTCTGACTGCAACACCGAATCAGACCAATTCTGTCCGAATGGTGTTGATAAGAGTCATTCTCTCACCCCAGTAACATCACACAGCACGAGGAGGTTACCTGTGAGTTTCTTCAGGGCCGTCCCCTCCCCTTAAGACACAACGTTCCCCTCTGCTCGGTTGAATCTCGTGAACACAACCTCTGAGCAGTTATCTGTGTGTATACAACCAGCGTCGTGAAGCCTTCATTACGGGGACAGAGACGGTGAAAACAGACGGACGTCATGCATCGAGGCCGAACAGTGCACATTACCGGAAGTTTTATCCGTTTCACACAAGCATCCTCACAGCTGGAGACAGACGGCCCATGCACACATGAACAGTTCAGCAGCGAGCGAGAGATCAGGGGCTTGTCACATCACATGTCCATCGAGAACAAAGAAGCCCACCGAGAACATAAACATTTATACAACACACAAACAGTTACATTGAAACACAGACATGAGGTCAAACTTTCCTCGTTTTGTTCCTCTCGTCTTGTTTATAGAAGCACGTCAGATGTACCTAAAAGCTGCAATTGCTACCTGTACTTACTCCCTTAGAATACATGTGTTCTAGCTAGTGTCTTTTGAGTTCCTGGGACCCAGCAATTCATTCTTATGATTTTTAAATAAAATACTCCCAATGAATTATACTGTAAGTTGCCCAAAAGAAAAGATAAATGTATGAGAACGTCGCATATCCCCCCTTCCCAAAAAAATAAAGAAATCATTTGAAACAATATTGAACATCATTGGGAACTTTGGTTTATTTAATATAAACTCCCATTTTCACTAAAATACACAACAAACTGATGTACTGAAATGTTTTTACTTGCACTTTGAAACAAGTTTTACGTACTCAGGCCACCAAAACGCAGTTGTTAAAAACACAACAAAGACAAAAGAAAAAAATATATTTCAAAAACTTTGCTGGGTCCCGGAAGGTTACAATAAAGTCACAAATGCACAATGTGAGTTACATTTATATTTCTTATTACAGTGTCTAATTCTACATACAGCACAATTATATGAGTAATCTCTATAGTATATACATCAGAGAAAGATTAAAGTGTAGCTCCACCCACAGTATTTACATTACGTTCTATGAGTGAGTGGGCGTGGCCTCAACAGATAGACGGGATAGGGGAATGGCGTATAATGTGACAGGGCGAGGCCAGCAGAGAGATACGGAGAGCGTTAGCCGGCGAGTCTGCTATGTTGTTTAAGCTTCGGGATTTCTCAAAGCCCTCAGACGTGAGAGAACGCAACATTAAGAGCACAAAGACACACAAGAGAAATACAGCAGGGTCTGGTGGGACACGGTCACGGGGCGTAAGCTGAGACGGGCGTGAGACACAACGTTACGTAATACAATCACATCCACAAACAGTGTCCAGCGATCAGAATGCAAGATTCACAGTTCTCACATGAAAAATACTGAAGTTTACTAGTAAGGTGAAGCGAATACTGTACCATATTTAAATATTTACTAAGGTATGTTTAAACACAATTTACTATAGTAAATAAAATAGCATACTACAGTATTTTTAATGTGGGTCATTACAGAAGTTATGACTCTTTGTTTGTGTGTCCATGCTTCATTTAATACTTGAAAATAAACACCTGTCTGGGATGTTTTTCATTTTGATCACTGAACAGGTTTTTGTGTAATCGTGTGCTCAAGTAAGTGCGAGAAATCAACTTTCAAACAAAATGTAACTCTCAGATCATTAAACTGTACATACAAAGGCATTATAAAGGTCTAAATTAAGAAACAACTATCCCAGAAGACTAAACCACAACAGCTCTGATCATGATGATGAGATTAAAATAACTGTATCACATGACTTAACAAAGACCAGACTGGATGGAAATGACAACAATAACTGTGCGAAAGTTTCAGGGCATTTACATTTGTGCATTTGTAAGATGCGTTTATCTAAATATATTTTTAACAGTATGTACTCCATGAGGATTAAAATGTGTTTTTTCCATTAAAGTTTAAGTTAAAAGAATATCAAGTTATTTCATAACACAATGATCATCTTTGGTCAAATTTGTCTCAACCATGTGCTTCTTTGTGATATATGTTGCTTAAAAACAGTTCAGGAGGATTTGTCTGTCTACACATAATGAATTAATAATCAACCAACAATATAAATAAACAGATGTAACGGCATTATTATGGAACTTGGCTATATTCATTAACTCTGTATAATTAAAAAAAATCAAGCAAACCCCTCTGTTGCAAGGGGTTGTGGGTAATATTAACCAAAATCATGCAGAGATCCAAACTTCCAAAAATCCTCGAAATACCATCCGGAAACCTTTAGCATGCTGTTTTCATCGTACTGAAATCTAAGCATGCATGTTATTTGCATAGGAAAACGTGCAAAATGCATCAGCAATTCATAAATCTGTGTGACATTACACATCAAAGTGTATTATTTAGCGTGACCTTACTGTCATAGGATGTTCATATATTAACATGTGGAAGGGTGCTGGCTATGCATGTTTTTATTTTGTGATAACGTTCAAATGACCTTTAACGCCGGTCGTGATGGAGAAACGCCTGGCTGTGACACAACCTGACCTTGTGGACTTTGGGCAGTTTCGGGTCATTCTGGATAAAAACTTTTAGACATAGGTCACAGACTTGTTTAAAGGATAACTTAACAACAATTAATGCTCATATTTCCAAATATTAATGATCGTATATTCAATCTCATTATTGTTCTTCTGAACAGTTAAAATTGTCACCATTTCCATCCAAAAGTGAAAGTTTATGTCAATGAACGAATCACACATTTAGCTAAACATTTTTGTTACTTCTTGAATTATTATGTATAAATGTACATCATGGAATGAGGTTCGCCTAGACTCTTGGGTTATCAGTGCATGTAGAATGATGACAGGAAGTGACGCACAACGGAGGGCTGTGATTGGCCGAGCAGAATATACCTGCTTTACGAATAGCTGCGTCTGCCGTGCAGGTGTAATCGCTGGCTGCTAACAGAAAGCACGTCGCTTCCGTACGGCGGTCCTGCTCGCGCACGCTGGAGTGCCGCATGGGTCTCCGTTCCTCTGGGGATGTGGTGATGTCACTTCCTGCGCTGCAGTCTGCAGACAACACTGGTGGGAAATGAAGAGAATGAGGGGCGAGTGAGTGCTGGAGAACAACATCTGGTTATTTAGGACACAGCCCAGCGAGAGACGAGGTGAGAGGTCAATCAACGGACTGAAATAGGACTGAAATTAGGTCGATACAACGAGTCATCGAAACTCGGTGTGCACCCGTGAAAGAGAGAGAGAGCTTTTTTTAGTTTTGACACTTCAGTATTAAATGTCCAGGCATTTCAAACCTTTTAACAACCAGCATTCCCATCATGAGTAATATCTGTATTTTACATTCAAATCTTTTCTTACAAACTAAATCTAAAAGTAAGATTTTTTTACAGTAAACATATGGCCATTCTCACTGTCATCTGTACAAAAGATTGTTTCAGTCTTTCTTAGAGCTTGTTATGCTCCTGAACACATCATCGCACCCCTTATCTCCGTGGCAACAGGCGAGCGGTGATGCCATGCTAGATCTGCACCACCCCTATGCTCAGCTCTACAAGAAATATCTCAAAATGCCGTCAGCCTTTACCGGGCAGGAAAAAAAACTGAATGAAATACACACAACTAATCTGTTCCTGCGTTTTTCTTAAACACTACTGAGGTGCATTGAAATGTGCAGTTTTGTTTGATGCATTGACGTCATTGCCATTAAAACAGAAAGTTAGGGCGAGACGTATTGAGTGACTCCTTAACCTTTTTAAAATAGCCAGTAGCCAATGGCGTCATGAAAATTGTTGATCCGTTATGGTAGAAACGAGACTGTAAGTTTTGTAAATAGGGACTAAATGTGGATCTTATTACTGTTTTTGAAAACACTGCTTTTTTATATTATTTAGGCTAACATTCGTAAAAAGACAAAAAAGATTTGTTCATCCTTAAATTCACACTTGTTTTATAAAACTAAATGACAAATGATTTCTTGTTTTATATATCTTAAAATTATTTAAAAAAAAGGCTAAGTCATAAACATTTTTAATACATTTACTTGATAAACAAAATGACCTAAGATAGAGAAGAACGATAAAAAAAATCATTTTTATGAAATTCATTAAGGTAGCCGAGTTTATACTTAAAAGACAAGAAAATATCAGCCAATGGGGTAAGACATTTAAACTTAAATTAAGTACTTAAAAGAGTAGTTCACCATCGAAATGAAAATTCATTTACTCTCTTGTCATTTCAAACCTGTATGACTTCCTTCCTTCCGCAGAACACGAAAGAAGATATTTTGAAGAATGTTCCCCCATTCACTTGCATTGGTTACAATCGAAGTGAACGGGGGGCTGTGCTCTTCTGTTAACAACATTTATCAAAATATCTTCTTTCGTGTTGCAGACACTTTAAACTCAAATATGAAAACATTATGACTCTAACCTGAGCGATGGCGTTCCAGTCCTCCGCTTTGTCCCAGACACAGATCTCCCTGCGTGCTGTTACAGGCTGTACTGAGATCAGTTTTGCAGTAAGAGGGTGAACCAGTCTGCACAGCCTGCGGGATGTGTTTCTTTCTCTTTTTGGGAAGCTTCTGTTTCGCCATTGCTAAGGAGTAATACATGCCAAAGTTATTCACAATGACGGGCACCGGCATGGCTATCGTCAGCACGCCCGCCAGGGCGCACAGCGCACCCACCACCATACCCGACCATGTCTGGGGGTACATGTCTCCGTACCCCAGTGTGGTCATGGTGACCACGGCCCACCAAAAACCAATGGGAATGTTCTTGAACATGGTGTGGTGGCTTGCCGTCGGGTCGTTCGGGCTGGCCCCGATCCGCTCGGCGTAGTAGATCATGGTGGCGAAAATGAGGACGCCCAACGCCAGGAAGATGATGAGCAGGAGGAACTCGTTGGTGCTGGCGCGCAGCGTGTGTCCCAAGACTCGGAGGCCCATGAAATGCCGCGTCAGCTTGAAGATTCGCAAAATACGCACGAATCGCACGACGCGCAGGAACCCCAAAACGTCTTTGGCCGCTTTGGAGGACAGTCCGCTCAAGCCCACCTCCAGATAGAACGGCAGAATGGCCACAAAGTCTATGATGTTCAAGACGCTCTTGACAAACTCCAGCTTGTCTGGACTGAACGTCACACGCACCAGGAACTCAAAAGTGAACCAGAGGACGCAGACACCCTCGACGTAGGTGAGGGCCGGGTCCGTCTCGATCTCGTACTGCTGGCCTGGGTCCGTCAAGCTGTCGTTGCGAAGGCTGTCTGTTTTGTTGATGATGGTGTTGAAGGCCTCGTGTGTCTCCAGGCAGAAGGTGGTGATGGAAACCAGGATGAAGAACAAAGAGGCGAACGCTATGAACTGCAGAGAGAGAGAGAGAGAAAGCATTTACACACGGTGACTATATTTAAGAGGGCCGCTCTCCTTTAGCCTGAATGGCGCTGGCATCCATTAACATCTATTTGTAGCCTGCGAGCTCTCAGTCTTTAAACTGTTGTTCAATAGCCATTTGTCCTTGTTTTTATTTGGCGAGGACTAAAACTGCAGTGTTTCATGGACAGAGTAAATGGAATGTGTCAGATAAATCCACACAAGCTTTGCTAAACAGTTTCAGGGAAATTACTTTAAAACTGTAGCTTATCAAAGTCAATACTCATAATGTAAGGTTCAGCTGTAGTCAAGCTATTCTTTAGAAAATAGAAGTTACTAATAAAACAAACTGCCCTAAATCTATTGGGGGCAACTACAACCTTTTTTCACATGATATTACTTACTGTATTATATTTAGAGAGGAATGTGGCAAATATAACGTGAATCTCAGTAAGCATGACAGCCCTATACAGCATTTGAAATGTTTCATATAAATACCAAAAATACACAAATGCACAAGAGAATATCACATATACTACATATACAAATAGAAAACACCACCGTTTCATTTACTACTATATATATTAACTCAGCTAAATATGCAAGAAGTACATTTTACCAATTATATTAAAATAATCTATTGTATATCACTACAATAAAATATTATTATTTAACACTTTTTGAAAATTTTGTTTTCATTTAAACGAACCATTCGAACAAACTCTTCATTCGGACGAATCACCCAAATGAACCGATTCACAGAAATGAATCAGATGTGAGAGGAAGAACATTTTTCTTATTATTCCCTCAGTTCACTCAACTGAACACACACGTGTGCCACAAAATGTGACAAAAGTAAGCCATGTATCATGTTAAAACAACATTAAAATGGACTGTGTAAACAATACTGTCATAAAACTGACAAATTTAAAGTTGTAAATAACATTCAGTTTCCTGCAGACTAAAATGTCAATATATCGCTATGAGCTGCAGGGAGTTTAAACATAAAGGGAGTTTAAGTTTTATTTTCTATTGTACTCGGTTCGTTTTTTGCTAAATGTTATTTTTTTCTACTGCTTTGTAGTTTTTATAATTCTACAGCACTTCGGCACAACCCTTGTTTTTGAATGTGCTTTAATATCTTGAAGTTTAATAATCTTCTACTGTTCTTCTGAAGAAACGTCATATACATCTCAGACGGCCTGAGGCTGATTAAACTGACAACAAACTTTCATTTTTAAGTCAACTAACCCTTTCATTCAACAGCATTGCTACTACAGTATTGCCACATATGGTTTTCAAGATGATGTGAGGGACATCACACAAAACAGCGCAGTCTTGGCCGGTCATCGCTCTGTGATATTTAATGTCAATAAAAGACGGCAAATGAGTGAGTCAGACATCAATCGCAGCAGCGTTCAGCCCACACAACAGCGCTGGACCCCCTTCTGTCAACATATCACCACAAACACAACACACTCGCTATTATAACACAACTTCACATTCAACTCAATTATGTGTTCAGACATCAACACGGGACACAGCCTGTCCCCTCCAGATAGCGTCTCAAAGGGGCTCGTCTCTCACTTTTCTCTCTTTGTTTTGGTGTCCTAATGAGGCTTTAAGTCATCTGGAGGGCTATAATCTCCACAAAACCAACAGAAATCATCAGGACCACAGCATTATGGCATCAGACAACATCCACATGCAGGATAACAGGGTCTTGGTTTAGTCTAGCGAGTGTGTGATACACGTGTAAGTGCTTTCTAATGATCCTGTCATCTGCGGCGGGCTTCACAAGTTCCTTCACAAGTCGCCGGTAATGTGAGGTTTAATACGGGTGAACACGGCTGCCAGTGATCTCCACGGGGTGTGTTTACTACGGTAAATTATAACAATTACCCAACCTTCTTTTCTTCTGAAAAGAAGAGCATATTTGTTTTGGGTAAAACTCTAAAGAAAAAAGACACACAGTTCTTGCGATTCTAGGATGTTATGTCAAAGTTTACAACGATTCAGTTTTGATGTTCCCTTAAAAAGCAGCAGTCGATGTAGACAACAGACAGCGTGGAAGCTCTGTGAATCTACAAACAATACTCTACAAATGAAGTTTTAAGCTAGTTCAGTAGAAAAAACAACAGTTTAATCAATAAATTCTCGCCGGGAGCAATAACACTGTTTAGTGTACAAAAGACAGCGATCTGTCAGTTCTGTTGGACAGATTACAGCGAATGGAAAATCTCATTGTTATTCTGTCTTGAGTGATAGAAAAATCTGTTTAAAGTTGTTGAGCTCCTCCTTAAGAGAATGAGACGTGTGTGTGTTTGAAGAAAAGGCTGGAATCAGTATT
This sequence comes from Triplophysa rosa, assembly GCF_024868665.1. NCBI lineage: Eukaryota > Metazoa > Chordata > Actinopteri > Cypriniformes > Nemacheilidae > Triplophysa > Triplophysa rosa. Next base: position 3,720,564 of record NC_079913.1, on the reverse strand, counting down.
GATTGCAGTAAGAAGTCTGAGGGGATAAGGAGGTTTTATACCCTGTATTTAAGTCTGTATTTAAATGGATCAAAAGTGTGTGTGCAGTGAAACAGACTGACGGTCATAAAAGAAAGTGTGGAACTGTGATATATTTATGAATAGGTGTGAGTGTTTGTGTTTGGCTATACATGGTCACCTGCGGACGGTTCTCATAGGACCCCCAGATCTTAACATATGGCGGACACTGCACTGTCTCCACGGCAACAGTGTCAGGCAAAGCTCCACGAAAACAAGACCCTGGTGTGTCAGATTCCAAACACACACACACACTCATAAATACACACAACACACATGCGCGCACACCACAGACACAAATACCATACAAACAATCTCAGATATACAGATATAATCACAGTCCAAAACAAAAAACACTCACCAAGTGCCAAATAAATAAAACAAAGCTATTGGCCACCAGACGGATGTTACCTGTACAATCAAACTCTAAAGGTGAACTAACATCCACACATTCACCCCCAGATTCAATCTCAATTCTCATGTTTGATAACACCAGAGGTGTTATGATGACTATTTGAATTCCATTACGGTTTTGTTCGCCAGTCGATGGCGAGATGATAACGCTTTGTCTCAAAGCTATGATTCACCATTACTCCAATATCATCACTGACAGGCACATTTGTGTTAACCCGACTAATGCAGAGCGAGCAGATATAAGAGATCCGTTTATACGTCAGCCTTATAGCGAGAAAGCAATGAATGTCACATGAAGGGTATGAGAAAACTGGAGACGCTAATGGCTTTCAGAAGAAATCTGCTCTGAGGTTAAGTTTCAGACGCGTGTGTCTGCGAGCGAAAGTGTGTCTGTTGTTCATAAATCACGTCTACTGGTCCTCAGGAAGTCATTTCACAGGAACGGAGGAACATTCCACACTCACCACGGATGATCTTATGTAGGTCACTCACACAAAGAAAGTGTCTGTGGCCCGGAGCCAAAGCAAGTCACCTGTTGACTTGACAAATCTCAGCTCAAGACTCTGCTGAAACTCTAATGACGGAGACATTTGTGAATCTTTTCCTCAGGAGAAATATCTGAGACGCTTATGACACTTAAGCAAACGTTTCCATTTGCTCTCCATTTAATCTCATTGATGGCTGAGAGAAATAACGGAGAAATTAAAGACCGCACCTTTGATTTTTCTTTAAAAATGATTTTCATTTGCGGTAACTGTTCTTTAAGCTCACTGGAGTTTTGGCCTGTGTGTGTGAATGCCGATGGAGGTTTTCTGTTTAGCGCATTATAAATATTCTCCTCCTCTCTCCAGAAGAGATGCTGTTTAATTCATTTCATGCTCTTTCGCTCGTCTTAGATCTGAGAGATCAGCAAGCGGTCATCTGAACTCCATCACATCATATCAACATTTTAGATCTGTCTTTAAAATGAGAGCATCTTAAATTGCAGTCATCTCTCTCTCTCTCTGTTTCTAGCACACTGAGACCATCATCACCATCATGCTGAGATCCTGATTGTGTGATTGAGCCGACGGGCAGAAGTGACAGGGGAAAAAGAAACAAGCAGAAACTTTTAGCATGCAAATAAATGCATAGCTGCTACACCGCTTGAACTATTTGTGCATGATGTATACTCTTTACAGTACAAGCTGGCTATTTTTAAAAACTTTCAATGCAACACATTAGTTTTATTATTTATAATTTATAAAACTACTTAAATGAACTTGAAGTAGGGATACAAATCTTGTTATATTGAAGGAGTACACTTCCAAATTTGCCCCCACCGACTTTCCATGGCCATTTTTATTCCTACTATGGAAAGTCAATGGTGGCAAATTTTGAAGTTTAATTCAAATTAAAGTTTAATTAAAAAGTTTAATTAAAGTTTACTTCTTTAATGCAACTGCATTCTATTTTGAAAATATTTTTAGTGTATATAAGTATAAATTACACACTAAACAGCAAACACATCCAAACATTATTTACAGTATTAGCTACCGTACATATTTGGTGAATACCGAAAAAAAAAAAGATTTTTTAAATGCACCTAATCTCCAGGAAAACAGATACTGATGGTACTGTCGATGGTCGTACTGGCCATTTGTTTTATCACTAACTTCACAAACCTCGTATCAGGTGATGTCATCTACTTTGCACAACACTAATGTATGAAAACATGGTATCTCTGATACGCGCGCGCGCTCCTGCTGGGGTCCCTGCAGGTAATGGCAGATGCCTTCATCGTGTATGTGATGTCACGGCGGGATTCCTGTTCTAATGACACAGACACGCGTGCCATGAAAAATCATACAGAAGAGAGCTGTGAAAATATTGCACAACATAAACACTCACAGCAAAAGTCAGAGGTGCTGTTAAACGACTTAAAAAAAGGTAAAAAAAAATCTAAACTGCCCTTACACAATTCCACAAACAGTTTCGACAAACCTCTTGCATGTTATTGTAGGATATGGATAGTTCACCCAAAAACCCTCTTTCTTCAGTAAAACACAACAGAAGATATTTTGAGAAATGTGTTTGTACAATGGACGTCAATAAAGTTCAGTGTTGTTTGATTATCAACGTTCTTCAAAAAACTTCTTTTGTCTTCTGCAGAAGAAAGAAAGTCATACAGGTTTGATATGACATGAGGGTGAATAAGTGATGACAGAATAATTAGCAAAGTGAACAGACAAAAAATGTGTTCACTACAATACAGCATCTATCGAGTCATTTGCAACAAGACCGGGACTGTGTATTTAGACAGTAAATATAACATAAACTTCACATTTTAAAGACAGACACTCTTTTTCTCTGTACGCTATAAAACAGTGCACATCAAATCTGTCTTCACAAAGACTCTCATTGTGCTCATGTTGGGGTGCCATGGTGACCGCACCCTCTCAAGCTCCGTCTCTGTTTATGTCTTGCTGCCGTAAGGAGGACGAGAGAAGTGGGGGGGGAAACAAGCTTGTGTTTGGCAGCAAATTCAGGGATTTCCCTCCACACGCCAGCAGACATCACACACACGCATGCGCACACAGACAGACACAGACGCACATCTGAACAATAAAAGGTCATCCTCGCACGTGTGCGCGTGCACGTGTCCATGGGATGAAAGCCAGAAAAGATGGAAATGACACCAGACAGATTAACACAGTCCCTCTGTAATATTCTCTCGTGACAGATTAAACTCAGACAGATGATGTAAAATTAGAATATGAAACATTTCTTAGCCTCCACTTCTCATCTCAATAATTCAGACGAAGTTGAAAATGTGAAAAGAGAAAAGATATCAAGCTTTAGACTCACTGTCATCACACTCACGTTCAAACCAAACCGGCTCAGAAAGTCTCAGAGTTCTCAAGTCTCATTTGCATTTATTTTAATATTTACTATAGGCATTTGGCAGATGTTTTTTATCCAGGGTGAAGTGTAGTGAATTCTTTTGCTTTATTAAAGTTGCCAAAAAAAGAAATGAGGCACAAAAAATGTCATTCAGGTCTAAAAAAAAAAAGACAATTAAATTAAATGACACTAGGATGCAATTTCTATTTTTACTATCCAACATTCACGAGTCTGGATTTATTATTAGACTTAAAGAGCTTTGAAGTAAAAATCTCTGCAGTGTTTCATCTCTTGACTCTTTTGAAACTGGGAGGTGATGTCCGGGCTGGAAAACAACACACAGCTGAGTGTTTAAACATAATTGACTGGGCATATGCCAGATGAATGAATTCACATTTCTGCCTGATGAAATAATGAAAAGAAGAGGCGTCATATCTTTGACACGAGATCCTTCACTTCCAGAAACCTCGCTAGCACAAATCTGTCATTTCTTTCCCAAATGGGAACATCAGAAGCGTACGAAACGCACATATACAAATACACACCCTTAAGAAAACTCTTCCTGAAATAGCAGCCGTCGCCTCTGCTCGACTATTAATACTTCACGAAACAAAAGGTGCGATCGCACTTTCAAAGATTTTGACATTGCTGCGAGGACCACGTGACTCAGACTATAAGGCACTTCATCGAATTCATTTTTGAGTCCTTTTCAGATGCCATTTGTCGTCACTTTTTATCTGGGTGCATCATCGTCTTTCTCTTTGTTTGCCTTTGGTCCCCACAAGGAGCCAAGGCTAGGGATTCAGCTGTTGCTATGGTGACCGCATTACATAAGTTGTCATAGAGATAGCCTGGTAGACGAGGACAGGTGTGGCAGCGCGGTGCCGTCGTACCCAAAGGCAACTAGAACGACAATCACACATATGAAGTGTGTATTTAGGTTAAAGTTTTGGCTTCTCATTGTTGCTTAGTATTTTTTCTTTTACAGGCAAATGTTTGCCCTAAATTTGGAATAAAACAGAAACAAATTAGAGTGTAATTTCTGAAACACATGAAGAGTATGGAGGTGTAAAATGAATGTAGATTGTAGAGGTCAAATAATCTGGATTTGGGTGAATGTGATGAAAAATGTTTGAGTTGATATTTAGATGTTCAATAATATTGACTTTTGATTGCAGACTTGACAAATCTGAGCTCAGTTTGACACATTGTTGACATCTCTTCTCAAACTCTATGACATTTGTGAGATTTCTGACTCTTTTTCTCAGGAGAAATATCTGAGTAAATGAAGAACAGCATTCCTTTAAAACTAAAAGTCCATCTCTAAAAGAAGAACAGTACAAAGAATGAGACAGAAATGTCACCTCTGTGTGACTCCAGCCTGTTTATTAAAAGTCTGTTTGTTTTCCATCGGAACGCTACATCATTTGAGAGGTAGAGGCATGCAGTGTCTCACGCGCCGGTTCCTGTGGTTACAGCGAGTGTGTGTGTGTGTGCCGCTGGCTAGCTGATGAATCATGAATAGTGCTGTTTTACAGTGAGATTGGGGGTAATTTAGCTAAATGAATATAGATGGTGGGATCTCTCCACACTCCATTATTAAGAAAGACGGATGGTCGGATGAGCGAGACTGCCAGAGCGAAAATCTACCGTCATTTCTTTCCATCCGCTCCAGACAGAATTCATAATGAATGGGAGTTTGTGTCGTGAGAACGGTGGAGTGTGAAGAGAAAATGTGCTCTAGAAACATTAATAGAAAGACACAATCATATTACATATATTTATGACCCTTTTCCTGCATTTACAAAACAATCAGCACAACAACTTCTCATCTCATCCTCAGTACAGGAAGGACTAACTGACTGAACTTGCATAAACGTTTTATTTATAAGAACCGAATTAACATTACCGTCACATCAGACACTTTTCTTTTGTGTCATTAAAGCGAGACCTGCGCAGACCTGCGCAGACACGCTTGAGCTCTAGAATCAGGGAGGTCTAACAGAATGAGGAGTGAGAGAGAGGCAGATCCCGAGGGGCTCACTCACTGAAGTTTTGAATCACTGATGCCCTTGCCCTGGTCTTCTGAATTTCAGGCCGTAATCAAACCGCACACGTCTCTCACATTCCCTCAAATCCCTCGAGTTCAGCCGAGACTCTCAGAATAACACAGAAGAAACGAATCCACCCCGAGAACTCAGACAAACCCTTTCATTGTTCCAAACCCACTCAAGGTCAGAGGCTGGAACTGACAGAACAGCATGAAACGCAACATCATCTGTGTGTTCTGACTCACAACTCCACCGATACACATCACATCACAACACATGAATTACAGCAACACTTCGGACAAACGCCACAGCGTCATTACATCGCCATGTGAATCGTGCTATCCAGTAAGACAGATCACTCATGACATCTCTTTAATATCTCAATGCTTTCTTCTAGACATTAATGAGATTAAATGGACCGCAAATGGAAATGTCAGATATACCCAATACAATCTCAATCTGGGAGATTCTCGAGGAACAGACCACAATTTAAACAGTGAAAGCCACAGTAAAACATTTCCTGTGTGTTTCACGAAAGCCCGTAACAAAGGACATTTTCATGTTTAGGTACATTATTTCTTTTAAACATATCTTAAAGGTAACATTGTACAACATAGAATTCAACATGTATTCATTCTTAAACCATCAATAACATAACAGCTGTCAAAAACCATTACATTACACTTGTTTCAAAGCAGCTTTAGATAAACAAGAAATCACAAAAAAGAAGAAACGTATTGAATGTATAGAGAGAAGAATACAATACATTACATTATAGCTGGGCAATATATTAAATATTTATATCATATTTTGGTGCCGATATGGAATTAAACACCACAAGGATTGAAAACAACAAAATGCACTTTTTCTTTTTAAACATTTTGGGTTTGTAAAAACAGCATTGTTAGGTTTGTGCACACTTCTTGAGTCATGAATTTCGAGTCATAATTTAAAAGCATTTCTGATTTACTACCAAAAATGGATTAAACAAATGTCTGTCACGACTCACGACACACATGTATATAATTGTAGATATCAATGTAGCAACAACTCATGTTTAAATAAAATGAAAATGAAAAAAGATATTAGTCTCAAGTCATTTCAGAGCAAATTCATAACTAGGAGGAATAAACAAATCTATATAGTAAATATGATAATGTTAAAATATATCAATTAGGGATGCACGATAAATTATCGGTCATATCGGTATCGGCCGATAAATGGTCATTTTTAATGTTATTGTATCAGCCGATAATAAAGTTTAGACCGATATATTATAGCCGATAAATCATTTCCTCAAGTTGAACCACTTCAGCTGCAAGCTGCTCACAGTTAAAATCCAGTACAGCATGTCTTTCTGTCGTGATCATTCACTTACTGTTATTAGCAAAACATTGTTGATGTACTGTAGTATGTAGATATTTATGAACGCGTATATTATAGGAACAAAAGCATACTGTTTGAATCAGACTGCTGTCTGAATGCTTTCCGTCTTGAGACCTGTTAGACTTGTGGCTATTGAGAACACCTTTCTGGGTTGCTCTGGAAGAACATTTTTGAATTTGTTTATTAAATAAACATTATACCAGAAAAGTTTAAAAGTTAAAAGAATCTTTAACCAGTGTAAAGTAGGCTTGGTACATGATTTTCAGGGGACAAAAAGAACTTTCAGTCTCAGAAAATGTTAATATTTGTATGTATATTGACCAATGTATCGGTTATCGGCTTCCAACGTTCAATAACAATCGGTTATCGGCCAAAATGTACATATCGGTGCATACCTAATATCAATATATATCAACCAGCCACAATGTATACTGTTTTAATGTAATCTATGTTTAACCCTAAACAACAGGATCACACAACAGCACAGTTCTGACTGGTCACATTTTATTCATTTCTCCAGTAAAACTACTCCAAACAGCAGATGTGTACAGCATGCTGAGAAAGTACTTGTGTGATCCGACCGCGGCTGTCATTCCAGTCAAACTGACCCACCAACCTAACGCAACCCATCCCCGCTCGCCCCGACACATGACAGCCAGCTGTCAACATTACTGGATTCACAGGTCAGGTGATGTAAATCCATCAAACATCTTCTGTCAGGTGTGTCTTATTGAAATGAATGGACTGCTTATCAAATGGATCAGTCGACTTACAGTTGATATGTGTGTGTGTTTGTATGGCGGAGTGCGTTTGTGTACATGAGGATGAAGAATGTGTGCCAGCAGGCGCGCTGCCAGGAAACAAGAGAGAGAGAGATCAATGCGATCTCATTCTGTCATTTTAATGTGAGGTTATATGACAACAAAGAAAAGAATTCAAACATAATACATTTTGAATACGTATTTGAAAGAGTAAGCAAACAGAGCCATCAGGACACATTAGAAGTGGATGACATCATTAAAAAACGTTTCAATTGTTTTCTATGTTGGGTTGAATGGTTCTCGCTCTGCACATATGAAAAATAAAACACAGAGACTATGCAAACAAATCACCGCAATGGAGTTGATTCATTGAAATTGGCACTTTTAATCAAATCAAAAAAATGAAACTGAACTCCAATACCGCTTTTGCTACTAAAGTTTTTATAAAACCAAACCAAATCTCTCATCTTATATTCTTAGGTTTTGATTTATTTATAGCACCCTTCCGGCATATGTGATATGTCGCCTGCCCATGATTAGAAGCTATATAGTCTGAGCGCTATACAGTAGCTATAAATCATATTTATAGTTCTTTTTTAGTGTTATTAGTAGGGTTGGGAATCGTTTCAATTTTATCGATTCCGATTCTGCTTATCGATTTCGATTTTTATCGATTCCCAGTTTCGATTCCACAGTTGAAGTAAAACATTTATCAACCTGTATGGTCATTTAGCCTGCTTATTGACTTGTATGCAATATATATATATATATATATATATATTTATGAGCACCGTTTTGTGTATATTTACACATAGAAACACACCTTTTCTGATTTATTACAATTTGTATTGTCATAGTTGAACTACATCATGGTTAAACTGCAGTTACTGTAATGCAACTATGGTTAATTTGTGATTCCTCTGTTTTAATGCAAATTCTATAGCTAAACTATGCTTACTATAGTAAAAAATATTGATAATTTTCATAAGGGCTTTTATTGAGATATCAGCAGATCATGCAACGCATGTACTTTTCTGAAAATATGCACACAGGAATTGATAAGAGGAATTCAAATTTTAATCTCAAGTATCCAATTCCTATTCCTTTCGATTCCGATCCGATTCCTAGCCTTTCGATTCCGATTCCAAATTGGAATTGATTTTCGATTCCCAACCCTAGTTATTAGTCAGAAGGTTTACAGGGGGATGATGAATGAGAAGTGTGAATGTTTCCAGAATAACTTTCACATGCTTTTTATTTGGCCATTATACAGAATTTCCTGAATAATGTAATGAAGACACACATTTAATTTATATTGATTACTGCCACCAATTTCAACTTCTTTTGCTAAAGTGGTATTGGTGCCGGTAGGTGCAAATCATTTCGGTGAATCAATTCAAACAATCTATTTCAATGTCTGAATGTTTTAGTAAAAACCATTTCAGCCCTATAGAGACCAAGATAAAATGGGAACAAAAATCACAGTCTAGAATTTCTCAACAGGAGAAAGCAGATAAACGTCTTCTACGGTGAAGCGTTGAAATTTAAGACAATATTTTTGTTGAATTGCATGGAATGGTCTATAATATTGTCTACCCTAACTCACTATAAAACAACCAGATGCTGACATAAAAAAATGAACTAAAGTTAAATTATTTATGATGAACGTCTGTGTGAATCAGTATTTAGGGTTAAGTCGATATAGAATTCTATAATTAAGGCATATTTTAAAATTGCCACAACAGCCTTAAAGAGATATTTCACCCAAAAGTTCAAAACCTGCATGATTTTATTATTTTCTTTCTTTGTTTTGTTGAACTCAAAAGAAAAAAACTTCTCATGAATGAAATGAATGGAGTCACCGTGCAGATGGCCATACAGAGAAAGCATGTGTGAGAGCCGGACAGTTTGTCTAGTACATCAGAGTCAGAGACGCGCTTCCTAACAGCCAGACGTCTCATTGCATTTGAGTGTCATTCAGATGAGGAGATCTTTTCCACTCCGCACGAGTGACTCCTAATAGAGCTGCGCAGTTAAACCAGGACTAGCAGCTCAACTCAACTCAACAGGATAATTACCAGCGGCGGCGTACCGAAGTAAACTGAAGAGGTCTTCACTTAATAGAGTATATTTACACCCCACCGAAGTGTGAAGGGCTTTAAATGTCACCATTCAACACAGCCACTTTATGACTCACTCCACACGTAGAGTAAATCACACCACATCATGACTGTTTTTATGTCATAAATATTTCTGTGTAATTACAGGGTGGCAGGCAAATTGTTTAAACTGTCACTATGCCACTTTGCATGTACGGACACACAGAGTGACATTCAACTTTTGACACAATAGTTATAATTATAAAGGGTGAATGTTTTGGGAAGAAAAGTGAAACTAAAGTCTGCTCACAGTCATTCGACAGCTTTCTGGGAGAAACGCGAGCTGTTTACAGCGAAGTCGAGTTGATTCAGCTACAGCACCTGACGGAAAGGACAGGCGGGTCATGCAGATGACACAAAGTGTGCCAGTTTTAACTTTCAGAGCTCTTAGTGTGGAAGTCAGACACGTTATGTTCAGAACTCGACTTAGAAGAAAGGACACACTTCATCCTCAATGGTGAACCCCAAAATAAGAATATAAATAGCTAAGTGAAGACGATATGGTCATTAAGACTGCGCAGTGACCAAAAAATATCATAAAACGGAGAAGTAGCAGTCACACACACTAAGTGATCTTCTTCACGTTGTCTACCAAGAAATGTCACAAATATGTCCTAAAGAGTATTGGTCAGAAGAGTTGAGATCAGAAGAGATGTCAAAAATGTCACAAACTGAGCTTAAATTTGTCAAGTCTGCAATCAAAAGTCAATATTATTGAAGATCTCAATATGAATTATGAAACATTTCTCATCAAATTTACCCAAATCCAGATTATTTGAAAATTCATTTTACACTTCCGTCCTCGTGATGATGATTTATGACTTCCTTCTGTGAAATAAAGAATGTAATGTTGTTCTTTTGTTTAATGGGAAGGCCAGACAAAGACACGTGAATGTGCAGTGAATATATTATAAATACTATGGCAAAAACATCATCAACATTTTTCTTTTTTAGAGAAATTCCATGTCTATATATTGCACAGTTCATATTTTATGATGATGATGTTTTTGTGTTTGAAGTCACTGTATGCTTCTGTTCAATGAAAAAAACCTGCAAAGATTCTTGAACACATCTTTTAATGCTCCTTGGAAGAAAGTCAAACATCATGAGGGTCATTAAATGTTCATTTTTTTGGTGAATTATTTCATTGTTTTATATTTCTAAAAGGGAGTGGTCTGATGAAGCTCTCTAACGCCTCCATCTTTGCATCCTTTCCCAGTCTTTTATATTTTTAGTCCAGTGCTTGTCTCATCTTTCTGCTTGTCTCACAACTTTGTTTTCTGGCTATTAATATTAAGCCTGTTCGTTCACATTAAGTCAGTGTATAAAACAAATTTATTCTGAAGAGTAAAAATAGAGCATTCTCTTATCACACCGAGCCTGATGGGAGGTGATGGAGAGGTCAGTCTTGTACCTTTTCAGCGATAACAGGTACAAGGAAGACTTTCAGAAGCTGTACCTCTCTAAAACTCAGGTGAACAAATAACCTGTATGAAGGTAAAATGGGACGTTGTCTCTATCAAGTGCTCCATCCTTAGCCCACACACACACACACAGCTGTGTTTAGCTCAAGGGCAGTGTGTGCCCAACTCAAATTCACCGGGGACGTGAAACTTACACTCTTAATGTCTCCGTGTACTTCGCTCTCTCTCCCCTTTAATCATGTCTTTCTCTATTTTTATATGCTGTTTTGGCTCTGTCATGGTCTTAGTGTCTGCTTTTGTATTCTTTTATCAGGGTTATTGTCAATCTCTCTTTGTCTGGTATAGCTTTGGGATGGTTATTGCTGTGATTGTCATTTGCTTTCCCAGAGGAACATTTTATTGCAATTTTCTCAATTGTGTCATTGTGTGAACTTAGTCTCAGATGTTTCTCTTTAAATTATTTGGGAGAAATAAAACAGAATCAAATGAGAGTGTAATTGTTGAAACATATGAATGTAAATGATGACAACTTTTACTATTTTTTGTTACCTTACAGACATTTTGCAAAACCTGTCCACCAATTTCAGTTATTCAGTAATAATATCCTTTCATTGAGTAAAGAACTAAATCACAGATGATTACTTTTAATACACGATTCATCATCCTTTCAAAACAAAAAGCTCTTAAACACATTACATTTTCTTTTGCAAAATTGAGTATTGTCAAATCTTTAAGAAAAAGAGGTATTTGAAAGGTTCCTTGTCAAAAGATCAGCAGAACGATTTTATTAACATCTTAGAACAAATTTGTTCTGTAGTTCTGTGCCCAACATTAACCTGTCAGAGATCATGTCCGCTAGTGAAGATCCTCATACAAACACCTCCGCTAAATCACTAAACACAAGATTTGATTTTCAGTTTAAGAAGTGATTAGTAAAAAATTGTGTAACTGGCCCCGATGGTCCGAGCGGCTTCATTAAGCCTGTGTGGCCGTTTGAAGCCCTGGACCGCTTCAGTGGAGGAGTTGAAAGCGTGTTCACATCCAGAAAAACACAAGCATGCAATTATCACAGCACAAAAGACAGTCTTGCGAAACGAGCACACAAATGCTACTGTTTGTGCATATTTCATTGCACGAATTCACAGAAGCTTCACAGACCCTCCCTCGTCCACCAGTATGTAAAACAACAACTCTGGCGGTCGTGCGTTTAACATGGCACCCTGCGTTCTGTTTAACTCCCCGAGCAGATGGAAGAAATTCAAAGATGCAAACACGTCTGTCTCGCGTTTTACACCTACAGCGGTTCACGGTGTCCTGTCAGCAGTGTGAAAGACAGATCTGTAATCACTGTCTCACATTAAAATGACACCCAGTGCCTATAAACAGGACATGGAAGAAGATGCAAATGTTGGAGTCGCGACTGAAAACGCGGGTCAACATGTGGCATGCTCATTCTCAAAAGATCATGTGACCATCCATGCTCAAGTACATTACACGGGTCCTTACAGTACATCCCACATAAACACCCACCAACTTAACACACTCCAAACCAACAAAGACAACCAGCGCTCACGAGCCTTCTAAAGAAAATGACAGACAGCAAAGTTTAAGCTGAAAGACATCAGCTGCCAGCGTCAACATTTGGCTCATCTGTGCCCACATAAACACACATATTCTGCATATACTGTGTTGTGTTTCCCAGAGCATGAATCATGCATACACAAACTCAATGTCACACACACACGTATTCAAACATCACTGGAGAAAATTAACAAACCCTTACAGCACATAAGGGATTTGGAAATTTGTGTTTGAGCGAGTTCCTGAAATCTATCGTTGCTCTGAATGAACACGGGCGGCCGATGTGCGATAAGGTCACCATGGAAACAGCATCTTTAGACGTGTGCCAGTGTTAACCTCTTAAGTGGCAATGGCACGCTTGGCATCAAAACACACAGGCACGCACACGTCAACAGACACAGCTCTTGAAATCACCTCTGCTACGTCAACAGATGGAATAAAAGACGTTTAAGGCATCATGTGAACACACAGGGAACAGTTAGAATATGCCTGATGAATTCTGGAAAATGTATTCAGGATAATGACATGTATCTGTAATATCTGAATCTGAATCTTGAATCTAATGAAAATGCAACATCTACATCCAAACCCAATGTCCAATCGAATGTTTCTAGACAATGAGTACAGATAGGAGAGTGCAAAGAATCTTTATCTTTGTGTGTCCTTTCGTACCAAGGTCACACCCACAGCTCCTTGTTAAAAATAGAGATAGCAGACAAAGAAATTAGAAGTCTAGAGCAACAGTTATTGATCTGATCAACAGCCCTGACAAGCATCTCCTTGTTTGCTCTCTGCAGGTAAAATCAACTAAATCCTCATTCAGGACTGGAACATTTAACCCATTTCATTGTCTGCCCACTGACAACAACCCAAACGACCCCAAGAGCTTCTTTTAATAGAAATAGAACTCAGATTTGTTTTGGAAACATAACTATAAAAATGTAAATATATTTTAAAAACCGAATTTTTACATATACCAGGTATATTTTCATTAATTAAATAAGAGAAAAAAGATTATTTTGTATTGTGTTTATGTTTAAAGTAATAAATATTTTAAAGGGGGCTTGCAACATCTGTGAAATTAAAGTATGATTTAAGATGGATTAACGTTTTTTCAGCCACTGTGGTTTTTGAGTGGTTTGGCACAGCAGTTTTTGAAACAAGATTGCACTTTATTGTAATTATTCATATATACGACTAGCCTTCAGTTTTGTGCTTTTTAATTCAATTCTAAACTTTAGACTTTGTTCTACCCGTGGTAACATGTTTAGTTAAAGATGTAAAACTGGCATAGGCATTACGCACACGTTAACTTGTGCGCGCGACATCTTTAACAAACAAAATAGACTCATCTTTACTAATGCACGGTTTCGATATTCCTGTCAAGTTATTTCAACACCGAAAGCCCACGGCAAATGCCTAAAGGAGCCGTGCGTAACCGTTTGGCGACTCCGCGCTGCGCGCTCTTACCCGCGCGGCTCTGGATGAGTATGGGTCCTCAAACAGGGCCCAGATCACCGGCTGCCACTTTCTCCACCGGCTGCCTGTCCCGTTGGCGGACAGCACGTCCTCGATGCCTAGCCTTTTTCCGATCTCGTCTTCATCGTCGTTGTCCACGTTCATTTCGAACACGTCCAGCGCCTCTTCGGCATCCCGGTGCTGTCGGTAGGTCATCCAACAGCACGGCTCCACGTCCGTCTCATCGATGCCCCAGAAGGACAGCTCCTCCTCGAACAACGGACCGCACACGTCCGCCGGGCAGTGCAACTTACCGGTCCGGTAATAGTTGAGCACGTAGGCGAAGACGCCCGGGTGCCGGTCGAAGAAGTACTCGTTGTTGCGCGCGTTGTACTCGATGAAGCCCGGGACTTGTTGCAGCCGGTCCAGAACGGATTCCAGGTCCGACTCGGAGGCGAGCAGTGCCAGGCGCGTGCCGGGCAGGGTCTTCAGCGTGGTCCGGTAGGTTTCGTGCCTCGTGCCCCCGACGTTGAGGATTATCCTCTCGTGCTCGTCGAACTTGCCCATCTCTCAGAGTGAGACATGACGCGAGGGGAGTAATGTTACTCTGCGGTGCTCTGGCGATGCTGGAGTACTCCAAGAGTTCAGAGTGAGACTCATTTAAAACTGACGGATCGAACCAAAAACCCGCGGGTGAGGTTTGCCTCAGCGCGTCGCCAATCAGCAGTGAGCGCGCGGACAGGTGAAGAGAAGCGGCGCGAGAGCAACAGCTCGTTCCTCTATCGACCCATCATCATCATCACCTGCAGCTCCAGCAAACAGAGCAACACGCGCGTTCTCTCTCTCTCTCTGTCATATACACTCTCACTTTCTCTCTCACACACAATCCCTCTCTCTCTCCCCTTCTTTCTCTCTCAAAGAGATTCAAAGAAGCTTTATTGGCATGATAAAACAAATTTTACATTGCCAAAGCACAGGAAAATTACATATAAACATTCTGCACAAATACAGAATGTATTCTCTCCCCCCCACACACACGCGCGCGCTGGGACACGCCCCTAAATATATCGAAATAAATATGACGCCCTATCAACGGGTTAAACTTCTCAAATCTGGACCCTCAGAAACAGGTTCTAGACGTTATTCAACAATTATTTTCCCGACAGATTTATTTATTTTAATGAGTAAAATGAATTAGTCATTTTATACATTTATTATTCATAAGGTATAATTCAAATTTAATTTCTATTCAAATGAATACAATTCACTTTCCCATCTAACGGAATTTGTAACATTTGTCAGAGAAAAGAGGATGTTGTCAAAATTTGTTGTCAAATTTTTAATTGATTATTATATGTAATGGAACAATGTACCTGTAAATAATACTGTGTTCAGGGAAATAATGCCATTTCCATGTCCCAGAGGACTCCACTTAACTTCTCATAAATTATGTTTTCTGAGCAGATTAGTGTATCACAAAACAATGTCTTAAAAGAATAATGAGAGCTTGTCAAGAGGTCAAACTATAGTAAAACCTCTTTTTTGAGGCAGTACCAACCATAGTCTCCTCTACTTTGTGTATTTTTGTCATAATTGTTACATGTAATTTAATCACAATCTGTTGTTAAAAAGATCTGCACAGTTAAAGTTAAACTGAGATTCTTTTATATAGGGCAGAAATCCCACCGCCACCAGTCTGAAGTTAATGGAGTGATTCATCACGGCTGACTCACATGCACTTGTAGAGGTCTTCCCCATCAAAACACAACCCGACTGTCTCCCAAATGGGTGGTGCAGCCTAGTGGTTACAGAAATGAGATGTAACTTAAGGGTTGTTTCACTAGAAGGAAACAACATGATTGTACCACTAAGCTAGACAGTGAACTAGGTAGGTCCATTTAGCCTATGCCATGCTATTCAGTCCATCCAGAATATATATTCTTTATAACTTTATTTTAGGGACGCCTTAACTTGCGATTTGGTACTGGGTTTGGAATTGGTACTGGGATCACCACTTTCCAGTCCAACACATTCAACACATGTCCAACAAGTCCTGAAGCAAGACCACTCTGAAATAGTTTAATTCTGAGTGGCCATCACATAACCAGAAGTGCTGGTTTAATGAAGAACTGTCTTGTGTCTCATTACACCCCAATGCACTCACAATAATTAAAAGACTATTCCCAGAAACAGACAAGCCAAGGTACAAGGGCACATTTGGTTAGCGCATCACATTAGTTGTGTAAATGCACTTGATAAAGGATGAGATGACTGCAACTTTTATTGATGGAGAGAGATTATTCTGGTACATTCAGCCCCATTGGACTCACTTTAAATAAAAGCTTTATTCTAGTTTAAGCTGTCAGCAAGACTAATTAAAACATAGCACGCGACATGACATGAATTATGGCTATGCATTGCAATGCACTCAGGGACTGAGATTTGCTGGAGGTTTAAACTGTGACGCCCCCTGTTGTTCATATAGGAAAACACACACTACTAATATCCACATTTCAACGTATTCTGTCCAAGAACAATTATGTTAAATGTATTAATTTGTGGACTTTTTAAGCCAATATCCTCATGTGTCAGCAGAAATGAAGTCTAGGCAACCTTATCAGGTTTTGGTAGGTCTGTGTCAGTAGCTTTATTATCTGTTCTTACCTGACAGGTGTTTGCCAAGGCTTCCACATCAATGTTCAAAGTTGAATATGTCCTTTCTCGTCTGTATTAAATTCCTTAGAACATTAACAAAATCAAATTTACATTAAAAAAATACGATTCACGAAGGCAAAACTCAATATGCACACTTCTGAATATCCATGATTTTTTTATGAGTTCTTTGAATTAATAAATTGGGCTTCTCTTCATGGCACATATTGCAAATGTGACGCGCAATGTTATGCTTCTTCTTTAGACAAATCTTTAAGCAAGACGTGTTCTGATTGGCTAGACCGAAAACTCACACCTGATTGGTTAAAAAGAAGACAATTGGCTGCCCACTGCAAGAGACAGGGGTAGCGAAAATTCTAAGCGATTCGCACACTACCAATTTACAAACATTAAAAATAAGAATATTATGAGTGTGTGTGATTGTAAATATGATTTTTCAAATTTATTAAGCACTAAAGGCGACTGAAGTCTCTTTAACGATGTGTTTTTCAGAGAACAACCGTTTGCTGGGTGTTTTTCAACACCTATCTCTGTAAATTTGAAAATCCCACAAGTTTCTGCGACACCAACAATCATTTCACACTCCTGTAGATCACAGTTCTTCTTTTTTTATACAGTTCAGTGGGAGAAAATACAGGAAGTGACGTAGGAGAGAGTAGGGGGTGGGGACGGGAAAGGCCTCGAGCCGGAACTCGATCTCGGGTCGCCCGAAGCGCAACCGCGCCACGTGTCAAAGCACTGACCAAAGGCCATCGGATCAGAAAAGATCACATTTGTGTGACATTAAATGTCTTTGTTCATAAAGAGACAGACAAGTGTACTTTAATAAAGTTGCCACATATTAAAGTCAGTATTTTTAGGCAATAATTCTAATTTAAAGATGGATGGAGAGATCAGGAAAGCAATAAAACGTTTTATAATATGATTAAGCTAAAGTACAGAATATATTACCAATTTATGACCCCCACAATATCCCAATTAATAAACACGGGCAACTCTGAGTTTATTATATTTATTTAAGGCTTAAAATAATTCTTTTTTTATCTATATAGGCTATGTAGCACATCACACACTCATAAGTACAGGAAAAAGTCCAATCACATGCCAGTCATATTCAATCTCCAGATTCAAAATAAAAGTTAAAATCATAACAGGATGCTAAAGACATGCCACAAAACATGTAAATTGTGTTAAAACGAGAATAATGAGAATCGCACAATAATTGTTCAGTGAAATTATGAAAAGGATATGTACACATAGTTCAAGCCTATTTTGGAAGAAATCTATTTTTATGAACAAAGGAGGCTTCTGTAGCTCAATTGTGCACTGACAGTTTCTTTGGATGAAAGAATCTGCAAATTATATTTATTAAATATAATTATTAAATTCTAAAAATTATTTCAGAAATAAAACTGAAACCCCACAGTAATCTGTCACTAAAACACCCATATAAACAATCAAGACTTTAAAAAAGCTTGCACTGACAGCAAAAACATGCTCATACATTTTTGTTATATTTGATCACATTTCTTATGCATCGTATATGACATTCAAAAAAAGGCAATAACAAACACTAATCTATTCACGCTTGATAAGTATTCATCACACAATCTGGAAAAAATTTGCATATGACCGTCACAGCAGAAACATGCAGATGTTTCAAACACTGAGTGGAGAACCCACATGCAAATAAACTAAAAAAAAAAACTGCACGACTGCTCTTAGATGCAAAAACTCACAAGCTTGGTCGGCTCCACCAAACCCCCCAGAATGACCACAATTTATGCGGACATTTACATACAACCAGATGGAAAACATTCAGTCAATTCTTAACATGAAACGGCTTTGATAACTTCTAACTAAACTAAAACAAGAAACAATGTAGGGTGTGATTTCATCTTTAGCAACGAATTGGATTGTCATCGGTGGGTGTTTCAAGTTTAAACAATTTTTATTGTTTACTTTGGAAAAAAACATCCACTACAAACTAATGTATTAAAGTGTCAATTTTTTATTTTATGCAGACTTTAAAGGCACAGTTCTTGAAAATCAGCGGCCACTAGTGTTGTATTATAGTTTTGCAACGAATCTCTGAGTCATTTGCCCACCCCTCCCTTTCGAATTACGACGGTAGCCGCAACAGTAAAAAAAGATGTCGTCTACTGAGACAGCGGATAGCAGTGATACAAGCAACGATGTTTCTTTGCAAAGGTAAGGCAATATATTAACGTAATTAATCATTTAACATGTATTCTATTGCGAAAGTTACTGTTACAATTCTATAATTAGATATATTTCTTGCGTGCTATCTAGTACACGCTGAGAGTAGTGAAGTAACTAAAGTTAGCTAATCGTAAATAGCAACGCTGTTCAAAGCGTTTGATCTGACAGCGACATAGGCAGTTAGGTGTAAGTTAGTAGACGTTTGTCTCCCCCTTTGTAAAGTCAGGAACAACCGGAGTACGTACCGCAGGGACGGAAAAACATTATTATTCGGAGGTTATATGGCCATTTGTATAAAATGCTAACGTTACCGTTAACGTCTAAGACAGAACAATCAGTTGCTTCAGCTAGACGACGACTACTCCTCCTCCTCTCCGTACTATGACTCAGTGATGACGCAAGCTGCGTCTAAAAAAACACACGAAGACCAACATATACGAAACGTGCTCTGTTGAGCTGTTTGTCCGTTAGAGCTTACTGTACAAAACATGGCTGTGCAACATAACAAATTCCATGTAGATAGGCCCGCTCCCTATGTAGATACAACTGGTTTATTCTAAGGTAATAAAAACATAACTTTTCATTACGTAAGGTTTTTATACACATCTAAAGACACAGTTTTGTATGTTATATTGCATTTCTGTTAATAGATCATACAAAACATCCCGCACTGTACCTTTAAAATACAAACATGGCTGCAAAATATGTAGATGGAAAACCTTTAAACCCATAAACACATGAAGAGAGCCTCTTCAGACCTCTTCATAATACCAGTAAATAAATAAATAAAATATATAAATAGATTGATATCCGACTGACCAACTGGTCAGTTACTCCGGCTTATAGCGTCTTCGTAATCCGCCCGTCAGATCGTCTGGGACTTTCTGAACGATTGTGACATCATCTACAGTAATTTCGCCCGAGTCCTCGAGGGAGGGCATACTGGAGACACTCTCATGGCCCGCATCTGCCACCTCCTCCTCCATTTCATGTTCACCCTGCTCTTCCTCTTCTTCTTCTTCTTCAATGCTCTTCTGCACCTCTGGGTCAGGTGGGAGTGATCTCGGATCATGTGACTCTGTTTCAGCATGCGTTTCTGATTCTTCTGCTGTTTCTGCATCAGCCAGAGGGTCTATGAGATCATCCAGATTACGTTGACATGCCAGTTCTGAAATACATAACCATATGATTCAACACATCTGCAGCCAGGTCATAAACCCGTAACCTACAGACCTACTCACGCCAGAGGCAAACATTATGTGAACACACTTGTATGCTAAATTTGTGTGAAATAAACGCGGTGTGCTCTTCGTGACATTGGGCGATTCACTGCCACTTTGTTTATCCTCCTCATTTGCTTACGGCACTTTCTTTTGAAGAATCTGGAACCTGAATTACAGATCATACTCTCTGCATACAAATCACGGCCTTTTATTACTCTCAACACTGTTGCCCTGTCTAAGGTGGCTTTCGAATTGCGTTGATAACGTGAGGGTGTACTGAAACAGATGTGTTTACCTTCTATTCTGATGTTTGGAAACTCCATTCCTCTCTTCTTCATTAGCTGCCGAATGCACTGCAGCTGCGACATGATCTCGCTTTTCTGCTCCATGGCAACAGACTTCACACTGCAGAAAAACAAGAAACAAAGCATAGCAAGGTGGAAAACAAACCTGCCTTGCTGAAACTCTGTAGAAGTGGAAATTCACCTAGTGAATCATTCTATTTGTCTATACGTTTAAGGCTCACCAGTTTGTAAGCGGGTCCAGCTGGGTCAATATGGAGTTCAGCATCTTCTCTGTTTGAGCCAACCTCTGCTCCAGTTCATTCAGCTGATTCTCTATGGGAGAACAATGACGACAATGTTAGTGAATCAGTAATAGGGCTAATTTATTGAGGAGTGATTTGACTCTGTGACAGTTACTGTGACTTAAAAAAAGACAAGATTCTGATATACAGTCACACGCGCACACCTACCTGTCTCCTCAGACTTCTTCACACCTTGAGCTGTTTTAGCCTTTTGAGCTTCAGAGTCATTTGCAGACTTGATCTGTAATCACAAAAACACACATAGAGATTTGCACAAATGGTCATACCTTGCATTAAAACATAGAAAGGAAATATTAAGGACAAAGTGCATTATGTCCATACAGATTATATTCAGAACAGCAAATATTATAAAAGCTGTCAAATTATTTAATGAAATTATTTATTTAAATGAATGAAAAATCGCCACAATGCAATGGTAAAACAAATACCTTTAGAAATTTGTAAGCTGCAAAGAGTCCCACACTGATTGCGTAGATGGGCATGAGGGTGAAGATGTAACCCTTGTTGCTGTTGGATTTGTCACTCTTCATCTCCTGCTCCATCAGTTTCTTCATCTGATGAACGTTCTCCACACTCTGGGATTTCGCAGACGGCCCGTTCGTGTGGAACTGCGGCGGGTTCTTCACGGCACCAGGACCAAGACCCGGACCGGGCCCTGCAGAGCAGAAATCAAATATACTGACTCTCTTTATTCATGCTACATCTAACACAAGACGCAACGTTAAGATAGCAACGAAACCTAGTCAACACAACATCAAATTTTAAGTAAACAGTAAACTAGTAAACAGAAGTGGACACTTTAAACTAGCAAATAAACCTGGTAAACAAATTAGGGTTTGTGTCCGCACCTCTCCGGCTCATCCGCGGGTCGAATGACGGACTCTCTCTCCCACCGCCGCCGGAAAACATGCGCGGAAACAGCACGAACACCAGCAGCACGGCGGTAAAAGCCATGACGACCTGCTGCGAGGATGATATCTGTACCATTACGTCTTCATTACAAACACCACCTGAGCTCTGAAGCACTGTTGATAAAGTGTCTTCTTCTGTTAACATCGAGAGAAAGAGATCGCCACGTGCTACCATCTACAGGACGGGCGCGTAATGACGCGCTCCATTAGGCTCTCAACTTCGTAAATTTGGAGGAGGTCCTGGCTGCAGGATGCAGTACGGGGCGGTGCTACATATGGGGGCGGAGCTCCACGCTTCCTACGCGTTTCATTGGTTAGTGGAGTAATATTAAGGGCGGGTCTATGTGTCGTCTCGCCCTAACCTCGCCTTATTGGTTAAACACAAGTAATGACGTCGATTCCTCTGTATGTGTCACTTCTGCTATATCTAGCATCACGGTGAGTGTGAGTACACGGTCTGTATTTGGGCAGTTTTTTTCATAAGGTTTAATCCCCACGTTTAATGAACTTGATTGCCATTGATAAACAATTGAATAGTTCAGTTGCAAAACCCTCTAAATGCCACATCATTAACTTGTGATGTTGAAGTGAACGTTTTTTATACATAGCAGTTTGCTTCAAAAACTGCTAAATACCACATTCTGCCCTGTCGGAAATATATGTTATTAATGGATAAAATGCTTGTTTGACAATGCCAGACAGCTGTTTTACTTGCCAGTAATTGTATGTGTACACACATATTTACACACACGTAAATGTAATGCAAGTTGTTTATCGTTGTAATTTTATGTTGGTTATATATGCTTATATGGTCGTATTTTTTTTAATCCTGCTATATTCGTATACATAACATCGTACATTTTAATCATTTGTTGTAATTGAAATAAAGTGAATGATGTAATTCAGTAATTGTGTTGCTTGTTTTTTTATAGACAAGGAACATTGAAGCTATGTTAGATAAATAATAAGCATGATTGTATAAAGGCAACACACTAATTGGCTATTAAAATTATGGATTTTTGGACTGTTTTCTTAGAAATTTTCTTTCTTCACTTAGAAATAAAAATTAAAATATTTATATGAAACAGTAATAATGTTCAGTAGACTTTTGTCGTTTTTCTTTTATCTTTATATTTCTCTAAAATTTTCTCTTAGAACATTCTGGAGGGCCCCGGATCACAGTTTTAAAATCCCTGGATTAAATAACAATAATAGAAAAAAGTAGGATAATAAATAATAAATTAATTTTAATTATGATAGGACGGTAAATAAATACATAGACAATGACATACTTTGTTAAATGAAAAATGAGAAACAAACTGTAAACAAAGACTTTGTAAAACACCACAAACTGCTACGGTAACCATATTCTAACCATAATATGAATCAGAATCAGAATCAGAATCAGAAGAGCTTTATTGCCAAGTGTGCTTGCACACACAAGGAATTTTCTTTGGTGTTGGAAGCTTCTAGTACAGACATTCAACACAATGACAATACAATATAATACGATTTACAGTCTAAAAGATTCTAAATTGTGCATATATAAAATAAAGACTATTTTACAGAAAATGGGGGATAATAACATATAAGAGACATTGTACAGGGTAGTATATAGTAGAATAAACATATTAACAGATTGTATGTACACTTGTGCAAATGGATAATTTAGTAAGTAGAGGTAGTGTTATATACATGTATACATAAGATGTAGATATAATAAGGCACTATAGTGCACACTATAGGAGTAGTGGAAGTGGAATATTGCTCTTAAGGAGCAGTTATCTGTTTAGGAGGGAGATTGCCTGGGGGAAGAAGCTGCTTCTGTGTCTGGAAGTCCTGGTGTTTGGTGCTCTAAAGCGCCGGCCAGAGGGCAGCAGATCAAAGAGTTTGTGTGCTGGGTGTGTGGAGTCAATGATGATTTTTCTTGCCCTGTTTTTCACTCTGGAATCGTACAGGTCCTGAAGTGTGGGCAGAGGAGCACCAATAATTTTCTCAGCACTACGAACTGTCCGTTGTAGTCTTCGTAGGTCTGATTTGGTGGCCGAGCCATACCAAACAGTAATTGAAGTGCACAGAACAGATTCGATGACCACTGAGTAGAACTGGGTCAGTAGCTCCTGTGGTAGGTTGAACTTCCTCAATTGACGGAGGAAGTATAACCTCTGCTGGGCCTTCTTTACAATGGAGTCTATGTGGGACTCCCACTTCAGGTCCTGAGAGATGGTGGAGCCCAGGAACCTGAATGACTCCACAGTATCCACAGTGCTGTCCAGGATGGTGAGGGGAGGAAGTGATGGAGGGTTCCTTCTGAAATCCACTATCATCTCCACTGTCTTGAATGCATTCAGCTCTAGGTTGTTTTGACTACACCAGGCAGCCAGCTGAGCAACCTCCTTTCTGTAGGCAGATTCATCACCGTCTTGAATAAGGCCAATGACTGTGGTGTCATCTGCAAACTTCAGGAGTTTGACAGAAGGGTCTGTAGAGGTGCATTCGTTTGTGTAGAGTGAATATAGCAGTGGAGAAAGAACACATCCTTGAGGAGCTCCGGTGCTGATGGTACATGTGCTGGATTTAAATTTTCCCAACCTCACTAGCTGCTGCCTGTTCGACAGGAAGTTAATAATCCACTGACAGGTAGAGGTTGGCACAGAGAGCTGGGTAAGCTTGGGCAGGAGGAGGTCTGGGATTATGGTGTTGAAGGCCGAGCTGAAGTCTACAAACAGGATCCTGACGTAAGTCCCTGGTCTGTCTAGGTGTTGTAGGATGTAATGCAGTCCCATGTTTACTGCATCGTCCACAGACCTGTTTGCTCAGTAAGCAAACTGGAGGGGATCAAGAAGTGGTCTGGTGATGTCCTTCAGGTGGGCCAGTACAAGTCTCTCAAGACATTGTCTGAGCCTGGTGCTTTTCTGATCTTTTGTTTGCGGAAAAGCTGGCAAACATCCTCTTCGCAGATCTTAAGTGCAGGTTGAGTGTCAAGAGGAGGTGTTAATGGTATAGCAGAGATAGGGTCAGGGCGGGTGTGAAGGGTGAGACTCTGCATTTCAAAACGACAATAGAAGTCGTTCAGGTCGTCAGCCAGTCGTTGATTACCCATAGACTGAGGGGATGATGGCTTGTAGTTGGTAATGTCTTTCAGGCCTTTCCACACCGATGCAGGGTCGTTGGCTGAAAACTGGTTCTTCAGCTTTTCAGAGTAGCTTCTCTTAGCTGCTCTTATCTCCTTTGTCAGTGTGTTTTTGGCCTGATTATACAAGACTTTGTCCCCACTTCTGTAAGCATCTTCTTTGGCCTGACGAAGCTGTCTCCGTTTCATTGTAAACCATGGTTTGTCATTGTTGTATGTTAAGCGAGTCCTGGTGGGAATACACATGTCCTCACAGAAGCTGATGTAGGATGTCACTGTGTCAGTTAACTCATCCAGATCAGTGGCTGCAGCTTCAAAGACACTCCAATCCGTGCAGTCGAAACAGGCTTGTAAGGCCTGCTCTGTTTCGCTGCTCCATCTCTTTGCTGTTCTTGCTTAATCTTCTTAATATGTGTAGTAAAACCATCGTTATAAAAACAATTATCAATACACCCTAAACAGTCACTACACTTATTAAAAGTTATGTTAGTTTTCTCAAAGGACAAGCCAAAATCAACCTACAATAGTAGAAAGACTCTTGCTTACAAACTTACAAATGAATGAAACGCTTCGCCTGAAGTAACTTTCATTGTATTACGTTTTTAATCATACTATTTATATTAATAAATAAATACAGAGTTTATATTACAATCGGTTTGAACAGCACCGCAAAACCTCGAAATGATTAGGCTTGTTCGACTTGATGCGGCGCCAAACGATCCGACAGGAGGATGACATCAAAGTACCGCGAGAGCGATTCGAAAAACCATAAAAAGTTTGCTTTCGAATCGCTCTCGCGGTACTTTGATCGCATCCGCCTGTCGGATCTTGCGGCGCAGCAAAAATAAATAGGTCAGTATACTGGCTGCAGCCGATGGGGCGATTTACAAACCTCAAATTTACAAGTACACCTGGCTGCAGGCTGCAGTACAGGGCGGTGCTACATATGGGGGAGGAGCTCCATGTGGAGCTCCGCACTCAACACATCCCATTGGTTAGCAGGGTTATTGTTAAATACGGCCTTCATGTGTCGCTCTGCCCAAAACTCTTCCCATTGGTCACAAAGAAATTACGTTGAAACCAGGAACTGAGGTTAAAAACATTGTTGTTCGACTTAAGGGCGTTTTCACACATAAGGGTTTGTTTCGGAACCTGGTGCGTTTTCTCTCTTGGTTCGATTCGTTTAGGCATATGTGAAGACGGCAATCGCGCTAGGATCCTCCCCAAAACAATCGCTCCGAGACCGCCTGAACAAGGTGGTCTCGACCCGATTGCAAACGAACTCTGGAGCGGTTCGGTAGACGTGTGAAAGCCATCCGACCCAACGGACCAACGAACCAGACTGTATCACAATGTATGATGGGTAATTATGTAAAGTTGCGTGACGCAAAAGGGGTTGTTTTGCTAATGGCTCCCTGTAACAATGTTCAAAGTAAGGAAGGAAGGAGGCGGAAACCGGCGAACGTTAAACCAAACTTTTAATAAAATAAACAAACAACAAAACGAAAGTAAAGTGCTGACAGCTCCCTCACAGTCGACTGCCGGTGTTCTGCCAATTTATGCTACCCATAAATTTGTGCTACCCTCCTGTTGTGATTGGGTTGGGGGAGGGGTTATTTAGGTGTAAGGGTTGGGTTGGGGGAGGGGTTAGTCCTGTTTTGTATGGAGGTAGCAAAATTTGATAGGGATGCATAAATTGGCAGAACACCGGCCACACAAACACAATAAAACATAACATAAAATCAAGGCCTGGTTCTCTCTCGTCCTTCTCCTCCTTTTATGCTTCCCGAGCTCTGCCGTGAGATACGCGTGACAACGCGCAGCTGACGCTCATTATCACTCGCGTTACTGGCCGGAAAATAAACAGATGCACTCTGACCAATCGAATGAGAGTTTACTCGCACGTGACTTTTATTAACAAAGTTTGGTCCGTTAGGAAATATTGCCTTGTGAATGCGAACCGAACTAAAATAAATTTAAATATTGTAGCGATTTAACCCCCCGGTTTCGGAACAAAGCAATCGGTATGTTGCTCAGATGTTGGAGCACACAAGTATAACGCGAACACGGTGGAAGCCACTCACATGGTACAAAAAAGGTAACGGAAGCTAAGCGTATGCAACAGTTTGTATGTCACATATGAAAATGTGAAGAGTTTACTAAAACAAATTATAAAGAAAGATTATTAAAACGTTTTATTGGCTGCCCTTTGGTGTTTCACAGCGTGGAAAAGCTTGACTCGAGTCGAATGCCTGGGGATGTCACATTCGACCCCTGCAGACACGTCGACGCGTCCGCCATCTTGCTACGGTCCACTTATCATTGCTGTCGTAAAAATCAACAAGTTTTCAAAGATGCCACAACATTGCACACCCTGTGGGAAGAACCTTTTCACAGGCGAGAATGTGTTGTTTTTATATGTAGCATATGTATTACAGGTTTTTAAGCTATGGAATGGAATACTATTTTCAACATACTACGATTTAGGACATACAAATTCTACTTTCGAATACTATTAGGACGGATAGTATGCGGATTGGAACGCAGGGCATCTCATTTCGGAAGGTTGCGTCCTCCAGAGGTCGCATTTGTTGGCCGCATACTAAGGCTGTCTCGTTTCATAAAAACGGGTAGGGCACTCCGAATGCACTCTTAAAAAATGTGACCACCTTTCACAGGAATTCGGAGGACACATCCTTCGTTGCCAGATTACCCACAATTCTTTGCACCGTGTTTTATTTGAATAAACAGCAACAGCTGCACATTCAATCAAACATGTGGTATTTAAATGTAGTTTACTATTTTGTTAAGTTTTTGTAAACCTCAGTAGACATATAGTAAATAGGATTAAAAGTGTTTAGTGATTTTTAAACATTTAAAACAGTAAGGCAAGAATTGGTAAAATTGTTCAAAGGTTTCTGGCATTGTTTAGGGTACAAAGTAACCAAGTTTTCACTTCTTAAAATCATGTAGAAGTAATTTATATTAATTTGACGGGTGTGAGAGCGCAATGTGTTGTCATAGCAACGTGACACTTCCTGTTTACTTTTCTGCCAATACAGTATTTCCTATGAAGGACGTCTCATTTAAATCTAAGTTGAGGATTCTCCGTAACCTTCCGACACGAGGATGCAGCCTTCCGAATTAGACACATGCGATGCCGGATTTTTGTATGCAAACCCAGGAAGCGAGTCAGATCCGGGGTTAAATGAAAAAAGGACATTAGCGTTATACAAATGGATAAGTTAGGGCCATATCATTTTTTAGTTTTTACCAAATTCTTTTTTTTTCTGTATTTTCAATACTTTACTATACAGTAGTAAATTCATTTGTCCATAAAAATACTGTATACTATAGTATTTACTACAGTAAACTGCAGTAACATTCTTGTGTACTATAGTATATTTGAACCTTACTAAAGTAAATATTAAAGTATACTATAGTGTTTACTACAGTTTATAAATTTACTACAAGTTAATTATTTTACCATCTGCTTCAAATTAGTGTTGTCAAAAGTACCGGTACTTCGGGTCCAAGTCGGTACCTAAAAATAAAAAAGTTGTCGGTACCTAATTTTCACAAGACCCGGTAGTACCGACGTACCGGGTCAACCGGGTACTGATGCTCTGTCTGACAGGTTGTCAGTCGGAACAGAGTTTTGTGGTGAAACGAGGAAGCATCCGGATTTAAGTTAACAAGTTCAAGCGGTAAGTTTCAAATTATGTTCGCGTTTGCATTATGAATGTTGTAGCATATGTTAAATTAAAGGTTACGTTAAAATAAACATCCCTGTTTGCGTGTTAATTTGTTAGCGCCAATGCTAATCCAGTCAAGTGTCCTTATTAACCATTTAATGCTTTTATAACTGTAATGGGGTAAAATTAATGGGAGGACAGGGTGGGGTTTACAGTACCTAGTATTTTATTTAGGCCTATCTGCAATCTATGTGCTAGAAAACTATCATACTAACTGCATGACTAGCAATGTGTATGTCTTGGATAGATAACTCTATTAGGTTTAAAAAACCACATTTAAACTAAAGAAAAATATATCTGTTGCATTTATTATTTTAATATACAGTTACCTTAATGTAAGTAATCCTGTGTAAATGCAGTATAAAAACTGAGGTTTGTTGTAATATTGCATATGCATGTTTGTTCAGTCAGTTGACTTACTGAAGTTTATTCTATTTGTCTTATAAAGCATCAGACTGAGGAGGATGTTCATCAGCATGAAAGACCCCAGTGAGCACACAACAGTTTCAGCAACAATTAACTTATACTTCATGTATACAAAATGGCATTGCTTTCTATACATTTATATTAACAATGGGCTTTATTAATAAAATTATGTTTCAATTAGCATGTACTTGTGTTTTGCTTT
Source organism: Triplophysa rosa (assembly GCF_024868665.1). Taxonomy (NCBI): domain Eukaryota; kingdom Metazoa; phylum Chordata; class Actinopteri; order Cypriniformes; family Nemacheilidae; genus Triplophysa; species Triplophysa rosa. Next base: position 3,691,237 of record NC_079913.1, on the reverse strand, counting down.
GGTACCGAAATTGGTACCGAGAACCGTGGAATTTTACTGGTATTGGTACCGACTACTGAAATTTTGGTACCGTGACAACACTAGTTCAAATTAAGCAGACTTTTATTTTGGCGGGTCGTCGCGAAGACACTTGAGCTTCAGTGTGTTTGAAAGTAGCTTCACTCAAACAGTGAAATGCTCGTAAAATAAACTTTGTGGATGAAGTTCATGTGTTCATGTCCTTGTATAGTAAGATACAGACAAATCCACGAGTGTCACGCTTGTAACATGTTAATCAAGCAGAACAAGCAGAGACATATTTAAATTGTAGAATTTCGTTTTAGTGATTCCTTCCATGTTTTCCCACATCGCGCAAATCATAGGGCTCTAGATCAATGGACTCGATGCGGCTGGAAAACAAGTTTTAATTGCAACAACTATATAAAAACAAAAATAAATAGTGGTGCGCCATTAGTTAACCTCACACACGACCAAGCGACAAGCGCACTTCACACAAACAAGCTGTCTGATGCACCTGCCAAACTGTATCGCATGCATGCTACACTATTAAATTTATACGTAGCACAGACCGATTTTTTCGTAGCATGTGCGACATATATGCAGAGCTGGGTAGATTACTTATGAATTGTAATCAGTTATTGATTACAGATTACATGACAAAATTTGTATTGAGTAACGTAATCTCTTAAATTACACATTTTTGGTAACGTAATCGGACTATTTTTGGATTACATTTAGATTACTTTTGATTTAAATCTTATTTGATGTCACATATATTGAAGCAGGATCATTTTTTACTATTTTTACAGATACAACGAGGAAAAATATTCCATTCTTTATCACCAACAAGAGCCTCAACATCTTTTTAAAGTACAGTACGGACATTCGTGGGGCAGTCGTGGCTTAATGGTTGTAGAACCATGTAGAACCAAGTCGGACTCGTGACCAGAAGGTTGCTGGTTCATTTCTCAGGGCCGGCGGGTAACGACTGAGGTGCCCTTACTTAACGTTATACACGAAGCAAACGATCAGTGAGTGACGTGACGTTAGTCCAAAACAAGTCAAGAGTAATCAATCAAACGCTTCAATCTACGCTGAACCAATAGTAGGCAAGACCAACCCATCTAATTATCATACAAGACACAGAAAAGTAAGAATAAATTCAAGAATAAATAAATAAAAGTGGAAATAAATACATGCGATAATAAATAAATATAAAAATAAATAAACTTATAAATAAATAAATGTAAAAATAAAAGGAAATGATAAATAAAATAATCTAAAAATAATAATAATTAAAAATAATTAAAAAATGGACACAAAAAATAATAAATCAATTTAAAAAATGGAAAAAAGTTAAAGCTAAGATCAATAATAGGTAAAACGAATTATTTTGCTTTATCAAACCATTCATTCCTTTATTTATTTTCATATTATTACATTTATTCGTTTATATATTTATTTATTTATACATTTATTTATTTATAATTTTTGCAGGTTTAGTCCTCCATACAGAAGCAACATGTGTTGCAACCATCCCCAGTCTCCCCTACATCTGTTCAGTTTCATTAACACAAATATGAACTCCAATCATGCGCTTGCATTTAAACAGAATTTAGACCAAGTGAATTGATATGAAACACGGTACTTGGCCAAAGCATGCAGGGACACCCCTGCCAGAGGCGAACAATAAATACCCAAAATGCACTGCAGGACTAGTAAAAAGTATCCAATGTATTACATGTGTTATTCACTTTGATGCCATTCTGCCAAGCAGAATTTTAAACTTCAGAATGCTTTATGACTCGCAAAAACATTAAATAATGAGGGACTTTTGAATCATTCTGAGACGGGGGCTTGAGGGCTGGTTTAACCGAACATGTGACCAGAAAGCCAGATTCTAACACAAATACTCAATAATACTGCTTAAATCCACTGGAGTTTTTCACTTTTTATTGGGTGATTGATTGATTTTGTATGATATTTTGTAATGCATTATGTTTGTTGTATTGTTCTCATATTTCTGTGTTGCTCTTGTACAAAGTAGTTCTGAAAAGCTGCTAAATGGAGTTTCAGTGACTAGATGATGTATTACATTCTGAAGTGATAAGCATTTACTGGTTACAGATATAACGGTCATAAAGAGGTTTAAATAGGGTGTGGTGTTTGAGAGAGGAGCTTCAGTTTGTTCTTAGTGGTTTAGATGTGGTTGCATTACTGCAATCAGTCTAAAAACGTCTAAAAACTACCCACCCCAAACATGATTCAGATCAAATAATGCAGATGATCTCAAAACATTTCTACGTATTTCATAATCAATTGTTTGTGTGCTTTTTATTTAATACTTTGATCATTTTAATTGTACTGCAGAGTTTGCTTCAAAAGTCACTATTCATATTTTTCTGTGGCAGAACTCCAAAATAATATTAATACAAGCTTACTTTATTAAAACAATTCTTGAACAAGCAGTTAGGTTTCCTCTTCATGAGGAAGTGTTTTTGACACATTTTTTTTATTTTTGACACCTTTCAGAATATATACATATATTTACAACAGAAATAGAATATCCAAAAAACATGAGTGTGAAGACTATAGTGTCAGAATACAAAGTAAAGATTGGATTTATTATGTCAGATGGTCGGTATATTGTTCAATACACTTGCACAGTATGTGGGAGCCAACCCCTTTCTATTATCACATAAATGATAGGGACGCTCTGCCCTGTTCTAAGATAACTCTCATCGTGGACAGAGCAGGTAATTCTCTTCTCAATATTATATATTTACTTTGTTGAGAAAGCAATATGAATTTTGAATATGAACTTATAGTTTTAATAAGTTAAAGACAAAGTGATGTCAAGATTATTAAATGTTCAATTTATTTGTATTTATATGGGGCTTTTTCACAATGTTGTGTTAATTCAAAGCAGCTTTACATTAATAGGACAGAATACATGACATTACTGCTAATTTTATTTTTATAAAAAGTTTAATAGAAGGATATTGATAGATCATAGGATCTGAATTTTTTAAAAGCAACCTGTTAGTGTGTGCATATTTTCTAAAGATTATGAAATTCTGACTTGAGTGTACAGACATACAATTTGTGTTATTACATATACATTTCTTATTTTCTTATCCTTTTATTCTTAATTATTCTTTATTTTGCTCTATATTTGAAGAGTTTATTTCCAAAATGAGATTTTTCAAAAATCTTTTTTTTGGAATGCACAATTTTTATTGTGCATTCCAATTGATATTAATTTAAACTGCAGTTGGTTTGTTTTGATTTAAGCCATAATAACTTAAAAAATACAGCTAACTACTACAATAAAACACAATAAAAACACGATAACATCATAAAAAAAGCTTAAAAGTCATTTTGGAAACAAACTCTTCATTTACTTTATAGTTATAGATTATATTCACTTCTTTGTTATATTCTACATTCTGTTGGATGCTGCATTTGTATTGTCTTCACAAGTAAATATGAGTTTGCAGTGGTCTTATTCTCAAGGTTCATAATAACATCACGAGACAATGTTGTGAAGCAGTAATTTCCCACTGTCTATGTTGGTATAATAACACCTGCTCAATGTGTTTCTAGTCAGATGATGTCGGACAAAGTTAGATGGAGATAGAGTGAACTCTAGACAGAGTTCTAGGCAGAGCTAGAATGGGCAACTATTTTTTCTCTCTACAATAAACTTTGTTAATTTATTACATCACTTCGTCTCCTGCCTGCTGTTCTTCCACTCTGACATCCTGCAGGATAGTTTGATCTATCAGTTGATAGATCAAATGAACAAGTATGAACAAGATGGAACAACACTACGGCATCATTTTGGATCAATACCAAGATAGTAGAATCTATCAGATCAATCTTATGGCGTAGTCAGCAGGATAGTTAGATATATCCGTTTGGGCGTATGAACAAGATGTAACAACAGTATCATTTTGTAAACAAAAACTGCCCACTGGGGGCAAAACAGGAACTAAAGCAAAAACAAACCAAACTCACAATGAGGGACAGGGCAAGGCAAGGCAGGAACAAGATAATCTAGACGGGGACTAAACACAACAGGGCTACAAATAGGGAACACTAACGAGGGAAGTTAATAAGAGGCAGGTGAGGAGAATCAAACACTAACGGGAAGATTACACAGGGCAGGTGAGGGGAATGAAACACTAATGGGACAATGACGGGGAAACAAGGGGGCGGGGCCAAAGCATGAGACAAGAAGACACGTTGCGCCATGTCATAACAAACAGCCACGTGTCTCCACACAAGACATAACACAAGACATGGTACTGTCACGAGTCACGACCCTGTCCACCAAACTAGAAAACTCTGGACAAGAAGGACAGGATCATGACAGGTTTGGCAACATTATTGCATAAATGCATAATAGGCTATATGCTTACCAATCAATTAATAAATTAAACTGTGTCTACCAAAGCGTTTTTAGCCAGCTGAAATTATACCTGGTGCTCTTCTGAAAATGGCCAGCTGGTGGCGCTTGAGAGCGCTTGGAAGCACTGCGCGTTTTTCCAGAGACGCGTTGGTTGCTGTGATTTGGAATATGCGTATGATGGTTGGTCAATGTAGTTAGATATATCCGTTTGGGCGTATGAACAAGATGTAACAACACTATCATTTTGGATCAATAACAAGATAGTAGAATCTGTCAGATCTATCAATATACATAGAAAATCATTTTGTTAATATTGATTTTATTTTGCAATTACAGTAAATTCACCCTGTTGTTGAATTCTTTTCTGAATAATTTGATAAGTAAAATCAGTTCTGAGGCTGCTGGAGCACAATGACACCTCAGGTATCACGGACAGTCTTGCGGCTGGAGGCATCAGCAGTCCGTGAACTAAAGGATGGCATCAATTTCAAGAAAAATCCAGAGGATGGCAAATGTTACATCATTTACAAAGACAAAGATAAAGCACGGGCATGCAAAAACCAATGCAAGCACCAGGGAGGACTTTTCATTAAAGATATCGAGGACTTAGACGGCAGGTGGGTACATTTTTTATTCTTTTTTTATGAATGTGAACATTATCTTAAGATTTTTTTTATTCAAATATTTTCAACTGTTGATTCTTTAATTTAATTAAATTTCATAAATGTTGTTTACACAATCTGTTTAGTGTGTCCTGTACTCAGTGGTGGACTGGGAAGCAAATTCGGCCCTGGATTAATCTGCCCACATTGGCCCTCCACCAATTTTGTCGACGGGGTGGGGGGTGTGTGCTTTGCGTATGCGTTACATGCATACGTGTCCGACTCACCTATGCATTCGCATTTATAATATGGCCGCCCCTGGTCACGGCCGTTGGTGGAACGGCCATTCTGAACTTTGACAGAATGTCCTACCTCTCAGTCCGCTCCTGCTGTATGTGTGCGTGTATTATTTACCAGACAGATATAGCGCAGGGAGATGTCACATGTCAGATATCCTTTACCTCAATTACAAGTGTCTGTTTTATGTGCATGTGTAACAGAACAGTGCATTGTACTAAACACTACTGGAAACTTGATGTGTCCAGCATGGAGTATGTCAACCCTCCTGACAGCTTTCTTCAAGATGAACTCGGTAAGAATTTAGAAGACGAGGGGTGTTTCATTGGGCCTCATTCATGAAACATTCGTAAATATGTGTAAATTTAGAGTAATTTGTGCGTAAAATGGACCTTCCCGAAAACTTTCCTCCGGATTCACAAATACTTCGTAAACGTCAGATTTGATAGAGAAATGTGTGTATGTTAATGAATTCCAATCACTCGTAAACAGGGTGCACATGCACGCTCATTCATAATTAGCATAATCTCAGCCTCTGCACTACAGCTGAGCTACTCATTAGGCTTACATATCTAAGAATGCTGGAATCCTCTGGACTTCATTCTCTGGTTTGTGTCAGGATACGTGGTGAACAGACAGCAGTGAAAGGGGTTAACACGAAATATTTATTAAAATGTAAAACAAAAACCCACGATGGGGTGAACAAACACGATTACAAAAAGACTTCTCAAAAGGGCAAACAAAAACTGCCCACTGGGGGCAAAACAGGAACTAAAGCAAAAACAAACCAAACTCACAATGAGGGACGAGGCAGGGCAGGGCAAGGCAAGGCAGGAACAAGATAATCTAGACAGGGACTAAACACAAACAGGGTACGAAGAACGAACCAACAATTGACAAAGAGAAACTGGGGCTACAAATAGGGAACACTAACGAGGGAAGTTAATAAGAGGCAGGTGAGGAGAATCAAACACTAACGGGAAGATTACACAGGGCAGGTGAGGGGAATGAAACACTAATGGGACAATGACGGGGAAACAAGGGGGCGAGGCCAAAGCCCGAGACAAGAAGACACGTGGCGCAATGTCATAACAAACAGCCAGGTGTCTCCACACAAGACATAACACACACAAGACATGGTACTGTCACGACTCACGACCCTGTCCACCAAACTAGAAAACTCTGGACAAGAAGGACAGGATCATGACAGGTTTGGCAACATTATTGCATAAATGCAATAATAGGCTATATGCTTACCAATAAATTAATAAATTAAACTGTGTCTACCAAAGCGTTTTTAGCCAGCTGAAATTATACCTGGTGCTCTTCTGAAAATGGCCAGCTGGTGGCGCTTGAGAGCGCTTGGAAGCACTGCGCGTTTTTCCAGAGACGCGTTGGTTGCTGTGATTTGGAATATGCGTATGATGGTTGGTCAATGTAGTGGTTGGACAGCTGTGCAAAAAAGGACAGTGACGAGCTCCGTGTTTGACTCAAAGTTAAAGAGTAAAACATTTAAAACTCGTGAAATATAGTATATTGCATCAAAATGCAGTCATCAGTTTGTCTAAAATAATACAGAACGTTTGAATATTTTACGCACCATTTACACGTGGTAGGGAGCATGTGTAAATATCTTTCTTACCAACTAACATTTTGAAAATACGAACATTTTCATGAATCCGAAAATTTACGTCAAAACGACTTTACGAATGATTTAAATCTAAATATATGCTGTAGCTACATCCAAACTTACAGTTAAATTGTGATTGTAATTTTGAATATGAACTTGTGTAATATATAGATGAAATGTTTTGTGAAATATGGAAGCAAGTTTACATTTTGGAATTATATTCAGTGCATTTGATTCACTACATTTGTATTTATTTAGGTTCAAGGTTTACGTTAGACTGCAAACATTTGTATGCTTATGGAAAACATCCTGCATAACACCCATTTCATTGTGTTTGTATGTAAAGAGGTAGTAATTTCAGATACTGATGGCAGTATGGAATTGGTTGAGTTGAATCCACCAGACCCTTGGACTTTGGACCCCCGAGAGGCACAAGAGCTACAAGCTGGAGAACTCACGGTAAAATAAGATCTGTAATCTCTTCCTATATTTGCACTGCTCGTGTCTCAAAAATGTTGTTCTTTAACAATGTTCATAGAAAACTCATAAATATCTCTTTGACATAACGGAAAAACAGAACAACAAAAAGACAAAGTAAAATATATAACAGTAAAAACATTATGTACTTAACAGTAAAAATTGAAAAAAAATAGTAAAAAAAAAGAATAGTATAGAATTGATAGATCCAACTATGGATATAACTTGCAGATCTTATAGATCTAAAATTAGAGTCCCGTCAGAAACTGAAAAATCTGAAAATATCGACGTTGTGAATTAATACTTCAAATCAACCACCAGGTAGATACAGAGATGAAGGAAAGAACAGTAGGCAGGAGACGAAGTGATGTTGAATAAAATGAAAGATGTTTATTAAATAATCTCAGCTGTGCTTCAATGCTCAGTCTAGCTCTGTCCAATTTCATCAGACTAGAAAAAGGCCCACGAAGAGGCGATAGCCCTAGTCGAATGGGCTCTGATACTGAAAGGGCAGTCCTGTCCCTGACTCTCATACGCCAAGGCAATAGCGTCCACCACCCCGTGAGAGAGCCTCTGTTTAGATGCAGATCCGCCCACAGCAGGAGCCTCGCAGCCTGCTTGAAAAGGGGTATGGAGTGGACCCCGCCCTGGCGATTTATGTACGAAACCACGGACATGTTGTCGGTGCAAATCAGGACATTTCTCTGCTCCAGCTGCGACCGAAAAGTCTGAAGAGCTAAGGACACCACCTTCATCTCCAAATGATTTATGTGCCTTCTGCTCAGTGACTGTGACCAAAGACCCGACGCCGGCATGCCTTCGACCACCGCGCCCCATCCCAAGGATGATGCATCCGTCGTAACCACTGTGAGCCTCATCACTAGCCCCAGGGGAAATCCCCGACTGATCATGCTCGTGTCAAGCCATGGTCTCATGGGTGAGGCAGCTGTGCATGACCATGACACGTGCCCGACCCGAGGACCATGCCCTCCACGGGACTCAACTGTAGCGGTCGCATGTGTAGAAGACCCAGGTGGCAGACCGCCGACGCCATGAGACCCAAAAGACTCTGAAACTCCCTCGGGGGAACAGACCGACCCGGCCTGAACATGCTCAGAGCTGAGGAGATGGACTCCGTGCGCTCTCAAGAGAGGGGGGCGCGCATCTCCACTGAGTCGAAACATACCCCCAGATACATTATAGACTGACTCGGAGTGAGCTTGCTCTTCTGCATGTTCACGCGCAGCCCCAGGGATGTCAAATGACAAAGCAGCGTCTGCGTATGACCGATGACCACCCCCCGTGAATGGGCTAAAATCAGCCAATCGTCCAGATAATTCAGAATGTGCATACCGCTCGCTCTGAGAGGGGAAAACGCAGCGTCCACGCACACTTCGAGAATGTGCGCAGAGCTAATGCCAGCCCGAACGAGAGTACCACAAATTGGTACACTGATCCCTCGAAAGCGAATCCCCGGAATCGCCGGGGGGCGCTGGGCTATCTGAACATGAAAATACACATCCTTCAGATCCACGGATGCAAACCAGTCCCCGGGACGCACTTCTGCCAGGATCTGTTTTAGAGTAGTTATTCTGAACGCTCGCTTGTGAAGCGCTCGGTTGACAGGTCTCAAGTCCAGGATCGGACTTCCATCTCTCTTGGGCACTTCAAAATGCCAGCTGTAGAACCCGCTTTCTTGCTCGCTCAGAGGGACTCGCTCTATCGCTCCTTTCGCGAGCAGGCTGCGAATCTCCTGCCTCAGCACAGGAGCGTTTTGCGGTAACGTAAGAGCAGAGGCGGATTAACCATATGGGCAATTGGGCAAGTGCCCAGGGGCACCAAGACTTTAGGGGCACCAAATAAACCCACAATACAAAATATATATTTTTTATAAATGTACATAAGCACTTGTTTTTTAAGACTTAAGTCACGCATCTGCGCTAAATAGGCGTGGCACCATGTGCGGGAATACCCCCACTTCAGATAAAAATGGTTCTGTCCTCCGCACTTTTTCGACACACCTCCGCCAACATTCCCACCCATGTTATCTGGTTAGTTACATAGATTTGAGTGAATTAACATTCAGCCAATCACAAGTGAGTGTTATGAGGCGAGTCGTCTTTCGTGTAGCCTACACTTTAATCTTCAAACAGATGGAAGCGGGAACGATGCAGAGCGCATTGTTGTAGCGGCGACTAAAAATGCGGGGATTAGCACTGATTAATAAAGGTATATATACATGGCATGCGTCAGAAATAAGATGTTATAGTGCCGATAATGTATGCTAATAGTACGTGGAGGTAAGGCCACTATTTAAGGTCCAAACCTTGGTTTTAAAGTGAAAGTGAAGAACGGTGTCATCACTATAGCAATCAATTCATATGTGTCCTTTTTAGTGGAGTACACTTTTATCTGAGTACTTATGTGATCGTTTAGTAAGAAGAATATACACATACTGTGCTTAAAAAGAGCGTTTGAATAGCTGTTTAGCAGTTAAAATAGTAACAATAACGTTTCATGGTATTTTTATGAATAACCTTGCTATACATTGTAATCTGGTGAATGCCACTTTGGTGAATTAAAGTCCCAATGTCCTGAAAATCTGTACATTATTCCATTGTCCCCCTAATGTGAATACATACAAACTATGTGTGTGTGTGTGTGTGTGAGAGAGAGAGAGAGAGTGTGTGTGTGTGTGTGTGTGTGTCCCTGTACCCCCACTTTATGGCACGCACAACATTTACACCTGTTAAAAAAATGTTAGTGATTTTTTTCACTACATCAAAACCTGAAATGTAACATTACAACAGAAAGCAGGTGCCCCTTAACTACAGTAGGCCTAATTGTTAAAAATACTTAATGGAAAAGAGTTGTTTTTGTGTTCTATTCTACAAAAGTGTCATGTTAATGTGTAATTCTTGTAAAATAGTATATTGTAAATTGCTGAGTTTCATTCTTATAAAATCTTTTAATATATAAATCTTTTAATGAGTGGATTCATGCGTGTGGGTTGATGGGGGGCACCTCTGGGGCTGTTGCCCAGGGGCACCATGAGGTCTTAATACGCCTCTGCGTAAGAGATGGTACCACACCGCTGAAGCGGTGAGGTCTGCTTCTGAACTGCAGGGAGTACCCGTGTTCTATTAAACTCAGCAGCCAATGAGAGATGCCGGGAATGGCTCCCCACGTGTCCAGAAACAGACATAACGGCCGAATCTCTTTGGGTGTGACAGTCAGCAGCCAGCCCCAGGGATGCTTCCTAGGGAAGCACTCTGCCCCAGCAAGGCTAAATGCACTGGTGGGGGAATGGCTTGTGTGTAAGAATCCAGCCTCCTCTCGCCCACGGGAGTGGCCGTGGACGAGGGGGGACTGGTTATAGCAGACCTTAACTGCGGATTCGCACTGCACCGTGGCAGGGCAAGGAATGCAGTATGGGCTGGATGAGGGGGAGACAGCTCTTCTTGTGAGCAGGTTCTTATTGCATTTACACAAACAACACTTTGAACATTGCAATATTCGCCCGCAACCGTGGGGGAAAAATGATGCAGACAGCGGTGCTTGGGGACCGGCTCGCTCACAAACTCCCTCCTCTTCGCAGATCCATCAGGATGACGGCTTGGCAGTCGAGGACGATCCGCCAGTGCCCCGCAGACCTCTCTTCGGCCCGTACCTCTTCTTAGCAGGGCCCGACCAATGTTTAGGCCGGACATCCGGTTCGGGACCCCGAGCAGTCGGTGCGGGAGCAGTGTGCTGCTTGGCTGGTCTGTGCGTGGAGCGAGACACGGATGGCGAAGACGGCTGATATGAGCGTCGAGGTAACACGTGACTCATAGCTTTGGCGCGCTTTTGCGCCTCAGCGAAGCGCTCTACTACCGACTCCACGACGTCACTAAAGAGGCCGGGGGGAGTGATAGGTGCGTTTAGAAGGGACTTATGATCAGCGTCCTTGAGATCCGCCAATGTAAGCCACAGATGACGGTGGAGGACGACCATAAAACCCATTGATCTGCCGATAGCTTGCGCAGTGCGCTTCGTAGCCATCAGCGCGAAGTCAGTAATCCACCCTCAGATCCCTCGTGGCGTCCGCCTCCAGGCTGCCACTATCTCGCAACTGCAGGATCTTGGGTCTGTAAACCTGCAGCACCGCCATTGCGTGCAGAGCGGAAGCTGCTTCCCCATGCAGAGCCGTAAGCCTTACCGGCAAGGTGGGTGGTGAACCTAAAAGGCTTCGACGGCAAGCCTAGGTCCGAGCCTAAAGAGGTGGAGGAAGGGCACAGATGAGCGGCGAGGGTCTCCTCGACGAGGGGCATACGCACGTAACCGTGGGCCTCAGCCCCGTCCACTTGGGTGAACATGGCCTGCGTTGCAGCGTGAACCCGTGCCGACTGAGGGGCAGACCACGATTTCACCACGTGCTCGTGGACATCGGGGAAAAAAGGGGCACTCCTCTTTGACGCGGCCTTGCAGCCGCCCGCTTGCAGAGGCCAGGAGTCGAATTTACTTTTAGCCGGCTCCTCAGGAGAGCTCCAGTTGAGGTCAAGCTCCTTAACGGCCTTCTTGAGGACCCTCACGAACGCCTCGCGGAGGTCCGGGGTGCTCTTTGGGTCAGGGCGATCCCGCTCCGACCCCGCCCAGTCCTTGTCCGAGATGGACATGGAGTCATCGTCCTCCTCGACGCCGAAAGAAACGGCATCCGCGATGGAAGGTGGGGGGCAAAGGCCGCTACCTCGTGAAATGGGTGGGCCCACCAGCGGCTCGCTGGCGGCAGTGAGCCTCGACCCGATGAGTCCTCAAGACACGCGCCGGCAGTTCTGCACAGTGCGTGCAATCGGACTCGCAGAATGCAGCCTCAGCATGAGCTAGGCCCATGCAGGCAATGCAGTGCTCATGAGTATCCGGCAGGTCAATGGGGCCTGCACAAAGACAACAGAAAGCAGCCATCGGATGCGGTGAAGAAGTATCCAGTTGCATCTTCAACAATGGCAGCCTGAAAGAGAAAATTCTGAGGTATTGTCGCAATGCACCGCATTTATACTGCCAAGTGTTCATCAGTATTTGCATACTGTTGCATGTCTAGCAGTGGGCAGTCGTGGCCTAATGGTTAAGAGAGTCAGACTCGTGACCAGAAGGTTGCCGGTTCGATGCCCAGGGCCGGCGGGTAACGACTGAGGTACGTTACCCCTACTTGCTGTCATAGCTGCCGGGTGCACACTGCTCCGGGTGTACGTGTGTTCATGACTTGCTGTGTGTGTGTGTGTGTTCACTACTCTCTAGATGGGTTAAATGCAGAGGTCACATTTCGGGTATGGGTCACCATATCTGACTAATAGGTCACTTTCACTTCACAATTGGCCAGTTTTTTGACTGCCGTTATCCAATAAGACTTCAGGAAAGTGGAAAAGGGAAGAGTTCCCAATGCGGGGAATGTTGAGAGACCGCTCTCAAAAGGGACAGTATCTCAAACCCTGTTGCACACTGTTTCCAGGAAACCGTAGCAAAACATTGTGCACCGGTTTGAGCTTGAATGTGCCACAGGACTGTCCCTCCCTGCGTTCCAATCAGCATACTATCCGTCCTAATAATATTCGGAAGTAGAATTAGAATGTCCCAAATTGTAGTATGTTGAAAATAGTATTCCAAAGATTCCCGGATGGTCTACTACTTCCGGTAGAAATTCGAAGTGCACGCACTGGGACATATTAACAAGAAGCGGAAGTGGCCGTTGTTGCCTAGACAACATTGTGGCCAATAACTGTCACACACATCAAAATACAGCTATTCTTTCCATTAAGGTATTTATTCATTTATTATTTCGTATGTAATGTTTACTGTATATTTACATTTGTTAATTTAGTGACGCAGCAGTTCCCTATCGATACTTCACTCGTACTGCGTAGCAGGACGCTATGGGGAAAACTCCTTTTTCTCCGATGACTGAAGCTTTACAATAACGCAGTGAATACTGCACGGCCATTGGTGCTTGCAAAGTAAAACTTTGAGCCAATGGCAGCGAAGCTGCACGGACCTATGGCGATGGTGCCCGCCAAAATGGGCGGGGCTTATGGCTATATAAGCAGACACATCACCGTAGGGTCCTCAGATTTCTTCTCCTTCAGCGACGACTTCTACCTCGCTACTCGGACTGATAGCTTCGCCGTCGGAAAAAGCACTGCAGCGGACTGGACCTCTCTGCTCAGCGATTCGCTGATCTCAGCAGCGCCGGTTCCTGTTCCCTGCCGCCATCCGGCAAGCTCTAAAAAAGCAAATTTCCATTGAGCAAATTTCCATTGAGCAAATTTCCTGCGCCGTTGTTGCAAATGCCGCGCTGTCACTGTCATTCATGTGGGATATCCCTGCACGCCGCTGATGGTCACGGCGAGTGCGTCTCATGCTTGGGAGTTTCCCATGCTCAAGACGCACTCAGAGAGACGGAATGCCCTCATTGCGAGAACATGAGTCTCTCCTCTCTGCGCTCGCGGATAGCTTTCTTCTCAGAGAGCGAATCTGCTTCTCGATCCCTCCCGCTTCACTCTACGGAGACGAAGCAGCGGGGTAGAGGAACTAAGCGTCCCCTTGGCGTGCCTCGCCTTCTCCACAGAGAGAAAATTTGCCGGTTCGTTTTTCCCAGGCCGACCAGCGTCCGTCGGCGTCTGCCGGCGGCATGGTCTCGTTTGGCGGAAGCGAATTCGAGGAAGACGACAGCATGTCGTTAGCGGCTTCAGACGGGGAGGAGCTGTCGGGCTCGGTTTTCGAACCCGCCCCCCTGCCGTCTATAGAGCACAGCGAACCCGCGCTGGGTCTGGATTCCGAGCTTTTTCGGGTCCTTACTAAGGCTGTGGAGGAGCTGGGCTTAGAGTGGTCCTCTCCAGAGGAACCCGCTCGCAGCCGCCTGGACGAATGGTTCCTGCCGGGGCGGCGCCAAGCCCCTCGTCAACGAACTTCACCGTTCATGATGAACTCACCAGGTCATGGCACGCTCCCTACTCAGCCCATCTACGACCCTCTTCTTCCTCCGCTCTCACCTCGGTTGACGGCACGGAAGAAAAAGGATATGAGAAGCTACCTCCCCTGGATGAGTCGGTGGCCGCACATCTGTGTCCGCCCTCGGCCATCGGTTGGACGGCAAAAGCGGCCATCCCTCCAAGCCCTGCAAAACCACCTCGGCCCTTGCTGGACACGCATTCTCGTCTGCCGGCCAAGCGGCTTCAGCATTGCATTCCATGGCAGTGCTTCAAGTGTACCAGGCCAAACTCCTCCAGGGCATGGACGGGTCCGGTACAGATATCGCGCCCTTCAAAGAGCTGCGGAGCGCGACGGATCTCGCCCTACGCGCCACCAAGGCCACGGCCCAGGCGATTGGCAGATCAATGGACAGTCTCGTGGTGCTCGAGCGCCATCTGTGGCTGACGCTCACAGAGATCAAGGAAGCAGACAAGGTCCCCTTCCTCGATGCTCCAATATCCGCTGCCGGCCTCTTCGGACCAGCAGTGGAGGGTTTTGCGGAACGCTTCACCGCAGCGCAGAAATCTTCGCAGGCCATGAAGCACTTCCTGCCCAAGAGACCCGGGTCCAGACCTGCGTCGGCTCGCCCCAGGCCAGCACCAACTCAGCAGCCTGTGAAGGCCACGCCCCCCGCTGCCCAGAAGGTAACAGGAGCTGAGACGCGTCAACGATCTCGCTCCGGGAGACATTTCCCCCACCCTCAGCGTCAGGGACCCTGGCCAAAGATCACGCTGGACCCTGCGCCTCAGGCACCATCCTGAGACCGAGGAAAGGAAGAGGACGGGGACCGTGTCTTGCTGCGGCTGGACCTCCTTCAAAGAAGGCTCTTTTGTTCGCCCAAACACCCCGTTCTGTTCCAGGTGCCGGCGAAAATGTGTTTTTGTTCCAAAATGTGAATACCGGGTCTGTTCTAACGCCTGCTCAACCCACCGCTGTTATAGCGGGCACTTATATAAAACACAAACATTGTCAGAAAAAGAGCAACCTTCCTCTTCCACTTTCCTCAGGAGTCAAGCCCCCGAAAGGCGGCATACCTCCCCAATGCATTCAACCCCTTGCCATACGGGCCGAGGCCTGGCGGGCCATCCCCGAGATATCGGATTGGGTAATGGGAATAATATCTCAAGGATATTCACTCCAGTTCACTCGCAGACCCCCGCGTTTCCACGGGATGATCACCACCCGAGTCCAGAGCGCGAATTCACACGTTCTGCGCATGGAGTTGGTGAACTTACTGGACAAAGGAGCCATAGAACCGGTTCCTCCAGATCAAACCGAGTCGGGCTTCTACAGCCGCTACTTCCTCGTACCCAAAAAGGATGGCGGTCTCCGCCCCATCCTCGATCACAGACATCTGAACCGCGCCCTTATGAAACGGCGTTTCAGAATGATTACACTGAAACAGATCCTCTCGCAGATATACCCAGGGGACTGGTTCTTCTCCCTGGATCTGAAAGACGCATACTTCCACATCCAGATAGCCCCCCATCACAGACGATTCTTGAGATTCGCCTATGAAGGGGTTGCATATCAATACATGGTCCTTCCATTTGGACTGTCTCTAGCTCCCCGCACTTTCACGAAGTGCATGGACGTGGCTCTATTCCCTCTCAGGCAGACGGGAATCCGCATTCTGAACTACCTCGACGACTGGCTTGTTCTAGCACAGTCAGAGGAAGAGCTAAGGTCCCACAGGTCCCTCCTCCTCAGTCACCTGGAATGCCTGGGGCTCAGAATCAACCTTGCCAAAAGCGCTCTGTCCCCCAGCCAACGGATTTCGTTCCTGGGGGCGGTTTTCGATTCGAACCGTCTGACGGCCGGAATCGCGCCAGACCGTGCCCTAGCCATTCAGCAGCTCGCGGCCTCTTTTACGCCCGGAGCGTCATGCCCCCTCAAGGCGTTTCAGAAGATGCTGGGTCTCATGGCCTCCGCATCTCAAGTACTGCAGTTGGGCGTTCTTCGATGCGTCCTCTGCAGTACTGGCTGAAACCGAGAGTTCCGCCTCACGCTTGGCGTCTCGGACGCCTACGCATCTGGGTGGATCAGGTCTGTGTAACAGCTCTAGCCCCATGGAGGGATCCTCTTTGGTTGGAGCAGGGTGTGCCCCTGGGCACCACATGCAGACGAAAGGTTGTCACAATAGACGCCTCCAAAATGGGTTGGGGGCTCTGTGCGACGGCACACCGGCCTTCGGCCACTGGCCGATTCAGGAAAAGGGCCTACACATCAACTGCCTAGAAATGCAGGCAGTATGGCTGGCTCTTTGCCACTTCCTGCCGGTCTTACGGGACCGCCACGTCTTAGTCCGATCAGACAGCATGACAGTGGTGTCCTACATAAATCACCAGGGAGGCCTCTCCTCAAGACGCCTTTTCTCCCTGGTACTTTGCCTCTTGGAATGGGCTCAGTGCAATCTGCGCTCACTAAGGGCAACTCATGTGCCAGGCAGACTGAACCAGGGAGCAGATATGCTATCTCGGAGCAACGTCCCTTCAGAGGAATGGACGCTCTACCCCAAGTCGGTTCAGAAAATTTGGGAAGTCTTCGGCAAGGCAGAAATCAACCTTTTTGCCTCAAAAGACAACACTCATTGCCCAACCTATTTTTCGAAGGACAGGGATGCCTTGGCCCACAACTGGCCCAACCGGCTCCTCTATGCCTCCCCCCCGATCGCTCTCATACCAGAGACGATCAGGAGGATCAGAGAACAGGCGCACAAGGTGCTGTTCGTAGCCCCACTCTGGAAGAACCAGCCCTGGGTTGCGCAACTGTCTCAGCTGCTTGTAGCAGCCCCGTGGCCTATTCCCCTGAGACGGGACCTCCTCTCTCAGGAAGGCAACACGATTTGGCACCCCCAGCCAGAGCTGTGGGCTCTGCACCTTTGGCCTCTCGACGGGAGCCTACGGTCCTCCCCGAGAGTGTCATGAACACAATATCACAGGCTAGAGCTCCGTCTACTAGACGACTCTATAACCTCAAGTGGTCTGTCTTCTCCACCTGGTGTACAACCCGCGGCGCAGACCCAGAATCCTGTGACATATCACTAATTCTGTCCTTCCTGCAAGAGCTGTTGGATAAGGGCCGCTCCCCTTCCACGCTCAAGGTCTATGTGGCAGCAATTGCAGCTTCTCATGCCCCCATAGCGGGCCAAGGAGTAGGAAAGAATGACTTGGTCATTCGTTTCTTGAAGGGTTCCAGGCGGCTACGCCCTCCTCGCCCCCTCACCGTTCCCATATGGGATCTGCCCACGGTGTTGAGAGCTCTAAAGGGCCCTTCCTTAGAGCCTCTACAGTCTGCAGACCTCCATCCCTTAAAGCTTAAAACCACTCTGCTGCTAGCATTAGCATCGGTAAAACGTGTGGGCGATCTACAGGCGCTCTCTGTGAGCCCCTCCTGTCTTGAGTTTGGGCCTGACAACTCTAAGGTAGTCCTCAAACCTAGACATGGTTACGTACCTAAGGTGCTCTCTGCTCCATTTAGAGCACAGGTAGTGACACTTTCCGCGCTCCCCTCCTCTGAGCAGGACCCGGAGCTGAATCTGCTCTGTCCAGTCAGTTCCGTCCACCCGGCCTTACAGGCCCGGGTCCTTTCTTCTTAAGACTACTGCTGGGCTGGGGTTGCCCTCAACCACACCAGCACCTAGCACACTACTGGGACGATTAACCGGATTAGGCCACCTATTAGCTTGGCTTTTCTGCCTTCCACGGGATTCCCTGCCTCATACCTATCCTCGAGCCACGGCTTCGGGATTATATGATGGTTTCGTTCCACTTGTAGCACGGCGGGATTATACTGGTTCCCCATAGCGTCCTGCTACGCAGTACGAGTGAAGTATCGATAGGGAACGTACTCGGTTACTAACGTAACCTCGGTTCCCTGAGATACAGGAATGAGTACTGCGTTCCTGGCCGTGCTTACAAGCTGCATATGGTCGTCGCTTCAGTCGAAGTAACCTGAGGACCCTACGGTGATGTGTCTGCTTATATAGCCATAAGCCCTGCCCATTTTGGCAGGCACCATCGCCATAGGTCCGTGCAGCTTCGCTGCCATTGGCTCAAAGTTTTACTTTGCAAGCACCAATGGCCGTGCAGTATTCACTGCATTATTGTAAAGCTTCAGTCATCGGAGAAAAAGGAGTTTTCCCCATAGCGTCCTGCTACGCAGTACTCGTTCCCATATCTCAGGGAACCGAGGTTACGTTAGTAACCGAGTATGTTATGCATTTTTCAAGCCATTGAAATGTTATGGCAGTAATGTTTCCAAAATATAAAATTCAGGAAATTATCATAAAGATAATTGTGTTACCTACGTCCTCGCACAATTTAAAAAACGAATTAATTCTTTTCGTTTTTTATTGCATTTTCTGCTGAGAATCTCATTACCGTAACACATCGAGCTATGCACAAGATATGCTCAACTGAACCAAATTTAAATATTCTGAAAAAATAACTGGATATTAACTAAATATTTACATTATTTATATTTTCTAAATGAGTGCACTTACCGGAAGCGGGTGATGCCATATGGGGTTGTCGCCTGTTTAATGATTGAACCCTATAGGCTGGCCTGTATCATAAAAACAAATGTACACCTGATAAGAAAGATAATACAACTGTAGTGCGTCTCTGTGACAGGTCTGTGTGCTTCAAAGCAAACACTGCCGCCATATAACGCATGCGACCGAGCTATCACTGACAAGACACAAGAATATAAGACTCCATATAACAGACTTGAATGTAATTGACTCATATAACGGCTTTTTAAGAGAAATCACATGACAGTTTACTGCAACACTTAACAATGTTTACTGAGAGATACTACGCTGAAATAAATGTGCTGCGTATCTTTTGTTGTGTGTGTGTGTGCGTGTGTGTGTGTGTGTGTGTGCGTGCGTACGTGTTAGTTGACGTACATGACACACGCGTGCATGGATCTTAAAGCGGGAAGCAAGAGGATGATGTTTGACCCGTGGCTGACCGGCCCAGCGTTTGCCAGAGGATGGTGGCTCTTACACGAACCCCCATCTGACGCCATGGAGAGACTCTGCCGGGCAGATCTCATTTACATTAGTCACATGCACTCCGACCATCTGAGGTTTGTTTCTTACCCACCAAAATATCAGAAAAATGCTCTCTTCTGCACTTCACACTGTCATGTATTTCGTATGTTCAGGCTAGCACGCGTTTTAAGCCCCTAGTGAGCAGGCAATGATGACTGTGACAGGTGATTTATTTCTTGGTCATAGTCAACTTACTCTTTTCTTTTCAGCTACCCGACTTTGAAATTACTCGCAGAGAAGAAGCCAGATATTCCCATTTATGTTGGAGACACCTCGCGGCCGGTGTTCTGGTGAGACAAACCTCAAGAGAAATCAAACTCACAGGGTCGGATCAACAGGTAGTTTTTCATTCTTCTGTTGTAGGTACCTGGAGAGAAGCGGGGTGAACTTAACAAACATCAACGTTGTGCCTTTCGGCGTATGGCAGAATGTGTGTTATTTACGTGCCTTTCTCGTCTTACTAACGTACACATTGATGTTGAAAAAAGTTTTACCATCTTTTTCCATATTCTGTCATTTCCAAGGTCGATGAGCACCTGAGATTTATGATTCTAATGGATGGCGTTCATCCTGAGATGGACACATGTCTAATCGTGGAATATAAAGGTTTTTTACATAACAGAAACTTTCACCGAAAACCAACTATTAATAAAATCTCTTCCTGCTCTCTTTACACTTTATTTTTACTTTCATGTACTGTCATTATACAGTCCCATGCAACCCATAAATCAAGTCCGATGATGAAACACTTTGAACATTTTTTATAGCTCAGTTTAAATTTGTCCATGCTTGTTGAATGGTGGCGGGAGGAGCCTTTATATCCTGAACTCAAATGATGTGGAAAAATTAAAACAATTTATTATTATAGCTTAATTATTGTTTCAAACTAATTAGGCTACCACAGATATTTAGTTTAAATTACACACTATTAGCCCGCGGACACTATTAATGTCATCATTAACTCATCAAACTAATGTTAAGCATTTTAATTAATGTTTCATTAAATCAGTAAATAATCATTTTGAACTTGCAATAAAAAGAGTGCTTTTAGGAATACTTGTCAACATTGCCATGTTTATTTTAAACAAAGCCAAATAGTCTATCATAACTTTTTGAAATATTTGTTGCACATTAGTTTTTTTATTTTTTAAAGTAATTTAAGATTTTAAATTACATCACGCATTTCTACCCCCCACGCATTTCTACCCCATGACATCACGCATTTCTACCCCTAAGTGATAGACAGTATAGTTTGCATCAATGTATTAGTAGTAGTTCTGACATGATCTTGTCCCCTCTTCAATGTCTCTGCTCGATAAAGAACATAAAAAAGTTGCTAATTGATATAATTTTGAACTCTCTCATAAGGTCACATGATCCTGAATACGGTCGACTGCACCCGGCCGAACAACGGGCGTCTTCCACACGGTGTCGACGTGATGACGAGCGACTTCGCCGGCGGTGCTTCTGGCTTTCCAATGACTTTCCATGGTGGGAAATACACTGGTGAGTTATGAAACCTGTGATTTTTGTGGTTTTGACCAAAGTGACAAAAGAGAGCATTCAGAGATAGTGATTGAAAGCAAACTGATGGACAATGTATTATAAAATCTAATATTGACTCCCAGTCTGGAATCACGATCTCACTGTTTATTTACGGTGTATTTACTCGATAGAAAGCTGGAAGGCTGATTTCATTAAAAATGAGAGAAAGAAACTGCTGAACTATAAGACTCAGCTGGTGAAGAGTTTACAGCCCAAGATCTACTGTCCTTTTGCTGGCTACTTCACAGAAGCCCATCCCTCAGACCGGTAATTTCTTGACAAATTCATTCAACTGTACCATGGTATGTGAAAAAATACTATATTGCCATGGGAGTGTAACCCCTTGTTATGGATTTTTCTGTATATGAGTATTAAATATTTAAACATGACTAACAGGTACATAAAGGAGACAAATATTAAGAACAGTGCAGAGGATCTGAACGCTTCCATACGCAAGAGCTGTCCAAATATCTTAACCTGGACCCCTTTACCCTGTTCTGTGCTGGATGTGGCTCTGGCTTTAGCAGATCAATCCAACAGGTCTGTTTTCATATCTTAGTATGTAGGATGTTTGCGCTAGTATGTATGATGTGAGTATGAGTATACCCTTACAAAGTTTATTCAAGTGTGCTATGAGTATACTTCTTTTAAATTATATAATTAGAAAGTTTATATTTAGTTTACTTTTTCAGAAATATAATTTAAATTAAACTTTAAAATAAAAGGGAAGGGATGAGTGGACAAAATGCCCATTCCTTACACAGTGTTATATATTTTGTTCAGCTTAGTACTTACAATATCTCAAATGTTTCAAACTACTTGTAAATGGTGAGAAAATCACCATTCTAAACAGTGACACGGGGCTGTGCAGTCGCCTGTCAATGGCGTCATATCCGCGTTACCCTTTGTTACCGCCTTTACTGACATAGAAACCGCATGACAACAGTGTCGTGGACAAATGCGTAAGTAGTGTCTAGCGTCTAGCAAGCCACTAGCTTGTTTTGAGCAGTCACTTATTAATGGACCACAATTATACGCTAAATTTATAAAACTTTATTACTTTACCTCATCCACTAACATGATTTCTCATTCCCGTCTGATTGAGGCCATCAGCGGTGGAGTTGAAGACAACAGATCCCATCATTCCACGCTCCTTCACAGCGTCATCAAGCTACGCCATTGTTGTTGTTTTGTTCGTGCGCCCTCTAGTGGTGTTTTTTTTACAAACTGTAGCTTTAAAGCAGCACTAGAACTTTTGCTCACATGTTCCCCCATATGGTTGATAAGCGCAATTGTCTGTTACCAGTGTCGTAAATAATGTTTCTGTATAAGCTTCCTCGTGGGCAGCGCAATAAACTTGAATTTGTTTACTAAACTGATGCAACCAGCGAATGCAGAACGGCGTTAGAAAACAATAACGCACTCTTCCGCAGGCAGGGGATGGGCGGGGCTGTGTGTACCGACCCGAACACAGAACTTACAGAGTGTGCTTGTAGCCTCTAGGAGGCTGCTCAGGAAGCTGTGGCAGTAGAATTCACCCAACTAAGAGTTTTTCTACCACTGAAATCATTTTTGAGACATTATTTTAAGGTCGAAAAACTACAAAGTGTTGTTTTAAAGAAAACTTACAAGTATACTCTCCTTAAACTAGTTATCCAGTACACTTAAAAGTATACATTTATAAACAAAAAAATGTGCGACATAAGTTTATTTACAAAAAAAGTGGTTTGTGTACTTAAAGTTTACCAGTGTTACGCCTAAGTAAAATATTTAAACCACACTATACTATTATGAAGTAAAAATATATAAAGTAAAAAATTGAGCCAGCTTAGTCCCAAGTACAATTGAGATAGTACACTTACAAGTATACTAGTACATTTTTAATAATGTAGTAAATATAATCAAATTAACTTGAAGTATACTTGTATTTTTTAAGGGCATGTAGCATGTTTGCATAAGTCTGTATGATGCATGTTTTATGTGAATGCCATTATGTCCATCTCTTGTTCTGCTATTAATTCGGTTCATTATTTATTTAGGAAGCATTATTTTCTCTTTGTGCTTGAAAAACCGCAGGGATGCAATCACTCAACCCCCAAATGCTACAAAGATCTATAAGGACAGTTGGGACTTTGACTTGTATGTGGAGGAGCTGAATGCTGCCATTTCCAATGATATCTTTAAACACAAAAGCTGGATCCAGTTTTATTATAACTGGGCAGGATTTAAAGGCTACAATCTGGTCATAAAGGTAAAGAATGTTTTCACAAGCAAACCGGTGGTGGATCTCAACACTGCTCTTAACATAAGCAAACACATAAACCAGCGTGGACTGTACACTCACTGTATGTTATGTGTCAGGTCATTGAAACGGATGATGATTTCAAGCCGCTGGATGGAGGGTGTGATTATTTAGTGGACTTCATGGATCTGTCCTTTCCAGACAAGAGACCGGAGAGAGATCACCCGTATGAAGAGGTAACTGAGAAAAGAACTGAAATAGGTTTACACATTTATTAATGAAAATGTGATGCCCATACATTTACATCCCATCGTAACCATGCCAGACTGTTGCTAAGGCAAACATCACTAAAAATAAATGTTTTTTTTAGATCAAAAACAGAGTGGGGGTGATGAGACACGTGGTTGTGACGGGGCGACTCTGGGACGACCTGTACATCGGCTTCAATAACAGAATGAGTCGGGACCCTGATGTATACCATCACAAGTGAGATCAATACACAACTCTATACAACTTCAACGCGACGTATAAAAACAAAAACATCAGATGATAATATCATGGCAAAAGTATTCCTACTTTTAACTGTGGTAATACCTCTGTTACTGTTCTGTTACATACTTCTCAACAAAAAATACGGACATTTTGAGTATTTAAATTCAATTAAATTCAGATTCACTTCAGCACCGCTTTTCACGATTTTGCATTGTTGAAAAGAAAGCTGTACTGAAAATGTATTTTGGGAAAAATAGTATAGAAATAATGAAAATGATTGCAAATGTCCTTGTGTTTCTCAGAGACAGCTTTTGTCTTAGGGATTGTAATTGAAATGATTGTGTGATGTTTGTTTTTATTGACAGGTTTTGGAATCATTTCCAGACAAATTTACCTCTATCAGCTCCAGACTGGGATAATTTCCTTCAGACTGGCTGTAAACACACAGATCTGAAACAGGAGAATGGTTTCTGTGTGCTGTCTTAAACCTGACATGTGCCTTATATGACCTCATGACTTTCAAACAGGTCTCCCGAGCACTCCTTCACCGGTCTGAAACTTATACTTTTATTATAGGGTCACTGGGGTTGATCATCATGATTTATCAATCATACACTTAAGAATTCTGTTTTATAACTGTGGTGTGCACACAACACTTGAAATGAGATGATTAACCGGTTTTGTTCATTGTTTGTCTAACTGAATTCAAGCTGTTCTTTTATTTACACAGATATGTATTACACTCTCACATGCCTTATGTTAACCAAGTAAGTGCAATAGTTTCCACCTATAGCGAAAGACTTCCTTGATATAAGTGCCTTTGTAAAAGCATCTGCTAAATGTTGTGTTTGATGTGATCTAAATCATTTTAAACAGAGGGTTTGACCCAGACTTCCAGATTAGACAGACGACTATTTAACCCCTGAGCCATAGAGCTTGTGGTATTTTGCTGTGATTTTTCCAAAGGTTCTTTGTTGTCTGTGATCTACAAAGTTTAAAACAGTGAGACTTGAACCAAGACTTTCAGGTACTTTCAGGTTAATGAGCTGACAGTTCTAAGTTCTTTCTCTATTGAAATGTAAAAGTTTAAAACAGCGGGATTTGAACCAGATGTTCAAGTACGAAAGCCAAATGCTCAACCACTGAGCAATTGAGTTTGTAGTTAAAGAATTTTCTGCATTTTCCTTGTTTTCTGCACTTTAAAAAGACGTGAAAGAATGAGACTTGAACTATCATTTTCGAGAACGATAGCCATGGAGTTCAACTGCTGAACCACTGAGCTTGTAGTGGATTTTTATGTGGGTTCTTTGTGTTCGTGTGAATTAAAAAGTTCCTGTGAAAGTGAGATTTGAATTTAAGAGCTTCATGTACCATAGTCAAGAGTTCTACCATTCAGCTATTGACATTGTTGTGGGACATGTTGATGTTTTACTGGGTACTTTGTTTTCTGCTCTTTAAAAAAAGCCTTGAAAGACTGGGACTTGAACCTAGATTTTCAAATACTGAAGTAAAGAGTTCAATCGTTGTGCTTTTGAACTTGTAATGAATCGATGCATTTTTGTTCAAGTTCTTTGTTTGATGTAAAAAATAAAAAAAGTCTGAAGCAAGATTTCCAGGTATGTGTTTTATCATCTTAATTTATTCAATTTTCATGCATTTTTTTCAAACAAAAAACGTTATAATGACAAAGGTGGGAAAGCTTGTGTCTTAAATGACTGATTCTGAGCTGTAAGCAGATGTATTATGAGAATACATTCAATTCAATTCAATTTTATTTATATAGCGCTTTTCACAATGTGCATTGTTCCAAAGCAGCTTTACAGGAGCAAATAAGAAAAACACAGAAAGGTAAAACACAGCACAGTTCATGGTGTTTATAGACCAAGCAAGATCATTCTAATAAATAATATCTAATAAATAAATGAATAAATAAATGCAGTCTCCCGGTGAGCAAGCCAACACTGCACTGCTGTGGCAAGGAACCCAAACTCCAATGATGAATAAATGGAGAAAAAGAACCTCGGGAGAAACCAGGCTCAGCCGGGAGGGCCAGATCTCCTCTGACGTGTCATAGCTGCACTCAGTGACCCCGACCAAAGTCACCAAGCAACGTCCACGAAGAACAGGGAGAGCCCACGAGCCACGACCCAGGAAGCCCCACCCGCCGAAACCGTGCAGGTCCAACCCGGTCCCATTCCACGATCAACAACAGACAACAGAGGAACAACCAGGGAGAAATAGTAATGGCATAATTAACTTTATTCCTCTGTTGTCCGACATCGATCACAAAACAAGACCAACAAGACCAGACCCACACAGTCCCAACAAATGAAACGCCCCGAACCACAACCAACAAGCCCCCCCACTCCCTACAAACACCCACCCAGCAACCTCCAATCAAAGTCACTGAGTGCAGCTATAACTTCAAACTGCTGTCATGTGATGTAAGTTTAGCATTAAATACCAAGTATTGTAAATTTAGCATTAATGTGACAAGTAGTCCGTCTTTGCTCTCGGTTGGGGATGGAATTGTCTGAGCTGGGCCGGTCAGATGGTCGCTTTTTTTTCTTGGGTGGTGATGGAATTGCCTTGGATGGAGCTGGGATGGTCAGTCAGTCCGCAGGCTCTCGCAGGAGGATGGCACGGGATTTTCCGATGTAGCTGGCGTAATCTCTAGTTGGGGGTGGGCATATGACGTTCATTCAGAATTAACAGCTCCTCCTCTTGGCACTGTATTTTATCAAACAATGAAATAAAAAAATGGTCATGGTATCCATTTTGATCTAGACAGCTTGAGAACGGTAGTGTTCTTATAGATCAACACGTTAAACATGCGCTTCATAGTTCTAGAGGTGCTGGCTTCAAATCTCAGAATCCACAAGTGTTGTTATATCAGTAATTGTCCATGAATTCAAACGTGTGAAATAAGTATTCATTACCTTTAAACTATAATCCATTTCCTACACAACTTTCAGCAGAATGTTTTTGTTAAACTTTGGCAGTGTGTACAGCAGTTGCTGACGTTTCTTTTGTGACCCAGATATAAAGTCAATAGATGAATGTATCTCAAGATCAACATCTTCTCAGTGGCGCAGTGAAATGAGTGCAAGACTCAAACTGAAAGGTTCTGGGTTCAAGCACATCATTCTGTGTTTTAAATATTTTTGGACATTGCACAATAAACTGTGAATATGCTGTCGTTTAATCATCACATATCAGGTTCAATCCCTCAGCAGTATGAGCTTTGAAATTAAATCAGGAGGTCCAGGGTTCAAGCCTGAGTTTGACATCTCTTTTATGACTTGATATCCAGTCATTAGTTGAATCTTGGCTAAAAATGAATCATATGTGCTTTCCAACTCCAGTGGCTGAGCGGAGTAAGAGCTGAATTCCAAACAAGGGGTCTTGGGTTCAAAGACAGCACTTTGGGTTTTGAGTATTTTTGACATGGCATAATAACCTGTAAATGTGCTGTATTTTGAGAAACACCTGTCTAATTCAATAGCTCAGGGGTATTAGCACTGAAATTATACCAAGAGGTCTAAGGTTCAAATCTGAGGTTGACATCTCTTTTGTGATCAGATATGCAGTCATTAGTTGAATCTTTCCCAAAAGAGAATTGTGTCACTTGTGCCCTTCGGCTCAGTGGCATGAGTGCTGGGTTCAAACACAATGTTTTAAGTTAAGGTATTTTTGACATGGCATAATAACTTGTGAATTTGACCTTTTTTGTCCACCAGGTTCAACAGCCCAGGGGTATGAGCACTGAAACTGAACCAGAAGGCCCAGGGTTCCAACCTTGGGGACACCTCTTTTGTGACCAGATATCCAGCACCTGCAGGACTCAATGGCTCAGGGTTATGATTTCTAAAATGGACCTCATGGGGAGAGGGTTCAAATCCTGTTTGGCACAGCCTTAGCGCTCTCTTTCTTGTGTTCTGACCCCCTAGAAACAAATAATGCGTGCAAAAGCTGGTCCTGGTGGTTCAGGATTCAAGCTAATAAGCATACGTGGCACCGTGGCTCAACTGTATAAGAACTGTCAATAAAGCAGGAGGCCGCAGGTTCAATCCCAAGCCTGGAGACTTTAAGTATTCAAGGACATTTCTTATGCAGGCCTGATGAAAGAAAAAGATAAATATGCCCGGAGAAACGCAATATTTGAGCATGGAGCAGTGGCTCAGGGTTGTGAGCACTAACCTGAAAACCGGTGGTTCAGGCTTGCGGACTGAAAACAAGCGAACATGGGTTCAAACCCATGAGTTAAACATCTGTTATGCATGCCTGATAAATGAAAATGGCTAAACACGCCCAGAGAGAGAATTTTCACAAGAGTGTATGGCACAGTGGTTCAGAGGGTGTGAGCATTAACATGAAAACAGGTACTCCAGGGTTCAAGTCCAGGCTCTGGATCTTTAAATGTTCAAAGATGTTTCTTACGCAGACCTGATCAAAGAAAAATATAAACACACCAGGAGAACTGTTTATAGCAAGCAGGGTCCAGTGGCTGAGGGGTATGAGCTCTGAAACTGAAACAAGTGTCAACAGGTTCAATCCCAGAATCTTACACTTTAAGTGTTCCAATGACTTCTCTTATGTGCAACTGATTAAAAAAAGATAAATACGCCCGGAGAACTGTCACACGTGCTGAGCACTAAAACCAACAGTTTAGGCTTCAAGCCTGGCCCTTCGCACTGTAAGATGTGACTTATGTGCACCTGATAAAAATAAAAATATATAAATGCGCCCGGAGAACTATCATAAGTGTGTACAGCCCAGTGGCTCAGATGTATGAGCACTGATACTGGAGTCCGTAGCCTAATGTTCAAACCCAGGCTCTGAGACTTTTAAGTGTCTAGTCTTGGTTTAAAGAATAATAGATAAATGCGCACAGAGAACTGTCGTAAGTGTGCCTGCCACAGTGGCTCTGGTGGATGCGCACTTACATGAGAACATGTAGCTAAGGGTTCAAGGCTGTCCTCTGACACTTTAAGTGTTCAATGACAGCTCTTATGTGCAACTGATAAAAAAAAGATAAATACGCCCGGAGAACTGTCACATAATGTGCAGGACACAATGGCTCAGGTGGATGAGCACTGAAACTGGATCAGGAGGACTCGGGTTCAAAGCCAGGTGGTGGCATGTCCTGCACACAAAGACCAAAGGGCATGACAAGAATCACCACAGGCAACGGAAAAGCAGGATCCAGGATCCAAATCCTGGTGGACAGAAGGAGGTACAACACATGAAGGCTGGATAGCATGAGAAGATTCCCAAGCTGTGAAAGGGGGGGAGACGTTGGAGTGTGTCTCCCCCCGAGGTTCAGGAGTGTAAAAGCAGAGGGTTAAGCAACAATTGACAATTTTTTTCCTCTTCACAACTACTATAGCTTAAACATACGCAAAAACCCTTTTACTTGTATGGCACTGTTCCTCCCACCTGACTCTTGGATGCTCCTGCTTGGCACTGTTCCTCCCACCTGACTCTTGGATGCTCCAGCTTGGCACTGTTCCTCCCACCTGACTCTTGGATGCTCCTGCTTGGCACTGTTCCACCCACCTGACTCTTGGATGCTCCTGCTTGGTACTGTTCCTCCCACCTGACTCTTGGATGCTCCTGCTCCACCACCATTCAGATGCAAGTCAACACCTGGACTCAAACCCCAGACCTTTCAATCTAAGGGTAGTGTTCCTCACCACTGAGCCATTGGACTCTGCATGCTCAGGACAGTTCTCCTGGTAATTTTATCTTTTTTATATATAACTGGTCCACATAAGATACTATCATCCAAAGCTGGATTTGAACCCTGAGCTACCAAGCCCAGGGCAAGTGCACATTACCACCAGGCCATTGGACACTGCATGCTCAGGACAGTTCTCCTGGTAATTTTATCTTTTTTTATATAACTGGTCCACATAAGATACTATCATCCAAAGCTGGATTTGAACACTGAGCTAACACACCCAGGGCAAGTGCACATTACCACCAGACCATTGGACACTGCATGCTCAGGACAGTTCTCCCGGTAATTTTATCTTTTTTTTATATAACTCTTCCACATAAGATACTATCATCCAAAGCTGGATTTGAACCTTGAGCTACCAAGCCCAGGGCAAGTGCACATTACCACCAGACCACTGGATGCTACAGACACTTCTGGTAACTTACAACCTTCTAGTAAATTTTTGCAACTTCACAGCCACACTGCGAAAAACACTTATATACGTTATGTATGAGACAATTATATTAGTTATTCTGCATCAACTACAGCTCATCTTTTGGGATCAACCTATAGCTATTACCATTCATACCACCAAACATTATCCAACTTCCAGGGTAAATTTTTATGAAATAAATGGCCCAAATTTTGCTGCCTTCATGAGTCTTACATCATATAGGGACTAGACTACGTTGACTAGATTCTATTCATATGAGAACATATTACTACCTGCTGGAGTAGGCTACCGCCAAAATGCATATTTAATTAATTCATCATTTGTTTGTGGGAACATTCCTTATTTTTGATAATCTTTGATTTTGCTTGGCTTTGCTTGTATAGTAATTCAATAGCCATAATGAAACACTGCTTTTTGTTCCAAGTTCTTTGTTTGATGTAATCTAAAACCTTTAAAAGAGTGAGGTTTTAAACCAGACTTCAGGTATGAAAGTCAAGAGCTCCACCACTGAGCAATTGGATCGGTATTATTTTTGTTTTTCTATTTTTTGGGGGGTTTCTTTGTAAGTGGTTTTCAAAAAACTTGGAGCAAGACTTTTATGTGCAAAAGTCAAGAATTCAAACTCTGAACCAACAAACGTGATGCTTGTTATATTTTTTCCCTTCAGTCACATCACTAGCAGGAAATGTTTCTGTTTTTTGAGTGGAGATTTATTTGTTTGTACTTGTAGTAATGATTTAGGGGCATACTTTTAATTTTGTCACACAATGCAATATCATTGGCTAACCTCATGTTTTAGCAGTAGAGAAATCACTTACCAAAGGGAATCTGGTAAATTTCTCAGAGTTCATACTACCAATACAAATGATTTAGCATTAAGTTCCATCACAAGTTTCAGTGAATTAGTTGTGAGTGAAACTTGAAAATCATGTTGTCATACTGAATAAGTCTATGGTTTTGGAAGCTAAAAATGTGTGAGAATGCAGAAGTAGCAGATTCTGCAATTCTGTGGGATGTTATAGCTGTAAACCGCCCGTTGTAAATGTTTCCTGTCTGTTGATCTCTGGTTGGCCGCGTTGCAGCAGATATGAGCGACTCTCTGCACATTCTGCTCTGTGTTACAGTTCTTCTTCTGTTTTTTTCTCATTCACGGACTGCTGAACCTTTTTTCGACATCACAGACCCAGCATTTATCAACGAATGCATCAAAGAACACAACAGATACAGAGCCAATGTGATGCCCGCTGCCAGCAACATGAGATACATGGTAAATATGACCACGGCACTTACTAACCACAGAAGACATTTCAAGTTCTTGAGATCATATTACCTCACGGGAACTGTATGAACTGTGGCTGTAGTATTGATTCAGGCTCTTGTTTTTGCAGACGTGGGATGAGGCTCTGGCGATAAGTGCTCGGGCGTGGGCGAGTAACTGCATCTTCAAACATAACCCTCATCTTCAGCAGCCGGGCCGCATGCACCCCACATTTACTCCTGTGGGGGAGAACATCTGGGCTGGATTTCCATACTCGAAATTCACAGTCAATTCTGCTATGAAGTTATGGGGGGATGAAGTCAAGGATTATTCTTACAATAGTAACCAGTGCACAAATGTATGCGGACACTTCACACAGGTAAACAGCGTTTTGTACTTAAACATCGTAGTGGACTTACATGCTAAATACTTTCCCAGCTGACCAATGATAGACAGATTTTTCAGATGGAGTTAACCCAAAAATATAACAATATATAAACACACTAAAAACAGAAGTGCCGGAGTTTTGGTTGGCAGTAAAGTGTGTTTGTGTGGTCTGAGCAGGTTGTCTGGGCGGACACTTACAAGGTCGGCTGTGCTGCACAAGCATGTCCAAACGGTGTGGTTGACACAAGCTTTTCCTCTAATCCTGGAATCATATTTGTGTGCAACTACGCTACCGCGTAAGTATATGAAAGTAAAGTGTGAAGACCCCTGAAATGCTCGTAGCATGAAGCTGAAAACTGAGCTGAAATGTTGCTCAATATGTGCTGATGTGTTTTCACAGAGGAAATTACCCCGGTGTGCATCCGTACAGAAACCGGAAGTCATGCAGCGACTGCAACGGAGAGAAATGTGAAACCAACCTGTGTCGTAAGTGTGAAACACAAAGTTAAACACACTTGCCAACCCGCATCTCTTTCAGAGGTTTCTCATTTCATTCACAGGTAACTCAACGCGGGACGCCCTGAAGAGTAAGACATCTTTCACATTCTGCATTTTGAATGTACAGTGGCCCAAAAAACTATCAGGACACCTAGGTTTAAGTGTCGAAATATTTTTTGGCCACAGTAATAATTTTTTCAATAGGACTCTACTACAAAAGTGTACCTGAACGTAACTGTGTGTGTAGGTTATAACTGGAGGCCGGACTGGGACCCTGCGCTGTTCTCCTGCGGTTCATTCTGCAAAGCTCTTCTGGTTATCAGACCTGCGTCCATTCTGCTTATATTCCTCTCGGTTTTCTGCCTGCAGCGTTATTACACAAAGCTGTTTGTATATGAGTGAAATGACTATAGTACAATTATAAGAATCTCATCTTTGGTCAAAGGAATAGTTAGCCAAATAATGAAAATTCTTTCATTTACTCGCCCTCATGTCATTCCAAACCTGTATGACTTTCCCAAAAGATCAAACAACATAAATCCCCTTTGACTTCCATTATATGAACACAAAATCACTGAGACATTTCACAAAATATCATCTTTTATGTTCCACTTAAGAAAGAGTCACGTACAGGTTTACAACCACATGCGACTGAATAAATGACGATAATTTTTATTTCTGGGTGTTCTATCGCTTTAAAGAAAAGCCCGTTTGAGGCCATTTCATTAAAGCGGTACTTCACCCCTGAATCCATATTGACAGCGCTATTAACGTTTTCATCTCTCGAATGCACGTGAACCAGAGGCTTGTTTTTCTGGCAAATGACAGTGACGAAAGCTCCCACCAGAGTAGACGCTATCCTATTGGAAGAAAACGAAAAATGCAGCGTCCGTCACCGGAAAAACAAGCCTCTGGTTCACACGCATTGGAGAGATAACGGAAGCTAGACATCAACGTTATTAGCGCTGTCAATATGGATATTTCTCTTCATCAAACACATCGTTTCGCTTCAGAAGACCTTTGTTAAGACCGTATAGAGCAGTTCTGTGATCGATGGATGCACTTTTTTTGGAGCTTCAAAAGGTCACCAACCTTTCACTCCCATTCTACCGCTTGGAAGTAAAAGGATACGTGGTATTATAACTCCGACTGCATTATTCTTCAAGAAAACCACATTCAGTTAGGATGCCTTGAGGGTGAGTAAAACATGGGGAAATTTTGATTCAGGGGTGAAGTACCGCTTTAAGTCGCTTATGTTCATGTGGGAGAAATAAGCACAGTTTTAACACATTTTGTGCATAAAATGTTTGTTGCATAATTCATTTATTTGCTTTTCTTTAGGTTCCTTTAAAATAATAAAGTGACAATCCAATTGTATGTACAAATGCCTTAACTCTTAACATCCTCTTCGACAGTTTCTTCAAGTCATTGAGTGATTCGTGCAGTGTTTCAAAGAGAATCTTGACAGCAGACCGATATGAAACACATTTCTTTATATAAACACACTGAGCACAAACATAATGTTGCAATAACTCAATGACATTGAGTAAAAATGTTTAAACAGAAGCGGTCTGAATGAAAGTCCAAATGAAGTACGAGAATTAGCTCTTGACTTTCTTTTTCTTCGTCTTTGTGTCTTTGACAGAAGAGCTGTCAGGGTTCGCTGGAGGAGCTCCAAGTTTTTTCGTTTTTGCCTTCTTGACCTTTTCTTTGATGGCCTGAATGTCAATTTTATCCTCTGTAGATGCTGTCAGAAGAGAATCACAAATGTATATTAATGTAATGGATTTGAAATTAATCAAATTAATTACATAGTCAATACAAAATATAAGTTCCTCCACAGGCACTGACAATTTTAGAAACATTTAAATATGGAGTGACATGTGCAAGTATTAAGGAACTGATGTGAAGGAATATAACATTGATGACACAATTTTCTGTTTATTCTGCTACAGGATCTACGCCTGCTGTCTGTTTCTTTAATGTGTTTGCTTTACCTGCTTTGGTCTTTTTGACAGCTGGTTTCTCTTTTGGGGGAATGAAAGCTTTCTGTCTCTCCTCTTGTCTTTTGGATAAAGCTTCAGCCTGTTTCACCTTCAGACAAGAAATGAGCAGACACACATTATGAGTGAATCAGTTCTGGGTGAATCAATTGAATGAATCCGCTGAATCATCAGAAAGTGACTCTC
The DNA here is from genome assembly GCF_024868665.1 of Triplophysa rosa. Lineage (NCBI taxonomy): Eukaryota > Metazoa > Chordata > Actinopteri > Cypriniformes > Nemacheilidae > Triplophysa > Triplophysa rosa. The sequence goes on along the minus strand of NC_079913.1, from coordinate 3,656,969 downwards.
ATACCTTTATTTCTTTCATCTTTCTACGTCTCTTTTCATTCTCATGTAGGAAAAACTCTCCACTTGCCAGCTCCTTGTCGATCTGTTTGCAGAAATAAACATACAAACATAAATATATCTAATTCCCAGCACATGATAGGAGATGTTTTCTGCAGTGGGCACAGGTTCAAGTACCTTGCTATCAGGTTGAGGGGGTGGGAACGGTGTGTATTCCTTCTTCTTAGTCATCTTCTTCTTGGGCTGCTTGCGTTTGGAGACACTCTTATGGCGGAAGTTTGGCAGGAATCTCTCCCAGCTCTGAGTGCGCAGCTCCGGGTCGTTCGCGAGCTCTCTCTTGATCATTAGAGTCTGAGTGATTCAAATCACGCGAGTTACAATTCTGAATTTTAACCTTGTGCTGTTCAATAGACGAAGGTTAGAAATTAAAATCTTTTGGTTGGCAGACTAGATCTTTAAAAGAATGTTCTGGTTTAAGTGAAATTTAAACATGTTTTATGCCATTTCTGCACTAAAAGAATGAGACGCAATGCAAAGAAAATCTTTATGTAGTTCAGAGCTTCTATCTACCTTTATGTTGTAAATGGGGTGAATGTTCTTCATGGTGTCCAGCACAACGTTTCGCACCTGTAGAAGAAAACATGAATGTTTACTAAATATCACACATCTAAAATATGACTTTTAAAAGGTTCTTCAAAAATGTAAATGCATAATAATAAAGTTCTCACCTCCTTCAAGCCACTATGGGGGCCCAGAGCAGAGACTGTGTTACCCTGAACCATCACGTAACAGTTGGTCAGAAGCTCCAACGCCTGAAACAAACACAACTGATGAGAATTTATCATGCCAGAGAAAATAAAATAAAACATCACATAAGAAATGACTGTATTAAGAGAGATTTTACTCGCTTTTAGTGTGGAGCCTTTGGGGCCAATAAGCCTCTGTCTTCTCTTCACAAAACGCTCTCGGTTTCGCACCAGAGTGCCAATTTTTATTATATCACATGCTACATCATCTTCTAGTATCCTTATAGCCTGAAATGAAAAGAAGAGACTTTATTTATACTTATAAAACAACTATATATAGGACTCGAAGAGTATTTTGTGCATGACTGTGAAATTTGTGTCAGTTACAAAATCTGTTTAAAAAATCAGACCACAACTATATAACAATCAATCTGCAGACACAGCCCTCTCAGAAGACGAGTAATAATAATAATAATTCATTACATTTATATAGCGCTTTTCTGCCTGGGCACTCAAAGCGCTTTTACATGGAAAGGGGGAATCTCCTCAACCACCACCAATGTAAACTCACAAAATAAATACTTTGTTGGTCAACACAGCAGTCAAAATTAACGAAGAAACCTTACATTCACATTACACATAAAAAGGCTAGTTACCTGTTCAAACGGTACACTTCTAGCCAATAACTTAATGAGATCTCTTGCTCTGAGGATAGAATATGGGTCAAAGGTTTTCTTAGTGGTGTGGACAGTCATACTGCCTTCAATCAGGTCCAGTGTGGCACTGATGAACTGCAGAACAGCAGCAGAGAGGACAGGAAATCAGACACATTCAGTGAGGACAAAACATTAACAGAAAGCCCTGCTTGTGTTTTTAAAACACTCACAACATCTCCAAGTGCTTTTTGCACCAGGGGCCAGCATTCTTTCAGATACGCTTCTCTGTATTTGGGGAAAAGGGTGGCGAAGCTGCTCTCCTCCAGCAGACCTTTAGGGTTGTCCCCTCGGGTGAACTGAGGCTCTTTCCAGCCATCCGGTACTGTCAGCAGTTCAGTCTCATCTGCTGCATGACAAACAAAACCTTTATAAGAAGTCAATTACCAGATGCTTGTGCAATCAGAAAAGAGAATTATAGAGTCTAAATCTTGATTAAATACTTTAAGGCACAGCTCACGTGCAGGACACAAACCAGCAACCTTCAGATTCCAGCTCAGAGCTTGAACCATTATACGAATATACTTAAATATGTTTATTTTTACAAGCCCCATTACCGAAAGATCATGCCATGTTTAAATATTCTACAAATGAATAAACTGTCTAACTTCACAATAACAAAACATTACAGTTATATAAAGAATCCATTCACTTGAAACAAACTTTATTTGTTGTTTCAATTCTACACACGAGCTGCATTGCATATAAACATCTCCACTATTTTCGTCTACATAGATAACTATAACAAATGCAAACCCAGCATCCATAACACAGAGTAATTACACTTTATACTAACCTTGATTTTTATTCTTTTTGTCTTTTTTGCTGGCTGGTGTTTCACTCACGCGTTTTGTGGGGGCCGCCATTGTTGCTGTCAGGCAGCGACATCACACGCAGTGTCATACATCACTGGCCGTCGGCGAGTGTCGCCGCCTTCTGGTGTGGCGGTGATACTGATTTGTTTATATTTTCGCTGCACGTAGATCAACTTTGAAAAAAAACTTTAAAATAAAAAAATCTTTATTTTATTATATATATAAAATTTAAAACACGACAATTATTAATATAAAAATATTTATTTTACATTTTAAAAGCTCTTTGAGATGCAACCTTTATCATAAAAATTCCTACTTTCACAAAATTGCGTTAAATAATTTTGTACTAAAGATATGTAGCGCTATTAATCAGAATTGATTTATAACACAAATAAATTATATAAGAATTAGTAAAAAAAATGCAATTTCTCTAAATGATCATCTTATTATTTTATAAACACCTATGTAAACATGTTTCCAATCCCAAGTTCCTCTAAAAAGCCTACATTTTCACAAAAAAAGCCCTGAACAGTTTGTGGGATTTGAGACCCTGATCAGGATTGGAATATTTAGAAGCAGAAGAACAACAACGCAGAATTAAATCTGACCAAATACAACAAGAATTCAAGAACATAAATACAGATAAAGCAGAAATCATTTAACAAGACAATTCTGATCATGTAAAACAAGTAGAATTATATGAGTAAAATGTACAAATCCCTTTAAGCAAATGATTTATTAAGAGACAAATGAAAAAATTGTTAGAATGCAATGTTATTTCTCAGAGTCCCAGTTGTCATTTCTCACAAGACACTCTGTCCCAGTTGTGTGTATTATAATGACAATCACAAGTGCAGACAGAAGAATTCTGGGATACTCAAGTTCTTCCTCATTTTTCCAGTGTCAGATCACCATCAGAAGAGTCAGAAGAGAGCAGAAGATCCATCATCTCACATAAACACACACTGAAGGCAAATATGCCGTCATATGGTGGGTGTTCACTAGGACTGTGTGCAGTTGTGTTTGTGTTCATCAGAACTGGATCCAGTACAGAACAGATGAATCTGGCAGCTTTGATTCGTAGCGTCTCTTCAGGAACATCATTGAGAGATCAGCACACGTTAGACCTGCAAACTCAAGACGAAAATGACAGAGCCGGTCCTGTTGGGCCCAAACTGATCACCAAAGATGGAACCATTGAGGGTGTGATGGTGGATAAGTGTTATATTTTTATGGGATACAATTTGCGGATCCACCCGTGAGTGCGTACCGCTGGAAACCCCCCCGCCGGGTCACGCCTGCATCGGACCCCTTTCTGAAGAATGTCAGAAGAAGGTGAGTGTTCCTGTAGATATGATTTCACACATTCACATGAAATACTATTCATTTCTTTTGGCAGGTAAGCGAGGATTGTTTGTACCTGAACGTCTTTGTTCCACTAAGTGTAAAATTCACGACTCCACTGCTCAAACTTCTGCCGGTCATGGTTTGGATCCACGGTGGTGACTTCATCGCAGGCTCCGCCTCCAAAGCGCTTTATGATTCTCGACACATCAGTAACTTCACACACACTGTGGTTGTGAGCGTGGCCTATCGCCTGGGTGAGACACACCATCCAAAACACATTTGTCATGACCAAACTCCAAAAAAAGCCCGATTTTGCTTGTCTTCAGGGGCTTTTGGGTTTCTGGTGTCAGGGAAGAACCCAAAGACATCAGCGGTGGGAAATTATGGGATTCTGGATCAGCAGGCGGCTTTGATCTGGGTTCAGAAGAACATTGCAGCTGTTGGAGGTGACCCAAACAGAGTAAGAACGTATCAACCTATAAGAAAGAATAATCACAGATCAAATATTTTTAATATCGCACTTATACCCCCTAGGCCTAGACATTTAAAGAAGATGGAAACTAGAATACTAACAGATCAAATATGTTTCATATATCACTTATACCCCCTAGACATTTAAAGAAGATGGAAACGTTTGCTTAAGTCTCATCTGCATCTCAGATATTTCTCCTGAGAAAAAGTGTGTCGAGTTTTAGAAGTCTTCGAGGTTCAGAAGAGATGTCAACAACGTGTCAAACTGCGCTCAGATTTGTCAAGCCTGCGATCAAAAGTCAATATTATTGAAGATCTCAATATGAACTCAAACATTTCTCATCAAATTTATTCAAATCCAGATTATTTGACCTCAACATTCGTTTTACATTACATATATGCATTTGGCAGATGCTTTTATCCAAAGTGACTTACATTGCATTATGCTATACATTTGTTTCTGAGTTCTGACATTTTACACCTCCATACTCCTCATGGGTTTCAACAATTACACTCTCATTTGATTCTCTTTTCATTTCTCCTATAGAAACATCTGAGACTCAGTTGAGATGTAAATAAAACACAACTAAGAATTAAAATCAACTCTCCTCGGCTATGAAAGAGCAACCACTGAGCAATTCGATTTGAATAAAAAGTGTAAACTAAATGTGTTTGTGTGTTCAGGTGACAATTTTTGGAGAGAGTGCAGGAGCTCAGTCGGTCAGTCTCCATCTGATGATTGATGATCTTCAAACAGGCTCGAAGCTGGTGAACCCGTTTCGCTTTCTGGAGGTGTTTGAAATCTGGGGGCCGTATATGGATGGAGAGCTGATCCAGGAGCAGTCGGTGATGGCCTTTCAGAAGGGACACTGGCAGAAGGAGAAAAAAGTTCTGCTAGGTACGACTAACAGTCTCATTCACAGTTTCAACTAAGTTTCAAATAGTGCCTTGCAAAATAAATGATTACGACAAGATTTATTTGTAATTGTGAGATATATGGGCTTTTTTCCACAAGCACCGTATGAACATATATAGGCTATTTACTGTATTACATTGCAAATCTAAAACTTAATAATGTTTAAAATTTTGCTTAATACACACAAAATATCACACAATGTCTGTAAATGAATGCAGGTCTAATATTATTATGATGTGTGTGTGTTGTGTAGGGACGACCTCAGAGGAAGGTATCATCTTTGTGTATGGTGTCTTTACTAAGCCCGTGTCACCGCTTGAGTGCACTATCTACACAACAGCCATATTTAAACAGCACGCCATCAAAATCCTGCACAAATATTTGCCTCTCTATGAAGACACAGACCGCAGGGACATGCTTGCACAGGTGAGAGACCGATGGACCGACGTTTACACTGTGTGTGTGTGTGTGTGTGTGTGTGTGTGTGCTCTTGTTTTGGATGTTGATTATTAAACACAAAATGATGCTCATTTAAAAATACAAAAAGGTTTGTGTGAGGGTTTGGGTTATGGAAATGTTTAGGGGTAGGGGATATATAAAAAATACATTAGATCAGTAGGCTATTAAAACAACCAAAGTCTATGGCAGGTCCCCATTAAGATAGCAAAAAACTGTGTGTGACACCTGTCATCTGTGTTTCTCTTTAGCAGCTGATCTGGGCCACATGCCATCAACATGCTAACAACATGCCAACATGAAAATCCAACCTGAGGTTTAAAAAATCACAATAATAAACATTACAGTTCAATTCATGTCAGTAAGAAATAATCATATATAATTATTCTTTCATAAAGATATAAATTAAATTACACTCTGAGATTACAGAATGAGACATTTTTGCATTATAATATTGAGGAGGAAATGTGCTTGACTTTCATAAAAAAATCAATGCAAAAATCCTAATGGTCATAAAATAGTTATTGAAAAAAAGTTATTTCATGATTTTGATTTAGCAGTAAAAAGGCCTGGAGTCGTAACTTAAGCTTTTGTGAGATTCACTGTAATGTAATTTTATCTCTATATATTGTATAGAAGTTGTTTAGAAGCCAGAGAGATGGGGTTATGAACAGGATTTTTGCAGTGTAACACAAACATGTCCACAAGAGGGCGCTGTAACTCCAGAGTATGTTATGATGTCTGGTTCTGTGGTTTCATAAATCATCAGATGTTATTGATATTCTGGTCTCAGTCAGCATCACTACAGCAAAACCCACCTGAGATATCAAAGGTCACCACCGCCTGTCAATCAAATCACCTGAGACTTCTGGGTAAAAATCTGCAGCGTTCAGACAACAGACAGAAAGTCACTTAATATCCCTCCAGTATGTGTGTGTGTTTTAGTTTATTTGCTGAAAATGAGCGTTTGAGACCGCAGGCGGTGTGTGTGTGTGTGTGGGGGGGGTGGGGGGGTGGGGGGGTTGTGTGTTCTCTCTATCCGATGAGTGTTACCAGACAGAGAAACTTAACCTACACTGACATGATAAAAAGCTCAGAACAAACCTCAAATCATTTCAGTAAATCCCACAAAACAAACAGCCTTCACTCACTTCACGTCTCTGTCAGTTTATTTTAACATTTCATCATCCGATACACTGCCACGTTCAATATTGTATGTTTATATAAGACTCATGAAGTCTTACCCTGACTGCAGAAATGTACTTAGTAAAGCAACATCACATCTATGAAATCATTAATAAGTAAGAAAAATCACAGATGAGATCTCTCCTTTTTTTCACATAGACATCAATGAGATTGAACGGAGAGCAAATGGAAACATTTGTCTCAGCGTCTCAGATGTTTCTCCTAAGAAAAAGAGTCAGAAATCTAACAAATGTTTCTGTCATTAGAGTTTAAGAAGAGATGTCAACAATGTGTCAAACTGAGCTCAGATTTGTCAAGTCTGCAATCAAAAATTCTATTGCTATTGTTGAAGATCTCAATATGAACTCAGCAGAATATCTCTCATTAACTCTCAGATTGTTACAGATTACATCTTTCTGTGCCCGTCCCGTAAATCGGCCCGTGCTGGAGTACTGTCTGGAAGTTCAGTGTGGATGTACGTGTTTGATCACGTATCCAGCGACCCTCGCGTGTGGTCCGGTTTGACGTTCTGTTATCAACACGTGTGTCACGGTGCCGAGCTGCCCTTTTTGTTTGACTCAGCTCCTGTGGCGAATTTCACTTTCACTCAAGCTGAACGTCTGCTGTCCAACCGCATGCTGTGTCACTGGGGCTCTTTTGCCCATGCGGGTGACCCCGGGTCACATACTGACATGAGCCCGTTCTGTCAGCAGCAACGCTCCCCGTCATGGCCGCGCTATGAGCCCAACAGCGGCTGGCTTGTTATGAAGCTCACGGTACATTCACATGCACAAGCAGGATCACCAAACGACATCTGTGACTTCTGGGATGAACTTGGGATCTACCCATGAGATCTCAATTGTTTGGCCTAGACAGGAATGAGATTAAATAGAGAGTTTGTCTGTAAACCCCCATGTGTCATCTTTACACTTATTTTTTCTCATTTTCAATTCATTTTATTTCTGGAGAAACACTTTTCAGCTTTGAACTACCTCTACAAAGTATAATGTTTCCTCTGGATTTATTTGGGTCAAACTAGTTTTCTCTTTTATCAAAACATTGTCCCCTTAAAAAATATTTGTTTTTTTTCGTTAATTCATTATTTACAAACAATAGCATTTAACAGGTTCAAGTAGCCTAAACATCCGAAAGCATAAATAAAAACATCATGTTTGCTACAGACATCAGTATTTTCTCTCTAATATCACACTAACATTAATGCATTTCACAGATTTTTAAACATTTTTGTCCAAAGCAACTTGCAGGGCATTCAATCTATACATTACCACACTATATTACTGCATTCTCTTCTGTATAGTGTTCACTGTATGCTGTACTGCATACTATTTTTTTTAAATACAATTGCGTGTTTTATTTCAGTGTTTTATTTCTGATATTAAAAGGTCTGAACTGAAATAACAAAGCGAGATGATACAATTTTTAAACAGTTAATATTATTTCTGGTTTATTCATTATACTGGACGCAGTGTTGGGTAAGTTACTCTGAAAAAGTAATTAATTACTAGTTACTAATTACACATTCGATAATGTAATTAGATTACTGTACAAGTTACTCTCTTCAAAAAGTATTTAATTACTTATTACTAATTACTTTCTATATCCTATATCAACCTTGATGAGTTAAGTGATTCAAGGATAGACATGAAACGGCTCTTTTAATTCATTCAAATAAATAATATAAAACTACATAAAATATTATTATTAATTACAAATGTGAGAATTATACATTAAAGCACGGATTTTGAAGTTAGACTTTGAATTTTGATGTAAATTCCTCTTCTGCACACACACATATTACACAAAGTATTTACTTTAATTACATCAGAAGTAACTGTAATTAAATTACAGAAAAAACAAGAGTAATCCCTTACTTTACTTTTTCAAGGGAAAAGTAATTAAATTACAGTAACTAATTACTTAGTAACTAGTTACACCCAACACTGACTGGACGTGAGACGTCTTTTTGAATGCATTGCATTGTGGGACACAATATTCCACACATGTTTTCTGCAGATTTTTGAAAATGTCATTGCACAATTGGTTATTCGTAGATGTACAAAAAAATCACATATAGTCCATAATATAAAATGCTGCATGCTAGAAAAACGCAGCATCAAGTATTAAGTCATATTTCATTCATGTCAGGCACAATAACACGCTTCAATTCCTACACACACACTTTTTAGGCCCTCATAGTATCACTGCGACATCACACAGAGCTGCGGAAGATCAGTCGCACCTGTCCAGCATTTAAATGAAGACATCTGCACACCACCACAGTGATCTTTGTAGGCCACACGACGCGTCAATCCTGAAAGATAGACACGCCCCCTCACCTCACGTGGGAAGAGCATGATGAAATCGATTTCTATACGTGTCATCAAGCCTATATTATACTGCAGAGGTGGCCAAACAAATGTGTGTGTGTCGCATGAGCGCACGCGAGATCATTTCGTGTGTAATTGGCCAATTAAAAACAGATGACAGCAGCACACTTACATGTTTCCAACTGAAGAACTGCAGCAGAAAAGATGCTGATCAGTGTGTGTATGGTGTCCGGCGAGCTCACCCCAAAATCATCATTATAGTGTACTCGCCCTCCAAAACACATGACCTTGACACATCACAACAGAAGAAGCTCAAACAGAAATGCAGAAAGACGACTGGTTGGTTTCTCAGATGATGTCTGTCTTATCACATTTCCCTGGAGCAAACGTCAAATCAGACAGCAAATATAACATCAGGATCCTCTGGGCACTTACTGCATGTGATCTCGGATGCTTTGATTTGTCTCTGATTTCATTATTCCCTACAGTCAAAATGTCCTCTTGACTTTCAATAAAATACAAATCAGAAAAACAGAAAACAGAAAGAGAACAGAAGCAAAGAGACTTCACCACCAGACGACGGTTCACAAATCTAAATCTGCAGGAAAAGAATCACACTGTTAGATGCACGTGCAAGTCTTACATGATATATCACAATGTACCCTGCAAAAGAAATAAGATCTCTTTTAATATCTTAAAGACGTTTTATACACCGCAATGACTGAGATTTTACAGAACTCTCATGATTTTCCTCTTCCAGTAATCTCATGCATCTCCTCAAAAAACATCTCAAAAATGTCTCAAACTATGCTTAAACTTTCCAAGACACCAAAGTTTGATATCAGACATCAAGATTTCAATCATTTCAGAACATTCTCAGAACTTAAGTTATCAAAAACAATGCAGTAGTGCTGAAAGAGCATTTTGTCAACGTTCGAAAAACGCTATTCATCATTAGTGGAATCTTTAAAACATTTGTATAACTTAATGAAAATATATGTGTTCTTTAAACATATTTTTGTGTAAAATGTCCCAAACCGATTGAAAATAGTAAAGAAGCTACAGTACATGTGCTGGCAGACAAAAGTCACGTTTGGAAGAAAGAACTGTTGGTATAATAACATGAAACTGTGTAGATATCTGCTGAAGAGCAATGAAGTGCGCAGCCGACATAAGCAATGAGTCACGAAGTAAAGTCTAGAGAATTTGCATTTCAGTTCAAGCAAAACCATTAACCGTCAGTGTTATGATGACTGTTGTGTCAACACAAACATCCTGTTCCTGTGAATAGAAACTATCCGGACTGTTTATTGTTCAAACAGACGAAAACTCCAGTGAAGTGTTTACTGGCAAACAAACTGAGCGGAGCCGTAACAACCAACACGTCTCATTAGATTTCTATCATCACCAGCGGTGAAAAACAAGGACACTTACATAACATACAGTACAGGGATGGTATCAGATGGTCAGAATTCAGGACCCGAAGCGAAACCGCAAAACAACAAGGACAGAAAGACCCCAGATATGAAATCAAAGAGAACAAACTAAGTGTTTGACAAACAAGGGATAACACTTGCTTTAACATGGTTTTCACAAGTTTCAACAGAAAAAAAGATCTTTTGAGAAATGTTTTAGGGGCTTTGTTTTCATATAATAGAAGTCAACAGGGTTCAGTGTTGTTTGATTATCAACATTCTTCAAAATATCTTCTTTTGTGTTCTGCTGAAGAAAGAAAGTCTTACAGGTTTGGAATGACATAAGGATGAATAAATGATGAAAGATGTTTAATTTCTTGGTGAACTGTCAGTGAATCAGCATCAGGACACAGACAATGCTGCTAGAATACAAATCAACGGCAAACAACTGATCCAGGACCAGTTTCTGCTTGTGAGGTCTCAGGGAGGACAGACTTCTTCAGGTCCTACGGGGAAAATGTTTTTTATGGTTGGATATAAAGCATCTTTATGCACTTGTCTGCCTTTATGGCAATAATTATATTGAGAATCCCTGCAGGAATATGATCTCTCGGTCTTCTCTTCTCCTCATCACTAAAGTTGAGTTCTGGTGACCGTTATTAGCGTGGCAGTGCACACACATCTTTAATATGCGGCAGAGGCTTGTGTTTTATTATAAACGCTCTGATAATGGTCGAGGGAGGGAGAATATAAACTCACGGGAATAAACGCAGCATTGCAGAGGCATTTAGAAATGAAACACATGACAGCAGAAGTTCATGTACTCAACTCTCAGCTCGGCTATTAGATCAACACTTAACCATCGGTTCACATCCAATTAAATCATTAAAACACGCGCTGTTGTCATAAAGGTCGTTAATGACTCTGAACTACATCACCTCCCACTGGACCATTAACACACACACGCACACACACACACACGCACACACACACGCACACACACACACGCACGCACGCACGCACGCACGCACGCACGCACGCACACACACACACACACACACATATATACTGTACATAGATATATGTGTATATATACGTATATATGTGTCACAAACACACACACACGCACAAATGCACATGTCTAGTGTGTGTGTCGCTGAGAGAAAGTGTTGAGTCACATTCAGCTTTATTGAGGTAATAAATCAACACAGAGCAGAAAGCAGAGAAACTCGAAAGTCCAGGTCTGCACATCATCTCATTTCTGCTTATTTTGTGGTCAGAGTAATTTCACTTACTGTGTCACACCACCAATCACAGACAGCGAAAAATAAAACACTAATATACTGTTTGTCATTGTGCTGTGCTCTTCTCTGAGGTCATGTGTGTTTAAAGTTCTGTCATTTCACACTGCAGCATCACTACACAACAAACCAGAGGAGGCGGAGCTTCAGGCAGGACCACACATGTCCTTCATCACAACCTACACATCTAAAAACCCTTTGTTTGAAATGTCCAGTTTCCTTTAAGAAAAGCTTTTAAATAACTGTCCCTATCTGAATAATATATTAAACCAGATCGTGAATTATAGCGAAACTTCAGAAGGCAATCCGGTGACACGATGCTTCTAGATGATTCTTGACTCTATAAGGTGAGCGTTCAAGTGAACAATCTTGAATTGTGAATACTGAAGTATAAGTTTCCTCCATCTCTCTTGAAAAGATCTGGTTTTACAGATCCTCCTGTATCAGTTTCACTTCATCTATACCGAGTCTGTGCTGAGATAAAGAGACTCAAGTAACAGCACAACACAATTAGCAAGTTAATTTTGTCCCTATATAGAGCACAATCCATTTGTTCTGTTAAGCTGACTTTATAGGGTTTACATTACACACGCTCACTGACTGTTGACACTCTATACCTGTGGGAAACAGTCCACGCACACACAGTCAGTCACACACATTCACATGGAGACACACGGAGTCATTTAAATGTGTTGAAACACAGTGAAATCTCAATAACACAAGAAAGAAAAAAACACAAAATTATCAGCACAAAGTGTGATTGATGCTTGCCTGCACAAAAATGATGCTTGGATGCTATGGGCGGTTGCCAGGGCGTTGCTATATGGTTTCTAAGGAAGCTCATCCCCAAACATCTGTGATGCTCATGTCCCTCCATCAATGTAAATCTTTTTTATTACTTTAAGTCGTAAGCAGTTTACAAATTTTACATTTCATTTTATATTTTATATTATTTTATTTTATTTTATTAATATTGAATTAGCTTTTTTCTTTTATATTTAAGATAAAAAAATAGTACATTTTTTGTTTAATTTGAGCAATTTTGTGAATTTGTGCTTTTGTGCTTTTATTTTTATTGTACTTAAATATCTCTGTATAGGTTTAATTTATTTCTATTTCAGGTTTAAGTTTAGCTTAGTGTTTTCAATTTTCATTCAATAATTGTAGTGCCTCAACATTTTTTCACTTTATTCCTAAGGTATATGAAAAAAAGTTTTTTCTTTATGTTTTTAGCTTTATGTTTCACACATTTTCTTTAGATTATAAAAAATTAAGAAAGAGATGGTTTGGCTGAATGGTTCTTCTATGGAATCGCTGTGAAGAACCTTTTAAGCACTTTTATTTTTAAGAGTGGCACAGCGGGCAGAGCAGTGACAGGACATGAGCGATGCAGATCCCTGCATCCTTGGTTTCCAAGGCAACAAGCAACCACACGGATGTGAGCGGATAAAGAGATAATGATCTAGAAGACATGACACAGAAGAAAACAGTTTCCTCTGTGAGAAGCGATACATGATTTAATACTTTTTAGAAATGTAAAGGCTATGACAGTCTCTCTGGACCTGCGTTCCACTTCGTCTGTTCTTACATGCAGTCACTCGCACAGATCTGTTCTCCTTGTTTTTAGTTGAGATCAGCAGATGCAGTGTTATGTACAGGAGCAATATCATATGAATTTACTGTGTCAATACTGGCATGAACTATTTAGTTTCCTACACCATTATTATAGGCCTTTACGTTCATAAACATTAAACCTCACAAGTCAAAAACAGCAAAGGCCACAGTCTAAATAACCAACAGCTTCATAAATCACCTTCCTCTGCTGTCACACACAGATGTGTTCATTCAGAATTCCCTGTGAGTGTTTCAGAAGAACGTGTTTGTTTGATACAGCAGTCATCTGTGTCAATGAACTGAGATTGAGACACATACACCATCAATGAGGGTGAGAGAGGACAGGTGGCAATCAGGGTACGAATGCAAATAGCGCACAAATTCAATGATGCTTTGCCTCACAGACAGAAACATAAACATGACTTTTATTTTTCAAGATGCATTTACAACGTTTCCGTTAAAATTGCATTACTCCTTTCATGTTAAAATCTTTCTCCTAAACCCTGTGTCTCATTTACATCTTGAGCGACCTTTGATGTCCTCATACACACTACTGGTCTCCCAGAATGCCTTGCAAGTTTAATTTATGGTATTCATACTTCAAATACAGCAGTGGGCGAAATGTATTTACCCAGATTCTCTGCAGTGTGAGAGAGAGAGGGAGAGAGGGAGGGAGAGAGAGAGAGAGAGATAATAAATTCATGTCTTGTGCTTCCAATGAGTTCATTACTTAAAAGACACAATCTGATAACACATCCAGTATTGATGATGTGAATATTTAAACATCTGCATCACTAAGAATGAATGAATACTGTTTTAGTTAGTTTTGCAAAAAGGTGCAAATGAGAAGAAAATGTTTTGCACGAGTGAAGTGGAAATGCGTGTGTAAACTAGATTTTGATATTGTCTGAACGTACCAAGAGGCGATACCGTTTATGGTTGCTAGGATGTTACCGTGCAGTTGTTAAGGTGTTCTGAGTAGTTGGTGGTTTGTTATAAACAATCATTTTAGTGATTTATTTTGATCCTTGATTACAGTACTAAATTAAATGTATTAACATTTCCATATTGACTTTCAATAGCCATCCCACATGAAAAAAATGTGTACTAAAGTACACTATAATGAAATTCCCAGATACTGTAATGTTTTTAATCTTACTATAGTAAATATTAAAGTATACTACAGTATATTCTGGTTCATCAATTTGCCACAGTACACAACAATTTACTTCAGTTTACTATAGTAAATACTATTCAATGGGATTAAAAACTATCAGAACAACACAAGGGTCAAGCACATGATGTCAGCCGCTGCTGGTACACATTTATACACTAGTGATTTTAAGACTCCTCACACTGACACTGAGCTCCATCTCAAGCATTTATTAAAACAAAGGTATTCTGCGAAACCCTAGAGTGTGCAGATTTCCATGGCAACCGCATGGATTGCGCCGGCGCCTGCTGAATCCCATATCCCTGCATGCGTCTGGATGCTCAGTGAGCCGAAACAAAGAGCAAGGCGGCGTCCGGCACCAGCGCTCCCTATCTCTCCATAACACACCTGATCTTTATGGATTACTGCTAATGAACGACAAGAAAGCCCATAATTCCTCACAGCGTTATTGAAATTAAATGGCTCTTATAAACGTGCGCTGGTGAGAGAGAGAGAGAGAGAGAGAGAGAGAGAGAGAGACAACACTAACATTCATGCAAAGGGGTCTGTCTGAGACGCTTGGGATTATAGTGTAACATTCATGCACAGGACAGATAGCACAGACAAAAATAATCAAATATTTTCACTCTGACAAGAAAGTTATCTTAACTTGTTGGCACTAAAGACCATCATAAGAGCGCAAAAAACACACAGACTTATTAAAAAGAGGGATCTGACATACAGACCAAAATATCACAGACACAAGAAACCACCAAGAACAGAAACCACCTAAAAAGCAAACGTTTTGCGGTTGGAGTTTATTCAGCAAAGTAAAAATATAACTTACATAAAGTAGATTTTGACATTGGCAGAATGTACCTAGAAGCTTAAAACCACCGGAGACATCTTAGCAACCACCTAGCAACCAGAAAGAAACACAGCTCACATTTTTTCAGACTATTTTGAAATCTTGTTTATTGTTGCTTACTGGTAACTTTTCACATTTCTGAGCTCAAAACCTCCACACTTAAATTATTAAAGTATCCATTACAGTAATTCCTGTCTGAGCGAAATCAGTTTAGGCCACATATCAATTTGCCTGACCAAATCTATTTTCTATTTATAAATAAAATAACATAACGGAGCGATCGAGACAGCTCTGATTGGATTAGTATCTAAAAGACAGCCTATCAGACTGGAGACACCGATGTTTTGATCAGTTTAAATGATTAAATGGAGGCACACAGTGACTGGACATATACCGTCCAGAGTATTTTTTTAGCATTTTCAAAGACTTAAGTAAACCAATCAACTTCCATATTGCCAACAATTTAATCATGAATAATATTTGATCATACTTTAATGACCTAAAGTTGATCAATTAAAAGTTATTCATTAAAAGTATCAAACAAATATTCTACAATATACAAAAGTGTAGGGAGACAGACTCATCTACATCACTCAATGCATCGTGGAAATAAGCGGCCACTTTTGAGTGAAATTCCCATCATTCCCATTGCCATGGTAACAGGATCACAGCTACAGCAAAGACACACAATTTCATGTGTCAAATAAACAATAAAGGTTGTGAAGAGATGTGTCTTTAGTTTGTATGAGATATAATTCTAAGGATTCTGCAGCATTATTTATGGTGTGAAATGCTTCAGAAATAACTTCTTCCTTCTGCATACTCCAAAACATTTTTTCAAACACATAACTTTTAGCTTTTATCATCAGTAGTTTCTTTCCTCCACGGGGCAAGATAAAAGACAGCGTGCCTCTCATGAATTAATAACATCAGACGCAGATGTTTTATCATTCACGACCCCGAAGGAAAAAAGCCCAGAGCCCCAGTTAAAGAAGCGGCCGAGACTCGGCTGATCAAATTATGTTTAAAAGCGGATATCTTGCATAACAAAAACAGCTTCTGTTGATTTCTGGAGGAGAATTCTCTTTATAGTGTTGAATACATGTATTTTATCGTTATGTTAAGTATTATAAGCTCATTATTAACATTCTGAGGGCAAACAGTTTCTAAATCTTAGGCTGCCTTCAACTGCCTGTATTCATCAAGACATTAAAGCATTTTTACATGATTGTTTTCCCAACAAGTTTGAGTTATAATTATTTTTACAAGCTATTGATGCTTAAGGAGGCAAGGGCGTGCACTTTGTTGAGATAGATTTGTGTAAATTCAGTTATCGTGTTGTCTCGTTGAATAAATATTGAATATCATTCATAGCTTCTTCAGGGCAGAACTAAAAAAGGTTTTTAATTAAAAATAGTATATTCAAATCAAATTTTCCTCAAATAATATCTCTAGTTGTCACGACTCTGCCTCATCTTATCATGGTTTTCTTGGTGCTGCATGAGGCAGAGTCGTGACAAAGCCTTTAGTTTAGTGTGAGAAAGCCATGGGGTGTTTATCTTTTGACACTCAATGTGTTTTCTCGTGTCCTGTCATTGGCCCCGCCCCTCTCGTGTCCTGTATTGCTTCCCTGCTGTGTTTCATTACCCTCACCTGCCCTGTGTTATTATCCCTCGTTTGTGTCCCCTATTTAATGCCCTCTTGTCTATTGTCCTGTGCGTGTTCGTCTTGTTGGTGTCCCTGTGCCTCAGGTTTGATGTTGTGTCATTCTGCTCCTTGTCAAGTCAAGTATACCTTAGTGAGTGTTTAGTTTAGTTAATGTCAAGTGTTTCCTAGCTTAGTTCAGTTTTAGTGAGTCTGCGTTCTGTTGTACTGTTGTTCTGTTTTGTTATTAACCCCATTGCGGGTCTTTGTTTTATGTTTTAATAATCCTTTTTGTTACCCCTTACCGCTGCCTGCATCTGGGTTCTCTCCTCCCGATTCGTGACACTTGTTGATTCTGCAAGGGATGTGTAGATTTATGAGCACAACTGTATAACTTTAACTATACAAGTATAATGTTAAGTATATTATTAAAATAGAAACTTGAGCCTTTATATTCATTTTATCATTATATATATTTTTATGTACAGTATTTTTTTTACATTGAATAAGAAGAAGCAATAGTTATTTTATTCATAAAGTTGCAAGTTGTTACAGTAAGTTTTAACACAATAAAGGGACATCACAACAAGCAATGAAGTATTTGAGAAAGATTCAAACAAATGAGGAAGACTTAAGGTTCATGGCTAAATGAGATGAACAACATATAGTTCATTCCTTAAACATAACAGACTTCTTTATGGAGCTGAAATGATCTTATAAAGCTTAAGCTGAATGTGTCTTATATTATGATAATATATTATTAATATATTTCACAACACAGTGGTCCCGGTGGGCTGCTATTAAATACAACCAAAAGTTGTGAAAGTGCAAAGTGACTTGAGGTCCGTAGTTCATTTAAAGGAAATAATTCAACCAAAACTAAACATTCTGCCATTCTTTACGTATTCTTTACAAGACACATGTCTCACAACTGACTGTAAATAAGATTTTTAAAGTATGTGTAAATCATTTTGTGATGTACGGTTGCTTTAAGGGAAGTCGGTCAGTGTCATGTGACTATATTGAGGTTTGTCTATGGGATCAGGTAGCGTTATATCACGTTCAGGTTTTAAAAGCTGTTGGCTCATCGTTTCTTTTATGCATATTGGCAGCATGTCCAGGTCCTTTTGCTTATTTTAGCTGCTTAACTCATGGCCGTGGACCCAGTTAGAAGAAACCAGGACAACTTTACAGTCACCCAACTTAGACATGTGCTACGACACACCTAGAGACAGTAATACTATCTGACACACACATACACTCGTGTAGCATCTGATAAAGATACTATAGGGAAACGTTTCTTTTGTCACATCAGCCAAACAAGTGTAGCCAAGAATAAACCAGCCAAGATCTCAGCGTGTGCGTGTGTGTGTGTGCTGTCTAGAGTATTAACAAGCTCTCTGTGGAGCAACTCCCAGTTTTGCGTCACATACACTGTTGTCATGGCGATTGCTCTTTACCCACAATATTTAGAGGTTTAATGTGAAAGGGTCACATTAAGACCCACTTTAATTTCGGAATTCACAGGGTCCCTTACTGTCACTCAGGCGGTTACTATGACAACAGATCATCTTCGCTATGGCAGTGAAGTAGGATAATGCTGGAAAATGCCACGCTTACTGCGGAGTGTCCACACCCAATAATTTAGCACATGGAAAGATTCAGAAGAGAAGTTTTAAAGGACTTGTTCTCTAATTTATTTACACGCACACACACACGCACACACACACACGCACGCACACGCACGCACGCACGCACGCACGCACACACACACACACACACACACACGAAACAGAACAATACAGAGTGATCTGATATCACAGTCATGTCACATTATCCTCAAATCTGCTCCATTCTGTCTTTGCTTTCTGGATTGAAGCCCATCACAACTTCAATAGCAGTGTTTTCTCTGTTTGTCATGACTTCATTTGGATTTATAGCAGTATTCTCACACTATGTTAACCTTATCTCTGAAACAAGGTTTACTAAAACTAAAGACACTGAAACATTGCTGTTAATTGAAATGAAATAAAAAATGTGCCCAAATATAACATACAACTTTAAACGAAAATTAAATATGTTTTATTAACAATAAACTTAAATATGTTGAGAGCTAAAACAAAGAGTAAAGTAAATGAATTAAACTATCAATAAATTATAAAAAAAGACAAGTGTACATTACAATATTGCTAAAAATGTAACTAAAATTAACATGGAAACAAATTTTTTTAAAAGAAAAGCCAATTTGAAATAAATCTACAATAAACTTTCTGCTCTGAAATGACTGTTCATTTGGTATGATGACGTCACAGAGCCCTTTTCTAGCTCCTCCCCCTCAGAGCCGACTGTTTAACAGTCCTTGCCGTGACAGATGTATAAAGTCCTGCTGTTTCACAAACAAACACAAAGACACACACCTCACACCTCACTCACACTCCGACAAACTGTCATGGAAATTCAGTAAATTAATGTAACCATTCATTTCAGCGTTGGAGCAACTTTATTGCTGTAGCAGTACAGCTACTCATAAAAATATGAAAAGTACAAATATGAATTGAAATGTAATTTCCCCATAAAGCCCCCTGGGAGAAACATTTAGGAAATGAATATTAAGTTAATGTGACGGCTCATCTCTCTGGAAGACACTTTTATTGAAACTATTAAACTTTGTTTAACGACGGCATCTTTTATTCATGGGAATGTGTGAAGAGAGAGAGAGAGAGAGAGAGAGAGAGCCCAATTACTCGCCATCAAATTTGCAGGTCTAAATGTTTATATTATCTAAAAAGATGATGCTGGGGATTGCCAAGACGTTGCTATGCGGTTGCTAAGATGTTTTAGGCGGTCCCCAACAAACTATGATGTAATCATGTTTTTAATTCCTGAACTACAATTTGTTTCACATGAGGATGAGTTCATATGTGCTATTAATAATGACATAAGACATAAGAATTACAATTCTTGCCAATGTTCTCTTTGAAAAAACATTTTCACGTACAACAGCAGATGGCAAACAACGGGGGTCCGATCACAGCACAAATCACTTTGTAAGGAAATCCAGATGATTTGTATGACGGCTCTGAAGGAGCACAGTACAGAGGCCTTTCCTCTGCGATTGGTGTAACGCTTCTTGTCATGCATACGGACATGTGTTCTGCTTTAATGAAGCTGGAGAAATCTGCCCCGAGGCCAACACGCCTGCTACACGCTCCACACAAAAGAGTCTTTGTGCAAACGCTCACACACACACACGTGAGCAAACAACGCAAACACGCAAACACATTGTATGCTCACATCCAAACCAGCAACCAAAATAGTGCCGTGATATATTTACGCTCGTATGAATGTCTCATTGATCTGTTCATTCAAAACAAGCAAAAATAACTTTAAACGTCCATTTCAATTCCAATGAAAAAATGACACAAAGCGACAATTGAGCTGAAGAATCTTTCCATCAGCAGTAGTTTTGTTGTGTCTCTGGGTGCTGGAGTTCACACAGTGTCTGGTCATTAGCAGAGATGTTATTTCACGGCCCGCTGCAGGTGGCATGTGTTCAAAAGATTGAGAATGCCAACCCATCGCTACACACTCCACGTCACGTTTGAAAATTAAACAGTGACTTGGAAACTGGATTTCTAGTAAAGAAAATGTGTGTGGTGATATCCGTGGAGTAAAACTGACAGATCGTTAACTGTTTACGCGTGAAAAATACTACAGTATACTTGAGAATTTTCAGTTGTGAACTGTAGTAAAATTCTTGAATACTATACCATAGTGAATATTAAAGTATACTACATTATTTCATACAAATGATCCACCTACTATAGTTAGTATAACAGGGTATCGAAGTATACATTAACAAAGGAAAGAGTTTACTGTCATATATTATAGAATACTATAGTTTACTATAGTAAATACTAACATATACTACAATATTTACATTTAACAAGTTTACAACAGTTGATCAATTCACTACAGTTAATACTAAAGAATACTATAGAACACATTAACAAAGAGTGGCAGTTGCTATAATAACCAGTATACTATTACATTTGCTATTACATGTAGTTTACAAATATTAAAGTAAACTACAGTTTTTACAACAGTTCATAAATTCCCTATAGTTAGCACCACAGAATACCGTAGTACACAAAATGTATCGTGATATGTTATGTAGCAGTATACTCTATTATAACGTATACTCCAATCTGTTATAGTGAATACTAACATACAGTATACTAAAGTATTGACTACCGTTTATCAATCAACTAGTTAATAATACTAAAAATACTTTAGTATACACGAAGAAAGATAACCAATTACTATAATAACCTACAGTATACTAGTATGTTTACAATAGTTATTATTACAGTAAAGTTTTACTACAGTTTATAAATTCACTACAGTTAGTACTTCCGAATAGCATACATTAACAAAGTGCAGTATTTACTTTAATATATTACAGGATACTACAATTTACTACAGTAAATATTAAACTACACTACAGCATTTCAAAAGTTTATCCATTAACTATAGTTAATACTAAAACTACTGTAGTATGCATGAACAAAGATAATCAATTACTATAACAAATGACAGTTTACTAGTATATTTACTACATTTAGTTTTAAAGTACACTACAGTTTTTGCTACAGTTTCTAAATTCACTATAGTAAGTATACATAGTGCTGTAGTATACATTAACAGAGTGCAGTATTTATTTACTTTAAGATTTTAAAGAATACTACAATTTATGTTGATATGATTCATTGGTCTCATCTGGTGTATTTTGTGTCTCTGTATGTTTAACAGATCTCTGTGTGGTGGTGTATTATATTATGGATGATGGCCGCGGGGCTCGACTCGTGATGTCCCGCTGATAATGGGCGTCATTTAGCTGTGTGTGCTCAACGCTCGTCTCATGTGACACGGGCCCCGTTTCAGATTAGACAGCCTGTGTCTCGAGGCCACGGATGACAACCATCTGACACCATTTCATCCCAAAAACACTGTGAGCTGAAGCCAGGTGCCGTCGGTTACTGAGCTACTGTACATTTCATCTGTGGATTCACAGACATGTGTCATTACGATTATGGAGTTGAAATAGACTACAGCGATCAACTCTTCTACCCCGAGGCCTGGAGAACAAGAACCTGCTGTGTTCACATGCTTCCGAAAGCGTTGACGACGGGTATTAGAGAACATCGAGCGCTCTTTTGACGTCAGAGAAGACGAAGTTAAAGGACACACCATCACAGGCTGTTCATTGTGCCACGACAGAGAATGAAGTGTGATCATCGTATGTCCAAAAAATAGATGTCAACACTTACTGTACATATAAATGTTTAGGGTCAAAAAGCCCACTACAAGAAAAGTTTACTTGTTTATGTTTCTATAAAAAATATTTAGTTGCATGATATCGAAGTACAATGCAATATGCCATAACTTGCTAAATGATGCAATATATAAAAAAGTTGCATCATTTTTTGTAAAAATATTGATATATAATAATTGATTTATTCAAATCAATTTATACTATATTAAAATATGCTTAAAAATCGACCAAAAACGTTGGCTATACAGAACTGTAAAATCATTCCCTTATTGCAAATTGTTGCGATATTTCAATAATTTCGATATACTGTTCAGACCTAGATGACATTTAAAAGTTTGATTCTGGGGACTGTTGCATGAATCTGGATCAACTTTTTTCTTTTTTTATCTCTAGATACAAGAGAAAAACCTCTGGGCCCGGCAGACACTCAATGATATTCAATATCACAACATCACTGTGTCATCATTTCAGAACTCTCCATCTCGCTTTTGTGTGATAAGTGTCATTCTGGCCTCTAAGGAACAAAAGAGAAAAGGGACGGTGTCCTGAACACATCCACTGCCTCTACTAAACACTACGACGCACAGAGAGCCAAATGTTTTCAGGGCAGAACCTAGAAGAGAAAACACACACACGCACACACAAAGATATTTACTCACAACACTCCTCTGGTCTTGACCTTGACGATCTGTTGAATTGCTCCGGCAGTTTCTAATAAAAGCTGAAGCCGGCAGGTTTCACGACAGCATCTGTGAACAGAGAACGCACCGTCAGGACAGCACACGAACATTTAATTGTTGCATCTGGAGACTAATTAAACCGAGAACTTGCAAATCTCAATGATTTATCTTCATTAAACACTTCATCTGGATGAAGATTATACGTAGATTCATTAAATGAATGAGCATTAAATGAGAACAGAAGTGAGATTATTCATCTCAACGAAAGACGCCCATCGATCACTGTGTAAATGAATGTTATCCATATATCCATTACATTATCTGGATATGAATTGCTCATGAATATTAAGTCATGTTCACACATTACCTGATTGGCTGAAGGGCATAGGTTGGACTAGTGAGAATGGATGATTTGTTTGATGTGGCATCCTTATTTCACTGAGACGACCGATGCCCGATGCTCCTGATACTGCTGGAGAACATTAACAACATTAATATGATCCACAGAGACACCGTGATCGGTTATTTCTGCCCAACACTGTTGACAAAATTCATATTCGCATGTTAATGAGCTTTTTCTGGCTCTGTTCTGAAAGTGAGAATCTGGCAGGATTTTCTCAAGTCTCTCACAGGAAGAGAAAACCACCGCTGGGCCTCCTCCATATCACCTGTGAAGACACACGAGTGATAATTACATGTCTGTCCATCCGCCCGTCTGTCTCGCACACTGACTGAAAGCAGCTGTACATGATTCTCATTAGCAGCATTCAATGAAGCATTTCTAAGAGAAACATCAGAGAGATGCGTAAATGAAACACAACTGAGAGCAATGAAAGAGAACCTCTGAGCGAAAACATTTTTCTTTGGGCCAGGAGTGTTTGTCCAGTGTGTTATTTTTCTGCTGGTGTATAAATACACACTTTACATTTAAAACTGAAATCTAAAATATTTCTATTGGTGTTTTACAGTATATTAAATATAGCACACCTATAATTCACAACCATCACCTGAATTGTTGACAAAAGCACTCCCACACACACACACACACACACACGTCTGGTTTACTATCTCCGCACACACACACACACACACACACGCACGCACACACACACACACACACACACACACACACACACACACACACACACGCCTGGTTTACTATCTCCGCACACACACACACACACACACACACACACGTCTGGTTTACGACAAACACACAACACGCACACGCACGCACACACACACGACACGCACGCACACGCACGCAACGCACAAGCACGCACTGCACTGCCGCTACACGAACACACACGACGCACACACCACACCAACACACACACACAGCCGCACGCACACGCACACACAACACACAACACGCAACACTGCACGCACACACACCAGCACCACACACACAACACACACACGCGCACACACGCACCACACACACAACACGACAACACGCACACACACACACACACGCAATACGCCGCTAACACACGACAACGCAGAGATGATAAGAGGCACACACACACACACGCACACACACGCACGCACACGCACACACACACACACACATACGGCTTGCATGGCTTAGCCAGCTGCTACTGTCTGATAAACACCATTATGTGTTTACTTTACATCCCACGCTGAAGAGCTCGTTCACACTCTCCAAAACAAACCCTCCAGTCAAAGCGTGCTTCTATGAAACACCCTCAGGGAAAAATAACTGTAAGAGAGAAACATTTGACAAGTGAGATCTCTTCAGCGTCTCAGTTATTCTTTCTAGACAGCAATGAGACTTAATAGAGAGCAAATGGAGATATTAACTTTCCTCTACTTGCAAGATGTTTCTTTTGAGTCAAAGAGAACTCGTGTAATGTCAGAAGAGATGTCTCAAACTGTGCCCAGATTTGCAAAAGATTTCAATGTGCAAAACACATGTGAGACAAAGTTAAGACCTAAATAGGAAGTATAAAAATGAAAGGTCTTGAGTTTATTCCTAAATCCCTAAAACATATCAGAAGCAGCATGAGTTAAACTCTGTCTTTAGTCACTGTGACTGTTCTGCTCAACATTTATTGCTCAATTCATCATTGTGACTATCTGAGGTTTCCATAAATCCTTTAAGTATTCATAAAATGTATTTCAACGAAAAATAAATCAAACGCTACCAGCACTATTACATGAGAAATCAATCCATATCAGTACCACATCCAAAGTTATCATTTAACTGTCTTGCCCCATAAAACAGGAAACTTATTCTGGATTATTTAAAATAATTACGACGTATTTTGTTTATGCAGAGATGAGAGGCGTCGTCTACAGTTAATATGAAGTGTGTTGTTTGAATATAAAAGCAATATTTGCAAAGGCGCCTGATGTCTGGTGTTTATGAGTTTACAGTACAGCTGAGCAGCTGCAATGAGGTTAAACACACAAACACAGACCGCATACAGGACAGATACTTCACTATATTCATGTTAAAGAGGAAACGCACGTTTCTATAATGTCATTATTCACATTGAATCACAAGACGGCCCATAGGTCACCACGCTCGCGGTGTGATGGGTGAGGTTCCCCATTAACTGACCTCTTACAAAGACACATGTCTGGCTTATTTTTTACCCCCAAAATCAAATGAAAGAAAATATGTTATATTTTTGTATGAAAAAATTTTAAAGTGGGGAAAGCATTTTTATAATTTCAAACAATGTCAATAAATATATTTGGGGATTATATTGTGATTGTCATTTTATTTTTTCAATATTAAATGTTATGAGTGTCATTGTTATGTAAAGATTATAGTTTTGATGGGAAATGTTTAGTTTGACTTTTGACTTCTATCATTGTTAAAATCACTTCTGAAGTTCTACAAGGGACATGTGGAGTTTTTTCTTAAGAGAAACAATTGAGTTATTAAACAGACGTCATTTGTGTTTTTGTCTGATATTTATGAGGAATAGTGTGAGAAAGAGATGAGACCCAGCGGAGAGTTTGTGAGAGAGATTAGAGGTGCTGGTAGAGAATTGACAGCGGAGCTTTACGGATTCCATACATCACAATCCTCACAATCCCACGGATCCCACACGCACGATCCGAGTCCTCTCTCACTGTTTGACAGCGATCCATCAAACCCGGGCCGGCCTCTCGCTCCGTTGCCATAGAAACGGCAGTCTGTGTAAAAGTACAAAGCAAAAGAGAAAATGAAAACAGCAGAGACACACAGACACAACAATAGTTGATGGACTCATCGTGACTGTAAATAACACAAAATTACACATCATCTACAGTTTTACGAAACTAGCGACACATTTACAGTTTGTGAAGAAAATGTGAGTGATGCTTGCCTCAACATCACGATGCTGAGTGGTTGCTAAGGCGTTGCTAAATGGTTCCGCGAGAGGATGCTATCAGCCAAAGTCAGTAAATGTCCCCAGTTGTAAATATTATATGTTTTCTCATTTGTACAGTAAGTTGCTTTGAATAAAAGAGTTTGCTAAATGAGTTCATGTCAAGTAAACGTGAAGAAATCAACAGTAGAATTGTGACGAGCTCAAATGATGGCAAATGGATTTAACAGAAATGGCAACAGCATTTGTGGGATATTTGTTTGTCTGTTGGAATTTCAAATTGTTCATCTCAGGTAGGATTGAAAGCCTATGCCGACAGCAAGATTTATCTCGCTGGGTTTGAAAGTAAAGAGAAGAGAGTAAAGAGTGAAGTAGGTGAGAGGTGGATGAGCAGAAGTGTGAAGTGTTGTGGTTTAT
The DNA here is from genome assembly GCF_024868665.1 of Triplophysa rosa. Taxonomy (NCBI): domain Eukaryota; kingdom Metazoa; phylum Chordata; class Actinopteri; order Cypriniformes; family Nemacheilidae; genus Triplophysa; species Triplophysa rosa. The sequence continues at coordinate 3,630,201 of NC_079913.1, read as the reverse complement.
TGCCGGTGCTGATGTGGGCGGATCTCTGTGATTGACTGCTGAGGTCTGGCGCCTGAGAAGAGCCACAAATCTCCTCACGCCTCAGCACGTCTCGCAGCAGGTGCTCAAACATGTGTGTGTGTGTGGCAATTGATCAGAAGAGCGCAGGAGACCATCGCTCTGTTCAGAGTCACGTGTTAGTCTGTCGGCTCTGGTGGCCGGACGTTTCGCTTCAGCTCTGTGTGAATGACTGAATTGTCCTGAAGAGCATGAGAGGAGACTGTGTGTGTGTGTGCGTGTGTGCGTGTGTGTGTGTGTGTGTGTTGCAGCTGGAACGGTGAAGGTTCTTTTTTGGCTCATGTTACAATCTCTTCCCCTTATGCACCGAATGCCAGCTAATCTCCCAGCATGCACCGGGACGCCACCCTTACCGCCCCTCTAATCCACTTCCTGCACTTTGATCTTTGATTGGCACCATGTGCTGGTGCGTGTGAAAGAGGTTTTTTCCTCTTAATTTATAACCCAAAGGTGGGGAATGTCCATTTTTGACCCAACACATTTTTTATAGTGTATTTACACTTACAGATTTATTCTAAAGATGCACGGATTCTAAATTTATCCACCGATGCTGATAGCTGAATATTCAGAGCGATATCTGCCGATGCCGATAGTTCGGTGGTTATATTACCTCGCGTTAACTCAATTCTGAAGATTAAATTAATATTTCTTAACCTTATTCACGTTATAACTCACATAATGACTGTTAATATTGAACATCAAACCGGTGATGTCTGTACATAAAGCATTTTCTATACGTAAAAGCACATATTCATTGCATTTTCCTGTCCTCTTTCGACTGACAGCATATATCGGCCCTGATCTTCAGCTGTTCTTATAGTGTGAAAAATCGCTTTAATCGACCGATTATTGGCCGATATATCGGTGCATCTCTAATTTTATACTATTATTATTTCTTTTTACATATATTTATGCAATTATTTATTTAGATACATTTTTATTTTACATGGAGACGCAGATACGACACAAACGTTCTCAAAGGTGTCTCTGAGAAAAAGGTTGTAACCCAGTACTGTAAGAGAAAACATTATACATTATACACAATTCATGTTTCATGTTGCTAAACTTACAAAGTAACATTCTAATCATAACACACATTTTTATGTGTACACATATGTGGTCGATGCAACTCTTGGGCAGAATTTGGCCAGATAGTGTATCTTAAAGAGTTCACAAGGGTTGGAAACAGAGCTGCTATCTTCAGAAGTTCAGTTAGTCACTTCCTCACAGTCAGACAGCGCACACCTTCAAAACAAACACAGTCATTTCATATCTTCATATCTCATGATTGATTATTTAAACGCATTTCTCATAGCGCTAAAGTAAACAGCGATGAATGATTCTGCTTTTAACAGACGAGACAAGCACACGATTTCCCTTCACATATCTCTTTATGTGAGCATAACAAATGTGAGCATTTTGCTTCACACCTGCTCACTTTACAGTCAAAAACGACAAGACAGAAATACAAGACATTAAATCAACACCAAATAAGACCAAAGATGAATTATATACAGTATTACATTATTTATCCTCATAAGGTCAAAGAGGAACAGTACAGAGGAACATCTCTTTGGAAAGGGTGTGACCTTCCCTTTGAGTTTCCACACCCGTCATTCAAAACAGCTTTACAGCCCTGTATAAACAACCCCACATCCCAACTGACTCATACACACAGACCTTCAACACCTCCAAGAATCCATCATTCCTCCTTAAATCAGTTCACACATCTCACATTCTTCATTTGTGTCTAACCAAACCACAACAAATCAACCACATCTCTCTGACTGACCCGACGTCAGCGGGAGAGAAATACAGTAAGACATTGTTTTCCACACCGGCACAACCTTGCTATCCTTTCCTTTCATTCTCCAACTCCCTTGTGTCCGAATTCATTCAATTCCTTTAAAACCAGGGTGAGGTTTGGAGAACAAAGACTCGTTCATCGCTCATACGTATATTCCTGAAGTTAAAAGATGTTGTAACAGGCTAGTTGTGATCCTGGATGCTGTGTTGGTGGATATTTTGTTTGAATTGTTTTATTTGAGAAACCTCTCATGTCTTAATGAGTCAGAAGTTTTTCTTTGTACAAGATATACAAGTCGCAGTCAAACGCAAATCTGATCAACCCTGTAGACTAAAAACCTAATCATTTAAGAAGAATAAAATATAAAACGTGCAATGTACTAAACTGTTTTCAATACTTTCAACCAAGAAAATAAACTAATCTGTGTAAATGGGAGGACATGAGAAAGAAATGCTTGCAGTAAAGCTAGCTTGGAGATACTCAACACAAAACTCTGCAAACAGCTCTCAACGATTTTTCGGTCTGTTATTCAAATCAGTCTGTTGGTACCGGGGGAGCGCCCTCGACTGATTTAAATGTCAAAAGATCATTTGTATGGGTATGTTTGGGAGTTGTTTAATTACCCAGAAACCTTACAGGCTGAGAAATTGGACGTGAGTAATATTATGAAATGTCGAGCGGTCTGATGCGTTCATCTCAGCCGGATGTGAAATGGCTGTTGTTCGTCTGTCTCACCCGTTGTGGTTCTTTCAGGTTTAAAACATGGACAGATAAGAAAATGGGTCGCGATTGTTTTCCATGTTTGCTTTGGGAAGAGACGGAGTTGAATTTCCTCACCAGTTTGTGTCCGGGACTCGTCTTATCAACGACCTTGAGCTGTTTGCTGTGAAATACAACAGACTCTTCCACGAGGAGTCATAAACAGGATTACAGGTAACACCTGGCCCGTGTGGGTGTGTGAAAACACTGAAGTTAAACACAAGCACACACACACATTCGCTGTATACAGAAAACACTTATTACAGTTCTACTGACACCCACAGAAACACTCGAGCGTTTAGGAGACTTAACCCACAAAACAAATCCACGAACCTCCGAGCAAGCATGTTAAAAATACAGCACACGCATTTAAAATATGTTGTCTCGTCATCTCGTCAAAACATCTTTAATAAGGTTACATTTCTATAGTAATGAAATATATGAGAGCTGTGATGTTAAAAAGAGAACAATCTGAGACTTGTTCCGTCCAGAAAAAAGACACCGTTTTGCATGTGTCAGAAGAAATTTAACGATGTCATGAGTTGCACTCAGACACGCCAAGATCGTCAGACAAACGATATCAACATCAAAGGCAGTTCACCCAAAATCGTATATGTCAAACCTGTGCGAGTTTCTTTCTTCTGCAAACACAAAAGAAGATATTTTGAAGAACGTCGATAACCAAACAACACTGAACCCTCATCGACTTCCACTGTATGAACACAAAACCACTGAGACATTTCTCAAAATATCTTCTGTTGTGTTCTACTGACGAAAGACTTTTGGGTGAACTATCCCAGGCAATGAAAGAGTAACCTCTGAGCAATAACGGTATAAACCCACACAGTATTTCTGTGGTTCAATCTATATTTACTCAGCAGATAAGAATGCGCTGTGTGCTTACTCACTGTACATGAGCGCTATGATGCGTCTTATTCTGCCTGCCAGCGCTTGATATGGACAAGGTGACATTCCATATCTAATCTGACTTCCGGTCCTGTGGGCTGAGGGGCAAGAGCAGCTGCGCTAATGAAGACTGCTGTGACTGACTCCACGCTGAGCTGGAACAGGTGCAGACCGGGACGAGAGAGAGAGAGAGAGAGAGAGAGGATCATTCAACCATAACACCAGCGTTGATCTCATGGCAAAGTCAAGTTTCAGGACATTTAGAAAAATACTTTACCCTCTCGGCGTTCCACATCATTTGTTATTTTGTTTGTGAAGTTAACAAATAACAGATACAGCACATGAGCCATTTGTCTCATCTGACCGACAGCTGACTTCTCAGAAGGACAGGGGGGCCTGTACTTGATGTGTGTGTGTCAGCTCTTCAATCAGAAATAAAGTTAATAAAGACAAATACACTTTCAACCTCACTGGAAAATATTTAACCAGTTACTCAGCAGGGGACTTTATTTATTGGTTAATATGACAATCATTGTCATTAAAGCAGCAGATTGAGGCCGAGATAAAGCTCCAAGCCCAACAGCAGTATAGCTGACAAAAATACGTTATAAGAACGTTTTGCTAACACTGCTATTACGTTATTAAAACGTTATTTTTAACATCCTATCAACAATGTAACGCTTTTATAATGTTGAGCAATTGTCATATAATGTTGATCCAATGCTCTTTAAAAGTTACTGCATTTTTAGAGAACGTTCCCTCATGATATACACAGGCAGAAGAAAAGAATGCAGCTCACAGTTGTAATTTTCTAATTGCTGGTTAATGTGTGTGATCATCGCCTCTCCAGCAGTGCTGTGGTATTAAACTAAACCTAGTTACGTAGGTGTATGAAAAAAGACACGCTGAAAATGAGCCAGAGATGGAGGGCAGAGGGCCAGGTAACCCTCAGCGTCTGTTTCACATGAGCACCCATGCTTTTGTGCTCTGATACAAAAAAAACTGAACACATCAAAGATACAAGGACGATACGAGGTTGAGTTTACTGTTCATGTGCATTTGATGTTGATTTTCTGTATGTGTGACAAAGAAAGAGAGGATGTGTCCAATGCAGTGGCTATTTAAGATGGAAGCATAGATTTATTTATATACGGCCGCGGAAAAAATGAAGAGACCATTCCAAATTTTCATTTAATCAGCATTTCTAGATGCATTGCGGTCACTTTAGTCCAGTGTCTGTAGATTTTGAACAAAATCAAACCGCAGGAGTGACATAAAGTCATCCAACAGCAATGTGAAAGACAGCATGACAAGACACATGAAAACTGTGATAAAAAGTATCACAAGATTATCACATAAAATACATGTAGAAATATGACTGTTGTATTGCTAAAAAGTGAATCTGAACTTGTTTTCTTTGCAGTATTTGAGGTCTGAAAATATACAGAGCATCCTTTCAGTTATAGTCTCTCCAGTTTTCATTTTCTGCAAATAAATGCAAACAGAAACAATATTTTAATTTGAAATTTGGGAGAAATATTGTTAATAGTTCACAGAATGAAACAAAAATACAAATTTAACCTAAACACATCCATATAAATAGTACATTCAGAAAAACGGAAAAGATTTTTTAAATGGTCTCTTTAACGTGGCTGTATACGGTATGATAGAAGTCGGCCGTACGATATATTGGAATGGTCAAACCCAGTCCGTGAACTCTTAAGAGCAAGTTGATCCATTTCTGTTGCATAATGAGTAGTGAACAGTGAGCGATAAAAGCCAGATTGTAATTGGGTGCGATCAACAGTCATGATGGTGCAGGAAAAGTGTCAGTGGTGTGACAGAAGAGATGAGGTCAGTAAACACATGAGATCAGCAGCTATAAGAGTAACAGTCCTGGCACACGGCGTGAGGGGATAAGGTGTGTGTGATGGCAGAAAATAGATCCGCGGGGTGTGTCTGTGCAAGTGCACGATGGGCAGAGAGTGAGTCAGCCTGCTGTTTTTACATACCGTTACCCATAATGCAATATCGGTTCTTAAAAAAGAATCTGATGCGTGGCTGTTGCGTAGCTCTGTACACTGAAACACACACAGATACATCTGTCAACATGACTTCATATGTTTCTACCACACGACCACACACACAGATCACATCACAAATGAACACGCGCAAGCCCTTAAAGAGACGGTGCACCCCAAAATAAAAAAGATCTTTACTTTCTCTTTAACTCTCTTAACTTTCTTTTTCTGTGGAACACAAAATAATTTGTGAAGAATCCGTCTAAAAAATAATAACAGCTCAGATGTAATGAAGCTGTCCGTAAATGTCACAAGTAACACAAACCCGTTCACGGTGGTCTGATTTAGCGCCTGGGTTCTAATCGAGTTAGCTGTCGTTCATAGCCGTAGATGTGTCTCAATGACAGCTCTGACAGCGAAAGATCATTCCAGGAAACGACTTCTACTTATAGCTCGGGAAGATGGGCAAACGGATCACAGACCAAACGGAAGAGTGAGAGATAAGAGCCAAAACCACCAGAACCACGCAAGCTTTACTTGACATGTTACTGCGTATCAAAATGCAAAACATGGCCAGATCACCTGCTGTCGTGGAGAAAAAAGTTAGAACACAAATTTGCTAAACATTTCAAATGTGTTCACCTGAAAAACATCACGGAAGCAAAACGTGCTGAGACTGTGGTGTTATAGTGAGCATCGGTTTGTTCTTTCTGTACTACAAAAACAGTCAATCAAACCAAGACAGAGGCAATGTTCAGTTTCAATGGAATGTATATTTCAAATGTATTAAAGTGTCATTCACATCAGCTTCACACACGATTTCATTCCTTCATTTTCACACAAATAATAAACAAACAACAGCTCGTTCAGGATTCTATAAGGACCGCATTATAGATCACCGTGACATTTCTGACGAATAAACAACATTTGTGTCGTGTAATATTGATCAAAATACATTGATCATCATCCGTACAGTGCAGATGTCGTAATCAATGTGTTGAGCAGTAAGTCAACGAAACATCCAAAAATTTGACAAAAGATTAAATACATTCTTTGAATGTAAAAGAAATACAATTAAACAAAGAATGAATTACTCCCAATCAAAGAAAAACCTTTAAAACCAATGTTGGTCAAAAGCAAATCTTAGACAAGTAATAAAAACAAAAGATTTTCATAGAACTACAAAACGTTAAGTCAGAGTACACTGAAATGTAAGCGACCTGTTAAACCATATGTACAAATAAATATAAAACCGAAATAAAGAGGAAAATGATACATGAACGCACAGTTGAATCCGTTGGCAATTTTGGACGAATGGATAGGCCAGTTCAGAAGGTAAATGGAGCTGTGGAGGTGAATCACGTAAGAGTCCTCAAAGATCCGATCATCCAGCTAACGACTCCATTTATCCTGCAGACACAATCCCTGACACACAGCATTCAGGGGTCCTGCTCCGGTGGTCTCTTTAAATCTCCACACACATTCGTTCTGGAGCGTAACTGATCTGCCTTCAGGTCTTAAAGATATTGATTATGTGTCTGGAGTCGCACAGAATTGACAAATGCAAGTGCACTGAAATGGAAAATGAATGTGGCCTCTCTCTTACAGCCGGACAAATGATGATGCAGAAAAGACGCACGGCATTTTCACATTTAAAACTCTAGAGTGAACGTTTCCTTGGAGAGGGATTATTCATAAAAAGTGAAGATGTGTACAGATAGATGCTGTAAAGGTTTTTAACACACCCACCCAATATGCCTTAAAGCATTTTGTGACAATGTGTGGGGCAAGTTGTCACAGCGGAAACCTGTTGTTTATTGACACTTAGGAAAGTGAATAAAAATGTGAAAAATGCTCTTAAGCAAAACTAAAATTCCAAAAAGCAGTCGAACGTAATATTTGTTTAGCTTAATACGCGCATGCGTAAAATCTAAATGTATGCAATACACAACCTGTGACAACTTGCCCCGGTGTCCCACGTGTAATCTTTAAGGGGATATTCCCTGGCTTTTCGGCAATGATGTCTTTTAACGCAAGAGCATGCATCCGTGCGCGCTCCGGGCGCGGGAATGCGCACAAGGTGACACTCGTATCCACAAACCCCTCGGGTATCACAGCTCTGCGCATCTTGTTTCACGCAAGGGAAATCCCTTAATTCGAACCCCCTCCGGCCAGGCTCACCCGCTCCCCGCCGCCCTACTGCGCGTTTCGAACCATCTTTTGCGCAGAGACCACCAGCAGCTGCTGCTTCTGGCGGCTGGATTTGACGGCAAGAATCGCCTGCCGGTTCTTATACTGGACCATCTGTAAAGTGATCTCGGCGTTCCAGCCCTCGTCCTGCGGACACCTGAAATCGATCTCCCTGCCCTCCGACATGACCACCGTGAAGTACACGTACTTGCCCTTCCTCTCCACGCAATCCACGGTCTTCATGTTGGCGAAGTGGAGTTCCTTCGCCTTGCAGCCCGTGTCGTGGTGGTGGTGCTGATGCTGGTGGTCGTGGTGCTGTTTGGGTGGGTGAAGGACCAGTCCGTCCTCGGTGAGCACGCAATGCTTCTTCTTCCACAGCTGCAGCAGCCCGTCGCTGCGCTTCTCCAGCACGCCCTCCTTCAGCACCTTCACGCCGGACTCCGGCATGGCCACGGAACCCGCGCACGGGCGGAGATCGCGCATTAAACCGCTGTGTGAGGAACTGGGACGCGTGGCTGATGATGCGTTTGTCCCGGGCGGTCGTTGCGAGCACTCTGACGAGCGGGATTGATCGCGCAGGGGGGTTTCTCACACGCGCGCACCGCCCACTGCATGACTGAAGCGCGCGCGCTGAACTCGCCAACATCAGCACGCGCGCTGGACATCGCCGGCCGCGTCACAAAACATAAAACGCTCCCTACATAGACAGCGTGTTATTATAGTAATAGTATTCATGGCAGAAAATGTAATACGACTTGAACGCTGGAAATGAAGTTATATTATGAAATTATTAAAAAAACGAATATATCAACAAATTAAATATGTAAATAAACCAGTGACGTCACATAGACGTAACATCGTGAATGTAAAACACTTGAAGTTATTTAATGTTCATATAATTCAAACAGGGCGATTTAGAGTAAAGTGGGACACTTCTGTCAAATAACTATTTTATCCTGTACGACATCAAACACTATTAAAAAAACTTTAACAATGCATTTCAATAGATGTTCGCCTTTTCTCATATCAGATGGTTGCAGGCAACAAAAGGCACAAACATTCGTGTCAATAAAGCTTTCCTTAATAACATTTATTGTACTTTTTCATTCGAACCTAAAAATTATTATATAGCCCACTTTGTATATATACTTAGGGCGAATTCAGGCCAGATGGAACACGTTCGGACATTTCATCTGAAGCTAAATTCAGCCTACATAAATATTTTACCAAAAAATGTCTAATGAAAGGGTACAAACCACTCAATGTCTTTTAGAGAAACAATCTTACAGAAATGTCTTCTCCCAAAAATCATCTGTGGTGTTATTTAAAAGATTAAGGAATGACTCGAAACAGGTTTATAAAAATTTAAGCCTACCTAGTCAGCATTTCAGAAACCATGTTATCTCCATACACATGACTACAGATGGAAAGCACATGTGCATAGACTACATCACATGACCTCTAATTTATCTAATGCCTTAATTGAACATCGACATTAAAATTTAAAATCTCTTTTTGCTTTTTATATTTAATGATTTTAAAGTTAAATATACTTTAAGTCCAACACTACCACCCAGCGGCCATCAGTGGTATTCATTCAAATTCAACTATTGACCACACGGAAATTGCCCAGTAAGCCACCCACATTAGACCAATTTAATACACGGACATTAAATTTGTGTTGATCACAGCTGAACTGAGGAAGTTTTGTTTAAATGGTACAGATCTTGTTTTTATGCCAGATTTAATGTAATGCTCAAATCCTTATTCAAAACCGGCAACACCCGTTTTAAAACATTCACCCATCACCACCCAAACAATAAAGACAATCAGACCAAAGGCACACATTTGACCAATTTATTTCATGAATATACATCCAAGTACAGTTATTGAGTACATTAGTATTTGTAGCATGGCATTTTGCTTTGACAACAGCTGCTGAGAGGGACCACACAGATCCCTGCTGATTCAACCGCTTGACAAATAACTGATCAACTACCAGACGGTCTGCGCTACACACGCGCACAGATCTGGGCTGCAAGACAGAGGAATACTGCGGGCTTTGGGGTTACCAGGTGAGAATATTGCTTTCTGCTTCAGACCTGCTGGGCTACAGGGAAAGAGGAGATCTCCAAGAGACTCCTCTGAATGTACACTACACAAACGCATTCAGACACACCCCTTCACAGTGATAAGCCTGCCAAACAGAGGGTGGCATGACACCACAAACTACTCAACAACCATCACCCAGGGCTCAAAAACTAACCAGAATCACACACATCTGGCTCCACCAATCGGTTTCTAATTCCAGGGCCTAATCCTCCAATGGGGTCGCTTCAGGAGGTTGGTTTGTTCAAAAGTGCATTCGAAGAGTTGCGTTGATGCGCAACGTACGTTATAAGCGCTAGATTATAAACCAGTCAATTATAGGGAGAGGGCTATTATGGGCAATCTGATGCTACGACACATGACAAAAGTACAAAGTGCTCAGAAGAAAAAAAACAGAGGTCATGCATCAGAGCGTTACTACTAAACCGCTGTCATGTGGAATGTACAGACGCCACTGTCAGTTTCAATCAGAAATGGTCACCGTTTCTCCCAGATGAACCCACCAGAGCATTTAGACTGGAGTTGAGGATTTTCTGAAGGAAACGGTGGAATGTTTTAAACGAGACTTTAGCCTGAACGGACCGAATCGGGTCCTACCACTGGGGGAAAGTCGCAGGTTTTAACCGAAAGAAAAAGCACCATTGTGCCACCCTGCCATGACGTCGGTCTCTAACACGCAGAGATGCGTAAAGGAATCGCACGCATTACATAAACGTCACCTCCGGACAGTCTTTCCACAGCTGTTGTCTAAGAGCAATACAATAGACTTCACAAGAACCCAACTAGTTTAGCAGTGAAGAAACAAGTGTCATGCTTTGAGGGATATTCTGCATTCTAACTATTATACAGAAAAAAAACGGACAAAAGAAACCGGTCTAGTAAAATACTATGTAGTGTGAGCCGAGGCTCACTGTTTGAGTTTTTTTGTAACAAAAATCTTGAAACCCTTTTATTTTTCAATCATTTCTACCAAGAAAAATACAAAACATTGTAAGGCGGTAAGTAACTATGTTTGTTTGAAGCCGTTACAGTGTAGGGGATCCTGATAGAAGTGGGCACGCCATCACTGCTGTTTGCACTCCTCTGGGGGGTTGGCATCCTTCTGTAACGCACCAAAGAGGAGAGCCAGTTATAAGTGCTGTATACATGTCAAAACTGCATTTACATGAAACTTCCGTACGGATATATTTCAGGCAGAAATCATAAAGGGCATTGCTTAAGTTATCCGTCAGGATTTGATTGGATCGTACAAAGTGGCGAGATGATGAGAAATGCCAATATCCAACTTTCTGCTGATAGTCATATGCATTTTCATGTTACCTATAAAAGGACTACACATTCTTTTGCCAGTCAAAAGTTACATTAAGGCATTTAATTGATGCATTTATTCGTTTAACGGCCTCACAAGATACCCACCACAACACACAGATATCAATCTTACGATCAGACATCTCAGAATATCAAGAAGTATTGCATTAGAGTTCAGATCTCTCCAGCAGATCCAATCAAATCAAACGGTCACAAATCGAGGGATGGCACACTTATGACTGACACTGGGTTCAACCAATGACATGACAGAACATGTGCAGCTTCCTCCCTCAAGCAACCAAGGACTGAACGAAAACACTCTGGGTTTAATGTAAGATCACACCAGATGCTTCAACATACAGACACAATACAGATGGTAATGCCAACTTAATACAGTTAGAGAAAAGCAAACAGCAGCAGAGTGTGTTAATGGTTAGGGTGGGGATGAGGTGAGATTCAGGCGTGAAAACAGGAGACAGATTCATTCATGAGCTTTACCTACCAGGACAGGGTTACTACAGACATCATTTACACCTAGCGAGGAGAAATTTAAAGAGAACTCACAAGGTGTCAGTGTGCTTGAAAATTCACATTAATGATGCTGTCGCTTGTGAAAACAAAACTGCACCTAACCTGTCCTAAACTAGTCTTCCTCTAATTGATTAGTTTTCTGCATGCTTTGAGAAAAGATGAAATGCACGAGCACAATGTTGGCATGCTGAAGATGTTTGTGAAAACGCCTCTAACATGCAGAGAAGGTAAATGACATCAGGCGGTGACGCTTTCACCTGGAAGAGCTTAATGGTGGTGTTTTCACAAGGTGTGCTGTAATGTACCTTGAAGTGACCGGTTCTGAAATAAAGATTTGTTGCCTAAAAATAAACAGCGCCCCTGAATATGACAGACAGCTGCTTACAGAGATGCTAAACACCACCACAGTCATTTATCTTCTCATCTCAAAATAAGCTTCTGGTCCGATTCTGAAATGGACGGCAGCAGATGAAGTATTTAAATTGAAGGAGTGTGTGTGGGCAGGTGGAGAGCGTTTAAGAGAGAGAGGCAGAAACGCATGAGTGGAGGTGACAGCATGTGTTCTGTACGTTGTCAGCATCAGACTGACTGAGGAACAGTGACAGAGATCTGTCCTACCTTGGGTTCATAGTCTGGATCGTTTTCTTCATCTGCCTCCTCTTCGCCCTCCTGTCAATCACAAACACAGAAGTCAAACCATGCAGAGGCATCGACATGATGAATATAAGAAAACGAGAGACTGACTCACCTCATCATCTGCTTCCTCTCCTTCCTCATCATACTGTAAAACCAAAGCAGAAACAAACATCACAACTGTGCAAGATTTGAATCACAGACTACTCGCTTCAGATGAAGTGCTGTCTTTCACTCACATCATCGTCATCATCTTCAATAGCCTCCCCAGTGAAATACAGCACCGCCCTGGGCACGATACGCTCACGGATGAAGTGTCCGATCTCAAAGTCTGCAGCTAACACGGCTTCGGAGTCCTCGTCCTGAACACAAACCAACCATCAGATACTCCTCTCTAACACACAGCTATCAGAGCACTGGAAAGGTGTATGGATGAAAAACAACGTATAACATTTTTTGACCTGCTTGGTTAATTGGCAAAAGCTAGCAAAGTCAATAACCTTCAAAACAAACTGATTTTCAAGTTTCAGGCAAACCATCTATCATTAACAGGCATTACTAGCACCCGTGAATCTCAACATAAGAAAAAAATACAAAAAAATGCAATAAATAAAAAACTAAAAGAAAAGAAAAATGGCCAAATAAATAAAACTATTTACTCACCAGTTCACCATTTTCTGGAACTGAAAGAACAGAACAGAAGAAAAAAACAGATCATCTCTATGGTCACACCTCATAATCAACTTGACATTATTCTAAAACTCAGTTTTATTTCAACTCAAACTAGATAATATGTTAACATGTTTGGACACCAGTCAACGCTCTGGATGCTCTGTAGGTTTTCTACCTTCGGGTGGAGAGAAGAAATTGAAGAAGGAATCATTGGGGACTGTCTTTGTGACTGTCCTGACTGTGCCACGACCCTTATGTTTCTGTTTCTTTTTGATGGTTTTCAATGTGACGTTCTTTCCCTTACTCCAGTCAATCGGGCACCTGAACACAAATAGCCTTCAGTCACACATTCAGTCCCTTTACAAAACCTAATGAGCTGCACGTGTAATGGATGAGGCCATCCCAGCATGCTTGTAAAATCAATCTGCACAACATTTATACAAAGGTTGAACTGTACCCTGTGCAGCCCATGATCTCTGGCCCGTCGAAAGAGAACGGATCAGACTCGTCTGGCTCAGACCTCATTTTGTAGGTCTTTGTCAGGACTGTGTTTGTGAAGAATTCGTTGGGTTCAAAATGGAACTCTAATGTGAAGCTCTGGGAGGAGAAGCAGACATGCAGCGGTGAGAAAACGGTGAACTGCTAACAAATCACAAGACAGATAACTGACCGTCAGACTCACCATTGGCTGGCCTGCGTCAGAGAATTTGACTTTGATATCTTGTAAGTGCTTGAGGATTGGTTCATCGTGTTCCTGGCAAGAAAGAGAAATTGCTTTAGGAAATTAAGCATTACTGATTCCAAATCATTTGACATGGAATTAATTCACTTTATCTTCAAAGTCATGTCCCACGATCTGACTAATCTGGCTAGCTCCAACAAATCAACAGATGAATTGGGTGATTTTCTATGGGATATGTTTTCTCCTCTCTTAACCAAAATAATGCATTCATGATCATTTAGAATTATTGTTCCATATGAGACCAGTTGCCAGTCAAGACCCACATCATGAGACTTCATCACCACTAGGTGGCAGCACAGGCCTGTCTCAAGCACTGCGTGTTCATCTGTCCTCTGCCCACCTGCAACATTTCACTGAGTAGATCCACATTCTTGAAAACTGTGAGCCAGAATTCTGGGATTCCTTTAGGGTCTTCTTTCTCCTCATCTTTCTTCTCCTCTTCCACTTTGGCTTTTTCCTTCATCTCCTCCTGACCAGAAAGAGAGAACAAGAAACCGAGTCCAGTTATGACTGAACAAAACATTCAAGGAATGAGGTAATGAGAACTACACTGGTCAAACACTGAGACTAGTCATTTCGTACTCAGCCAAGTGGTATTTTAGCTTCTACACAGGTCTGCACATCAGTCTGAGTTGTTTTGTTTGTATACAGTGAGTTTTTAAAGAGCATGCAGGCATGGATCACCTGTACCTGCTTACTTACTGTCAGCTCTTCCTCCTCATCTTGTTTCCACTCACACTCTTCATCTGTGGGTTCATAGGATGCTCTCACGATTTCACTCCGCTTAAGAGATACAAACAGGATTTAGAGAAACCATGTCCTAAATTACAACATTCTTTTAGGACATTTAAAGAAAAAATGTCTACAAAACCTACAGCTCCAATTTGACTGTGCAAAAGTGACCAGTTCAAAGCCAGAACAAGCTAAAATACAGACGTTATAGACCAGCATGGCTTTTTCTGGTCAGGATCTATTATAAGCAAATAGTCTTGGTCAATAAACTAGTGAATTTAATGGAGAAAATTCTGTGCACATAAATGAGGTCTCTGACATTTAACAGCCTAGCAGACGCCACAGCAGGAGTGGTTTCCACTGGGAGACAGAGAGAAAGAGGTCCGAGCGATAAACAGCCACACCTCAAGCTTTTTTTTCTGTTAAATGCTCATTTGGCTGCTGTTCTTGTTTTGTCCTCTAGACTGACCACAGACTTTCAGCTGGAAACTTCTGCATCAGCATTTAACAGCCATATTTACTTCATAAGTGTTACATGTCTGCAAAGGATGTGCAGTTACAACAAAATCTCATTTCAAACTCTGGAAAACAGAAATAAAATGTGTTCAGCTAGCAAATCGTCACCTTGTCAAAGAGAGGCTGGTACAGAGCAGCATATTTGCGTTCCAGTTCATGAACTTCTTCGTAGAACTTGGCTTCAATGTGGGCACATTTGACCTGCAGGTTCTTGAGCGCATTGACACGTCTCTTCACCACCTTTGGTAAACTGATCACAGACCAAAAACACAAGGCATTATAAAAAGCACAACAGGGGATAAACCTGGTGAATCGGGACAACCGGTGAAGAGTAAATATAAATCTACAACAGGGTCTCTGTATTTTTACCTCTCCATATACCCTGAGGGAGACCCCACAAGCCCATCCAACCTCTCCTGCAGCGCCGCAAGAATCTGGGGGTTCTGCATCATCTGCATGGTCAGCTGACGTGCTAAAAATAAAAAGAATAATCGTTGCATATTACCAAGCTTACAAGAGATTCGAATTGCAATCCACACCCATTATCCAGTATTCGACCAATCAGAATGGGGACTTCACCTTTAACTATATTTCCTAATATACAAATTACTTCAGTCAAAAAAAATCTGATGGCTTACAGGATCAGTTAAGCTTTGTAAATTCATAAAGAGATTCTCTCAAAACCAGGGCACCTTCCTCATTAAGGGTCAAAGAAGAAGAAAAAAAGCACTCTGGTCAACCAAAAATAAAACCGGTGAGGGTCAGGTGAGGATTTTACTAAAGCAAGAGAATGTGGCAAATTTAGTCAAGCCAGTAATGCTCGTATTCAATATTCAACACACTTTCACACAAACATCTTTTGCCTGACAGCTTCTTTGCTCCAGTCCAGCTGCCAAACACAACTAAGGTCACTGAGGTCTGATATAGAGTTACCCAACATAAAGTGCCAGAACAAACATGCACACACATCTCTTTCTAATGACTGATCCAGTATCAGTATGTGCGTCAGCGATAACAAGCCATGAGATCTTCAGCATTTAACTTTCCTTTACATCAGGCTACAGAATAAAAACTGACCAGAGACTACATTTAACAACAAACACACACAGTAAAGTCAGAATCATGAGCAAATTTAGACAACTTGTTTTATGAATTACATTTTAAACTATTTTGTAAATGTCAACTTTAGCACCCAAAATACTTTTTTGTCTTGATCCAGTAAGTTACATTCATTGGTTGAACGAGAAATACAAGTGGGAGGAGCATCTAATAGATTAAAGACAATACCTTTGCTGTTGTCCTCAGCGGTTTCCTCCTCCTCTACCTCTTCAACATCCTCCATATCAGCCGGGTCCATTTCAGTCTGCTCTTTACTACAAAGACAAACACACAGACCAAAGTCAGTCCCACAACCACTGACACAAAAGCAGGGTAAAGGCAGTCACCACATATGTGTGAACGGCTCCCTATTAAGCTTTACTAGGTAAAATGTAGAAAAAGACTGCCATGATACGACCAGCATATTTTGAAATGTTAAAGCTGCCTTCTACAGAATCGCAAGTTGGGCCAGGCCTAGACACATTAACTCCTGGCACTGAGGGGAATTAAAGGCCATCAAAGCGCTCAGGATCCAAACTAATATTAACTAAATATTCCTCTGGTGGCATTGAAACCGGAAGTGTCTTTGGTAAGCAACAGGTGTATGGATGACCTAACCCCATGAGTAAGGGGGTTGCTGAGTGAGGGAATCATGGCATGCAGAGTTGCAAACACATGTTTGACATGGCACACATGTTTAGGATGCCACGCAGATCGTGACAGCACAACGAGGGAGTGTTACTGGCTTGTGGCTACAGATCAGACCTCACTAGGGTTGGGTATCGTTTGGGTTTTTTCCGATACCGGTGCCACATCGATACTTTTAAAAAAGAGCCACAAAACACCAGTGGATGACATTAAAGAACAAAATGTTCAATTAAAAATATTTATTAAGTAATTAAAGTGAATGTGAAATGAGCATGTACATTAACATTGCTAGAAACATGTTATAGTGTTTACGGTTTACCTTGTTTACCCTCCAGCTACAACTAAATGCTCGCCATCGTTGTATTAAATATGGGCAGAAAATGCGTTGAATATATCAACAGATTAAGACCATTTACAGAGACCTCTTGGTGCATTATTCATGAAACAGTCTGTTTTTAAAATAAGTATAATTATATGCCTATACATGCAGTCAGAGTAAAAAGCTTGACAGACTGCATGTCTAGAGATCAGACTGACAGATGCTATAAGGTTTTGGCACTTTCACTGCTGTGTCACGATTGTCTTGTCAATTACGTTACTGTGTTGAGAACGAGCTCCAAGGCACGCAGCACGCGCTTCATTGATTTTAAACGCATGCAACTGTTTTATTGTGATCGCTTGCATTGCAGACGCGTCATATGCGTTTCGAATTAACGTTTCACTTTAAAACTTGCCTTATGCGGTTGAACTTAAAGACTGCGCCTGGTGATCCGTGGGGCGCACACGATCCGTGCGGATCACAGATTATTTGCGATCGGTTTAACCATTGCATAAAATGTGTTGGATTTGTATTATCTGAGGTTTCAGACTTTCCTTCACGTTGATTCGGTCCAGTAACATACCAGATACACAGGTACCCAACCCTAGACCTCACAGAGCAAAGAGGGACCAGAAATGCACAAGGACTAAACATCAGTTCTTAACGGATAGAAAGGCTGATCTAAAAACCAATCGAGAGGTTGTTGTGTGCAGTTTATTGCACACAAGAACTTCAGCCTCTATAAACTGTCAAACTGGGAAATAAAAGATGAACAATTAAAATGATACGTTAACAGAAACAGCAGCACTTACTTGTCCAGATCTGCCATGTTGTTTCACGGTTTTACTTCCTGGAAAGAAAGGACAGAAGAGATGTTAATGGTTTCCATTATGAACAACAGCCTCAAGCCAAACATGGTCACTGATGTCAGTTCACGGAGGCGATTGAGAATACGAGTTTAACTGTCTAAGATCAAAGCATGCACAATTCAATCCTTGTCTGAGATTTCTTTTGATTCTGCTCCCATACTAGAAATCCAACTCCCAGGGCTTATGGGACAGACCAGTTTGGCTACAAACATCAAAGGTGTGAATCCACGATCTTCATCTCACTGGATCCATCTTTCAGAGCACTCCTCACAACTCCGACACAAATCAGCTCCAATGCCTCCGAGCCACAGTCGGATCAGAACACAGTCCCAGATACCCACATGAAGACTAACAGAGCCTGAGCATCCTCTCCATTCAGGAACTCTTCGCTCTAGACAGAATGTTCTCATCCACACTCTGCTCTTCTCCTGTAGATCAATAACCTGATGCCACCCCGCAGCATCCATTCTTGGCAGATCTTAGGGTTCATCTCCACCACTTTCCATCTCAGTCTCTTCTCTTTCTCTCTGTGTCAAGCCCAAACACTGGTCAATAAAGACACTATGTTACATATATCGACCAATATGTAAAATCCTCCCCGGCAAAAACTATGAGACACCCAAAATAAAACACCCAGATAACATGCACAAACACAAAGCTGCTCATTCCAGAATTGTTAAATGGGTTCATCTCTTACAGATTGGCATAACTGTCAATATTAAGCCACGTGAAGGAATTCCCAAACCCTGTATTTAAAACATCTGTTTAACTCGTGTTAAGACTTAAACTGGGTTAATGTTCTTGGCAGGACCAGCGTGGGATGAGATGCACAGGACAGTGCACTTCGATTGCCACCAGGCCCGCCCCACACTACCACGTGTTTCTTCTACAGATGCACAAGCTAATGCTGTTAGTCTCCTTATAGCAAACCCTCGCAACACGAGATCACTAATGATGTGATCGGACCATCCCAGTGCATCAGATGTAAAGGATTTAGAAAAAAGAAATCATGGCCTTAACCATTGGATGCATGTAACGTTAACGTTATTATGATCCGAGTAACGTTACATACCGTACGTAGCAGTGCTAACGTTACATGGCTAACCTAAACCGGCTAATGACAACACATTTCAGCTTTGCAAAACTCAGATCGAGCACGAGTATTCAGACACATTTACTATTAGACTAGACAGAAGCATTTGCATTTGCTTTTAGAAAACACACAAACACTATCAGAACCCATTTGAATAGAACACATAAGACTCTCGCGATTAAGTCTGATTAAACTGCATTTAAACTACCAGATCATGGCATATACGTGTATAAACGTATCGGATCATTTTATCCTCATGTCAGAGCATGCGTCATATCAAACATCCGCCAACACAACTAGTTAAAGAAACTGTTTTAATTTCCATTTTAATCCGACAACGTGATCAGACACCGAAAAAAACTTACCCGCCAGATCAAACTATCATCCCCATCCTCCCAACATGAAAAAATGTGCTAACAGAAACACAGCCGTAACCGACACCACTCAAATCAGAGCGATAAAAGCGACTTTTATTTAGTTTATCAGACGGCTAAATCCGAGTATATCTGACGTTATAAACAAGAACAGCCATTTTCATCTCCATCATGGTGGAAAGAGCTTCAATGGCTGCTCACTGACTGACTGACTTAACCGTTAGCTCGCGAGCTAAATCTCCGATCCTGACGACGAAAACCGTCTATTTATCACTCAATCCACACCCATGTTTTTGAAGTAGCTGAAAGCGGTTTATAAACCGAGGCAGACAGTCCATTATCGGTGTGCCGTCTTACCGAGATCCTGATGCGTGTCGGTGTTTGAGGCGGCGGTGCTACTGCGCAGTGAACAGCGCGAGACTCCCGCTCTCTGATGGCGCTAAAAGGGAAAAAGATTCCGCCGCGTGCGCTCATATACATCTGGCGTCAGCACGTAAACCAGTACGCGCTTGTACAGGTTCTACTACGTTGAAGGTTGATCATGAATATTAATTTGTACGAGACTGTACAGCCGTATGATTGGCGTTGGTAAATTGGCGCGTGACAGCTGCTAGCCTCTTGACGAATCCTGCTAAAGCGCGAGGTCGTCTTTTGAATATTCATAAGCGCAAGCGTGTTGACGCTACAGGAAGGTAACCAAGCAACGTCAGCAGGTGCTAATTAATATGCGCAATGCCTTTTCCGTAGTAGGATTAGTACAAACTGCGAGCGCAAGGCAGGGGCTGGCGGAAATAGTTGAGTGTGAATAGGGCTGGGGTGGATGTTCCCGCCAAAGCATTAGCTATAAAAATGTATTATTGTTATTATTGCAAAATGTTTATTTTGATTAAATCTGTCTGTCTGTCTTCTGTAATGATAAATTAGGGTATTCACTCCCAAACGTGTGTATGATGTCACACACTTTAATGGGCTTTGCACACTTGTTAACCCTGGGTCATTTTTAACCATAAGTAAACAATTTGAGTAGTTTGGCACTCAATTGGGTTAAAAGCAGTGCCAACTCTATTTAACCTCTCTTTCTACCCCCTGTGATATTTTTGGATGGGTTTAAAAGCCATGCGTGTAATAATGAAGTTATTTAGTTGAAATATTTAGTTAAAAGTGATAAGGGCCATGTTAAACTATAAGACCTTTGATCTGATCACTCTGACCACATTGACCTCTGTCTCTCCTATTGTTGTTGTCTCTTTGTGAAGGGCTGTGAACTGGACAAAAGTGAAGCTTTACATTTTCTCATTTTGACAGACACTTTTATTTATCAACATACATGTTCTGAACCTATTACCTTTACGCTGCTAATGCAGATTAAACAGATAAACGGTAACAGGAAGCTGAGAGTGAAGAAATATTTGACAGCTTCTGAGAAAGATACTGCGGTAAAAATCTTCACATTAAAAGAAAGGAAAATGATGTTAGGGATCAGCTATTTGTGTATTAGAGTCTTTCGTTTATTTTAGTAGCCTACATTAGTTTGCTTTTTTAATCAGTTTATGATATGCAAATGAGGCTATAATCTTCAAGAGACTGTCACGGTGTTGTTTTATTATTGCTGCTTAAAAAAATGAAAATGATTTAATCCTGAATAGTAATACACAATCACAATAACGCAACTGCATTACTGTAATGAGTTTAAATGTTTAGAGGCAGTCACAGAAATATCTCCAATATACAACACCAGTTCTGATGCCTCTAAATAAATACAAATATTAACCACGTTTTTATATACAATGCTAATACTGTGATGCTCTTTGAAAGTTTCTTAGTTTAATCATTTATTAGTTTACTCGGATATAATCACTTATATGATTTTTTCTATAGGAACACATATATGATGGGGACATAACAGTAGACATGACTCTGCTGATATTTAATATTATACACATGACCTTTAAATAATCATTTATAATTCACTGCACTCGCTGGTGATTAAAGGGGTCGTTCCTTGATCAGAGAGTGACTCTTTACTGATGCCAAGAACAACATCTAACACTTCACTCAAAACTTCATCTTATTGAGAGAGAGTTTGTGTGTGTGTGTGTGCGTGCGTGCGTGCGTGCGTGTGTGTGTGTGTGCGCGTGCATGTGTATTCATTATTGTAACTATCATCTAGCGCTCAGCAGAAAGACTATCTGGCATATAGATGCTCGCTGTGTTTAAAAATGAATGTCAACTCTTCACTAACACACACACACACAGATACACTGTAGCTTAGTGACCAGATGACATCATCAACATCATGAGACCATCAGATGTTTACTTGAACACAGACATCATAGACAGGTGATTGACCCTGAACGTGACCCATAACAACAATACTGACATTTATGTGCACGATGGAGGTGAATTCTGGTTTGTATATGACAGCAGGAACATGTGGCACTATTATAGACTGTTTGATTTTTTCAATATTATTCAATTTCAAGACTTGAAGAACCTTTACAGCTCATGTCTGTCACTTCAACCAAAGCTGCTTGACAGGGCTGTCCAGCCCACTGAGAAAACACAACAGGAAAATCTTGTTCCACTTCACGGTGAACGATTTTGAGCTCTTGTAACGCGGGCGGGCGGGCGGGTGGGAGGTGTGGAAATAACCCACCATACAGGTTACATGTCAAGAGCATGTCCAGATCCCCAAAACAACAAAAAATACATATTTTTATGAATCTGATATTTAACCAGAACTAACTTTCTGAGATTAAAAACTCTATTTTAGAGTATACTAACAGATACCCATTATTTTACGTACAGAAAACAAAGCTTGTTTTTCGGACCATTATATTTCAATATAAAAATCTGAGACAATACACAACATTTATGTGCGTAAATATGAACAGCCCACCAACCAAAACAGATCCACGGTGTCAGCCGGATTCCCCGCCGGACGGGATGATGGGATAATCTCACAACATCTGGAGGACTGGTAGAGTGACATTGCGCTATCTCCATGGCAACATGCCCATCCTAATGAAATGGAGGACTGAGAGAAAGAGAAGAAGGAGGTGTCATCACGATTACAGGAGTTCAATATCTGGCTGGCAGAATTTTTAGAGATAACAACCTTCAAGCAAAAAATACTTAAAAGTATGCATTAAAGTGTGCTTAAAAGACTAACCTAGATCAACAGACTCTTTTATGATGCTAGGTGATGTGGGTGGTTGCTATGGAGTTGCTTGTCGCTAACTAGTGATCTTTAGGTTGTTGCTAAGGAGGTCTGGGTGGTTGCTTGTGCGTTGCTAGGCGACTTGCTGCCCTCCTGTGTAGTTTTTGTTGAAGGATGGAGTTTGAAACAGGTTACTGTAAGTGGGTTTGGGGTGGGTGTTGTCTGTTCTGTATCAGATGGAGTTTCCCCTGCAGATGCTGCGAGATGAAACCCCCGCTCACCGCTCCAGACCTCATGACTTATTCATCAAGTGCTCCATCTTACACTCTCACTCGCTCGTTCTGCCCGCAGGTCGTGTTCACGCTGGCGACTGACCTACCACATCTCAAACCTAACGTCTGAACTCAATACGTCTCAGAGTAGCACGTAGTTCACAGCCGAGGGGTCATTTTGATGCAAAAATGTAAACATTTCCTCTTTTTATTGTGCTTGTGTGTTTGATGAGTCGCCTCAAAGATGCTGGAGCGTCTTATTGAAGATGTGCTGGGAATATCTCTCCCAGCATCAGGATGAAAGAACCGTGTTTTTATTTGCTCATGCATTTTTCATGTACCATGAGTCTGTTAGTCCATTGAACACATCACTGTGTGTTAATGAGAGATTCATCAATAGATAAATCAAAACAGCATGTTAATGTCAAACTGTAGTAACTGGATATAGTGAAAGCCTTCAGCATCTCACTTGGTTTTGCTTTTTATTTGCGTATCAACCCAACACAGAACCAAAAAGTCTGTTACAGGGAGACTTTATAAACGAAAAGCTTATATCTGATGAAATTTAATTTATTTAACGTAAAGGTGTTCACTAGTTTATAGATGACCCAAAAGATACCAGACAATAATTTTATTTATTTTTGATTTTATTTTTGGTTCTGTTCTTGTTTTTTTTTGTTTATGTGGGCATAAGTTGTTATATTGTGTTTTATTTGAGGCATATGGAGTTTAGCTCTGTCTTGTCATCTCTGTGCCAACCACAATCTGTCTCTCGTGGCTTTGGTACATATCTCTCTCTCTCTCTCTCTCTCTCTCTCTCTCTCTCTCTCACCCACTCTCAAAGCCTTCTTCGATAACTAAAAGGCGGGGGATACAGATCTGAAGTGGCACAGAAGAACGGGTGGCTTTTTCTCACGACAGCATCCATGAAGGTACAGCGAGTGTCTGTCCTGCAGTGAAATGAGCAGAGCAGCTTGTTCAGTTCATTCACAGACTGTTCCAAACAGCTGTATTATGAAATCCATCCAGACACACATGAGTGAGACATTTTGCCTCACATTGAGAGACAGAACATTAAGTCTTCATATGTCAGTAAAGGGTTGGTTCACACCCAAAAAAGGAAGGTCATCATTTATGGTTATAAATCTGTAGGTGACTCTCTGTCCCGTGGAACACAAAAGAAGATATTTTGAGAAAGGTCTCCGTGGTTTTGTGTTCATACAGTGGAAGTCAATGGGGTTCAGTGTTGTTTGATTATCAACATTCTTCAAAATATCTTCTTTTGTGTTCTTCAGGTTTGACATGACATGAGAAGTGATGACACAGGTTCTTCGTAAGAGCAACATTGGTGATGGTCGCCTTTGCATCACTAAAGGATTTTAGCATCATTTTTAGACAGCGGCTCTGAATGAACATTAATAATCAAATTTTTTACCACATCCAAACTCGAACCCGTGAACTGAATCCTATCAACTCCAGCTGGCAGCTGATTATGATCTGATTTACCACAAACGCTATATACTATACCCATCAGAAATCCTCAGTAAAACAGATCAATCTGAATGTATTCTTAGAAAAATCTATTGATCAGAATAAAGTGAGTGACGCTGAAGCATGCGGCACGTGTGCATTGTCATGAGTGTGTAAATGTGTGTGTATAGTGAATCCGTTTTAATCCCTGAATTGAAAGAGAAGTCGACAGCAGCGATTCTTTTATGTGCTGTGATTCTTCTGGGGATAAAATCCTCTGCTGAACCAGCGCTCTACACTGCATGCTTTACCATCACCCCTCTACTGTTTGTTGAGGGAACGCTTGCCTTTTAAACGCTTGTATTCATGGCAGATATATAGACAACAGATGCATGAGGTGCGGAGGTTAAATCTGTCTGTCATGTGCAAGACAAACGTCAGCATGTCTCTGTATGAAAGCCACAAAAGTTGCGTTTGCTGCATTTGTGAACATGGTGATTACGTAATAACTTTAAAGGTGTGCGTCTAACTTTTTAGACACAATGTGAAGCGGATGTGTACCCGAGTGACTTCTGCAGAACACAGAAAAGATATTTGGCTGGTAACCAAACAACACTGGCTCCCATTGACTTTCATTGTCTGAACACAAAACCACCAAGACATTTCTCAAAACATCTTCAGGTTTTTTTCTCCATTTATTTATCATTGGAGTTTGGTTTCCTCGCCACAGGGCCGTGTTGATTTGCTCAACGGGAGACTGCTTTTATTCGATATTATTTTGCTTGTTGTTTCGATATTATTTTGCTTGATATTATTTTGATATTATTTTGCTTGTTCTATGAACACCATGCACTGTGCTGCGTTTTACCTTTCTCCTGTAAAGCTGCTTTGGAACAATACACATTGTGAAAAGCACTACACAAATAAAATTGAATTCAATTCCACAGAAGTATGAGTCATTTTCAGGTGAAAATGAAAACTGTCCCTTCAAAACTGTTTTTAATTCTGATGTCAGGGACAAAAATAGTTGCATTATATAAAATGAGTCATATCCTCATATGAGACTGATCACAACGCCCACCACCGAACGAGTCCATGTGATGTAAAGGATGTGACAAAAGTAGCATGTGCGCTGCAGTGCATGTTGCCGGGGTGTGATGTGATTACATAATAATCAGGCTGGCCGTCCTCATCCTCGTCCTCACATCTCTGCTCTGTTTTCACACAGCACGCATCCTCCCCGCTTCCAATCTCCATATGTCCTCCAGATTTAGACAAAAGCCCAAACATCTCAAGGTACCAGCGGAGACGGTCTCTTAGCAACGGTGGCACCGAAGACAATGACTGCTCCAAATACGGACATGAAGGAAATCCATTTCTCGACTGGCAGAAGATGGCAGGACGCGGGTTTGGGATCACAGCTGGCTTAGATCTACTGAACGGCGTTTCGGTGGCACATTTCTCTTCTCGCTGTAAATAATTGAGTGCAGATTAACTTTCACACATTCAGCTCTGTGGAGCGCAACTCTTGCACTCGGTTGTTTGAGATGTTTATGTTAGCTTGACAAACACTGGGGTGTTTGTTCAAAATCCTCCCAGAATTTGATGAGGCCAATGCTTTGTACAGTATGTGTTTGCATTCTTCATTTTTACTATTGTTATTGGATTTGTTTGTCCATAATAATGCTACAAAATAGAAAACCCAATTTAATTGAAATCTTTTGCCCTCTTCTGGCTATTAAAATAAATACAACTCGAGAGTAAAATGAACCATGCTGAAGGTGTTGGAACGGTCTAGCAAACTCCATCGAGATCAAATCACAAAGACAAAACACATTCATACTTCCCAGAAAATAAGATGAGCCACGGAAGAAATCATGATTGTAGTCTTTTCCATTTATTTGGATATGTCACAGGTGACAATGAACGTACATGAAGTTATTTCTATAATAGGAATAAAGCATGGTCTGTACACAGACACAGGTGCGTGAAATGTTCTCGAGTGACAGTTGAATCCAGAGTTAATCACCTGGAGTAAAAACTGTTCATAAAGAGCCTGGTGCACAACAGAAAAACGGTTAACAAAACAAACGATGAGCTCAACTATGGTGTGCCTGGTGTAAAAGAACATGGATTTGTAATAGTGATGCCGCATGGTTTGATCCCTGGATTGGTGCCTTGTGAATATAAAGAGGGCTAAGAAGACAATCTATGGCAGGTTTTAGCTCTAGGACAAAAACTAAAAGTCACAGTGGGCGACATTATGATACGCTGGGACGTGAGGCTTCTTCTCTAAGACTAAATATGGCACATTCATTCAAAGAGAGAGAAAACAAAACATCACGGTAGGAAATAAACAGTCGGACTTAAACTCGGGCCCGTCTCCCATTTAAGACCTGCTTGTAAAGGCACATTGTTTTCTTCAGTAGTTATTACAGACATGAGCACATTCAAGCATCCGATTGCAAGTGATCAGGTGACCAAACAAACACACGTCGACACATGGGCTGTGGGTGACTGTGTCTGGCTAATACACACTGTTTCTCTAGAAATAAAAAAAAGAAATAGATTATTGACTATATACACGTGTCTACTCTAGTCTCTGACTATTTGGCTTAAAAGTACATCGAGTCAGATGTAACGGTGGCAGACGACTCAAGCAACTACAAGAATACGTGACAGAATTTTCCTGCTACAGGTGAACTACGCCTAAATCTACTTTTCCTCATAATAATATTAAATGCGACGCTCTGTATACTGTACACGCTTCAGTGTCGTTCAGAAACAGTTCATATAAATTAAACATTTACCGCTTGAAATGCACAATTCACATCCTCCAATAACAATGAATATTTCTAGCGTGTGAACTTGTTTCCGAAACAGTTTTAAATAATACAAAACTGACCTCGACTTACAATTTCCTTCATTCATTTAATAAAACTGTAAAATATTATTAACATAGGCAATGTTGAACTCTTTTTTACTTTGATATGTGGGGCAATCTTTTAAAAGCAGGATAGGGAATTAAAAAAACAAACGAAGAAATTATATTTTGCATAGAGAAAATTAATTAAAAGTTTTCATTAAAACAATTGGGACGTAAAAAATGGGACTTTATGCAAAATATAATGTCTTATTTACTTCCTTGAATTTCAAGCTGAAACATAAGCCTGACATGTTCTCGACAGGAGAGGTTCACCCATGTAGTTTAAAGATTTACAAACGTCCTCCTTTACAGCAGGGGGCGCTCATGAAAAATGTGTGTAAAACTTTTTAAGTGTAGAGTTGAAGGAATTGTCCAAAGAATAAAAGTAAACAGTTTCTAAAACATCCCACAATGCACTTCTCCTCAAGAGAAGGCAGCTGGGTTTAAATGGCTGTTCTTTGCAGCCAGCACAACACAAATCCATATAAAAACAAATCAAGTAAAAGGCGAACGTGTTGCGAGACGACATTAAGGGATATCGGGATGGAGCGACATTTTTGTTTGCTTCCGGGTCAGTCGTCTTCGTAGACGTGGGCTCGTGAAGGTCACAGCAGTACGTGGCGTTACTTAAAAAGGAAGTTGAGGAGAACTTGGAGGAAGATGAGGAAGAGGATGAGGGCGACGTCTCTGTGCGTGAGGAACGAGCTGTCTGTCGTCGACTGACTCGCCACTCGACTCCTCAGGGCGTTGACGCTCCTGGACGATTGAGCGGAGATGAATGTTAATCATGTGATTCTGAAATGAGTGTATTCACATGTGGTAAGATGCGTGTCGCACCTGTTAATGTTTTCCTGCGTTTGTCTGATGGACTCGATGGCACTTTGGAGTTCACTCAGATCTGTTCCCTTCTTCCTGAGGCGGCTGCTGTGTTTGTTTTTGTGCCCTGAAAGAAACACGATTCGATCATAAATTCGCAAATGTTGTCACAAATCAAGTCTGATGTCTTAGAAAAACTGTGTGACGTACTCTCGCTGCCTGATGAGTCCCGACGGTCCGGTTCTGGAGACGAGCAGCCGCTTTCTGGACTCTTAGGTTTGTCAGTCTTGTGTTTTCGTTTTGGTCCCGTTACCTAAACACACACAAGAGCAACTCAATCACATCCACCTTATTAATAAAAACTAAACAGCTCAGTACTATTTGAAAGATTGCAAAAATGCAATTTGATGAAAAACACACAGAGAGGCATGCAAGCGTGCCAGTTGCAGGTGTGAAAGGGGAACAAAACTGTTTTAATTTAAATAAACAACAAATGAAACAAACAACAACAGACTGAAGATTAAGCAGAGCGGCCATGTGACCGGTTCAGGCAGCCACATGACTGATTGGTTGGTGTACTGAATGATGACTGGTCGATTGGAGAATGGACAGAGCGCAGGTGGCGATGATGAGACGGGAGCAGAGAGAGGGGTTGTGGGTAGGAGGGTGAGTTTGATGAGAAGGTGTCAGGGCAGAAGGACGTACCTGGCTCAGGTAATTGTCTCTCCGGGTGCCCTGCTGGGTACTGAGACTAACTACACTGGCTGAACGTACCATAGGCGTCCTGTGGCGCACTTTGGTCTGAATACAGCCGTCTTTCTCGAACTGAACCAGATCGTTGAGCGGATCCCACGGTCGAGTGCTGGGAGACAAACAAACAAACCGGCCTCACAGTAAAGTGTGCTACAGCGTAATGCACTTCAAGACCAGCAGATGGCAGCCGGACACAACGTATGTTAAAAGTGCAATCGTAACTTTTGCATCTCTATAGCCACAGAAATATCAGACACGTCTCGGGTGGCAGGTTTTGACTTACTCGGCATATCGGTAATGCCATTCTCCTGTGGCGGGGTCTTGCTCAAACAGCCCGGGCGTCCACTCCTCACACTTGGCCTTGCGCTCGCGTGCGGCCTTCCTCTGAGCCTCCTCCAGGATAAACTTCTCGTTGGTCGCCTCCGTCTGGTCCTTATTATTAATGGCCCGCGTCACGTGTTGCCACAACCTTAAGATTGGGAGACAGAAAATGTGGTAATGTAGGTTTTTACATCTGTGTTCAAGTTGTTTTATAAAGCACATGATCATGCGTGTTACCTCTCGGACTCGAACTCGCCCTGTTCCTCAGGAGGGACGTTGCAGCGGGTCAATCTGCTCTGTCTCAGCTCAGGCGTGGGGTTCCAGAAAGTCTCCATCTCACCCGTCTTCTTATCGTTAATGAAGATCTCACTGTCCTGTACAACACACACGCGATCATAATCATTTAAGAACAGTAAAATGTGTTATGTGTAACGAAACACACTGGGCATTCTTACCCAGTGCCCCTCCAGTGTAGCCAGAACCTCCTTCCCCAGTTTGATCTTCCCACAGATCTGATTCACAATATCACTACTGCCGAGAAACGGCTGAGAACACACAGAGATATTACAGTCATGTCACTGAAACACAAAACAAACCATCTTTCCTGAAGGTTTGTGTTGTCGGTGTGGCATTTGGTTGATGTGTTATGGATGTGATGTGTGTAGCTTTTCTGTCTGTGGACCTGCTGATATTTTAAATTAAATTTTAAAATTTCAGTGCACTTATAAGAGCACAAAACACACACACAGACCTTGAGTTTGAACTCTAGCTGAGCGCTGTAGCCCGTTTTCTCACAGGCGATAGTGATCTGACCGGCCAGTTCCAGAGTCATAGTACCATACAGAATACCTGCACAGAGAGAGAGAGAGAGAGAGAGAGAGGGAGAGGGAGAGAGAGAGAGAGAGAGAGAGAGAGAGAGAATAGTGTTTGTGAATGTTAGTGAATACCTGTGCGTGTGTGCGCGCGTACGTTAAACTTCACAACAGAAAAAGACACAGAGATCACATGATGAGACAGAGAGCTGAGGTCACATGACTTGCGCTAAACTCCATCTGATTTTCCAAAGGTCTCAACTCTGGTAACACTTGATATGACAATAAGACATTAACAAACATTTAACATGCAAACAAACTTCGTAAGGTTTATAGTGACTACTTCTATTATAAACCTTGCAAATGTTATATCTATTTGTTGTATATTTTCAAGATATTGTGTATACGATCTATAAAGTGTAACCAAAACTAGATACTACCTATATTCTAGAGCAGATGTATCTAGAGGCTAAATATTACTGCACAATTACAAACGTACCTAGATGAGTCCCTACAGGAGACAATGAGGAGAGTGTGTTAGTCAAGCAGGGGAGGGGCTTTTATGTGTGTATACTGTGCGTGTTTGTGTGAGGATAGTGTCTAACATGTTGTCACGTGTTCATGTGTGTGTGTGTGTGTGTGTGTACAGACCTTTACAGTGAGCGTAGGGCATGTTCATCACATAGTCCTCTCCTCTGTTCAGAAATGTCAGTCTGGCTTCACCATCCAAGATGGCTGATAACGAATTCCCTGAAAAACGCACACACAATTCCCCATCAGTCCGCACGTGTGTGTACTCAAGTTTAACTGTGTATTTATCAGAATGCATCTTATGTCTCACCATAAAACTTGGACTTTGCCAGAATGCTGCCGCTGAGACAGAAGCCGTCTTTCCTGTTACTCACATAGAAGGCCGACACTGGGGGATGATGGGATACCTGAGGAAAGCATTCCGATTAAAGACACTCTCTCTCGTTCCGTGACGCTCGCGAATCCAACAAAACGCATGACTGTTTTACCTGTTCGGCGATGTAGAAGGTTTTACTGTTTGTCCTGGTGTGAATCCACAAACAACGAAATGTTTCTCCAATAATGGGGTTGTACGGTTTCTTCAAACCCTGTCGGCGAGATATAAAAACGTAAGACTGACGTGTCTTAAATCTTTCACAGGACAGCGAGCAAAAACAACTGTACCTTCGGCTTCTTGTAGAACCCAGAAATGTACCATTTGACCACTTTCTTCATACGGTTATAAGCGTTTTCTTCAACAGCCGCTCTGAACAGATAAAATACAATAAAACAACATGACACAGACAGCCTACGACACTTTGTTTAGTTCGGATTTAGAGCCAAAGAATAGCTCAAATCCTCACTACTACCGTCGCGAACATAACATCTATGCCTATGAAATAGCTCACAAACAAGCCACTCCAGAAACCCAGAGAACTTTTGTGTACGTGTGGGTCTTACTCAGACAGAAAGTCAGCGTGGAAGTAGTAATCGGAGAGTTTGTCCAGGAAAGATCGCGGTTCGAGGATGAAGGTGGGCAGGACGACTTTGGACAGGTCCATGCCGGGCCGGACCTGCTTCAGCAGAGTCCAGATAAGAGATTTATTCTCTTCTGATACCGTTTCAGTCTGCGACGCCTCGCCGGCCTGAAACACACGCAGATTGAATGAACAGATTGTGAGACATCCGCCAGTCTTCATGCAAGCTCATCTCTCCGGCTGTCTGCTGTATAAATAGACGTCTGAAAAGTGTGTGTGCGTCAATAACGCTTCACTACAGCCAAATGTGTTTGTAGAGAGATCTCAAATAATTCATTAAAACGATAAGTTATTCATATCAAAGACTAACAAGTGAAACACATGAAACATTTCTCACACACTTGTGTCGAGTTTGTCACACACACACCTCTCCGAGCTCTTCATCGGTCTGCTCTATGTACAGCGTTTCTCTCAGCATCTCGTCCAGGTCGACATACGAGTCTTCCTGTCGCTCTGACGTGTCGCTGTCCGACTCCTCGCTCTTGTCCATCACCTCATTCTCCCACTCCTCCTGTTCCTGCTCGTTCTCCCGATCCGACTTATCCGAGTACAGGTCTGGATCTTTAAACTGATCGCTGTCATTAAACCTGAGACGTCAGATAAATCACAGAAGACGTTCTTTAACATGAAACCCATCATCATCTCTCTATAACGCTGTAGGTCTTCATATACGTCAGTCGTGTTTTCTCATGTGTGTGTGTGTGTGTGTGTTCGTACTGAAAGCCCTGTATGTTGTGCGCTCGCAGCAGACTGTAGAAGTTGATGTGCGAGTGTTCTGCGGTCTGTCCCGTCTCCTCTTTGCCCTCTCTGATCATGGTTCTCTTCAACAAACTGGAACATTTCAGAGCCAATTCAAGAGCGTCCATCCAACAGCGCCCTGCACACAGCGTTCACATAAACGTTGATGTTTCAGTTGTTAGTACTACAGACGCACACTGAGCGCCTGACGTATGTGTGTGTGTCTCACCGTCAGACTCTGAGGCCGCTCTGAAGATCAGATGGCTGCTGGGTAACGGCTGAGTGATGGAGCCCACAGCTTCACCTTTAGGACCCTGAATCACAAAACCAGATCTTACCCATCTATCCAAACAGAGCGGATATTAAAGCTACTTTGACTTTAAAATGTAAATATACAAATGCTGTTTGTGTGTGCTTCCTGGTACCTTCACGGCCCATATCGACTGTTCCAGCGGGTGAAAGAGTTTGAAGCAGAAGCCGTCTTTTTTGGAGGGTCTCTCGATGAGCTCACAGGCGTTGAGCAGCACCGTGCCGACCCACTGACCGTTCTTATTGGTCTTGTAGATGAGCAGAACCCCCGGTTTCAACACGCACCACAG
Source organism: Triplophysa rosa (assembly GCF_024868665.1). Taxonomy (NCBI): domain Eukaryota; kingdom Metazoa; phylum Chordata; class Actinopteri; order Cypriniformes; family Nemacheilidae; genus Triplophysa; species Triplophysa rosa. Next base: position 3,597,403 of record NC_079913.1, on the reverse strand, counting down.
CTTGGTCCAGCTCTTCAACGTGCCACGGATCTGAAAGTGATAAACCGGGTTTACACAAGAACATGTGATCCGACTGCTTGGACTCTCAGAAGTGTCAGAAGTGGAAAACGTTTTATTCTTGGTTTACTATTAAAGTGCACTTGTGTTCTGAGGTCAGAGTGACGGTGAAACGCACCTTCAGCCAGTCGGCCATGACGATGACGGACGGATCTGTGATGGTACTGAGAAGTTCTTTAGTGGCTCGCTTCTTCTCTTCTCTGTAGTTCTTCTTCTGCACCTGAATGAACCAACACATTCGTGACATCTGAATATTCTTGCATGCACAGAAATAAAACGTGAACTTCTATAGTATGATTATTGTTCTGTTACCTTAAGCGACTCCTTCTTGGTGAGTTTGTTTCCAGAGGCTGAAACATCTTTATCCGAGCCGTTATAGAGCTTGGTTTCCGACTGCAAAAACACACAGCATGATATACATCTCATACATGATCAAATCAACAGTTAGCCACGCTTTGTGCTTCTGATTGAGTACCACTGATCCCAGAACAGCTTCGTTATATTGTCAGGTGCGATACGTGTCGGCTACAGATTCATTTGGATTGAGACTTCGTGTCTTCACATATTTGAAAAGAAACATGTAAATGATCTAAAACAGAATCAAGAGCTCTGCTAGTCGCATTAAAATATCTGTGCTGGAGAGGAACGAGGCTCTTCAAGGCTTCTGGGATGTGTTTATGATTGTCGTCGCTCGAGCTGATGGTCCGGCTAAATGTAGCATCACGTCTACGACATCTGAAGCCCATGAGAGTGACTCACGCAAACCAGACACACAGATGTGATCCACACAGTGCCGGGTGATCTGATATTTCTGAGGGTGAAATGTCTTCATCGTATTAGGGACTATTATTTTTGATGCTGATCAACACACGTCCCCTTCTCTCCTTAAACATGATCTTGTAAAATAAATGAAGCGTGGGCTGAAGACTGCTGGACGATCAACCAACCCGAATCGATCCATTTCAGTGCCCAGAAGATGATGGGAAGTGAAAATAAAAGAGAGACAGTCATGACGTGTGTGTTGTGTGTGTGATTCACCTTGCTCTTGGATATGGAGTGTAAGGAGTCCTCTTTAAGAGGCAAGATCTCCTCTTTGCTACGATCGAAACCTGCCAGAACAAGAAAATAACATCAGTGATTTCGACTAGAAAACTGACCCGTTTGAGATATGAGAGGCACACGCGACACGCACATACAAAAATCAAATATTCACAAAGATAGTGAATAGCAATGAGGTAATTCACTCGTGCATCATGGCTCAAATGATATTATTCTTTTTAATGGTAAACCTTCATAAAGATATCAAATCTGATCCCAGGCGACATATTTTAGTTACAAAACAATCGGCTACTATTTTAAGCCACGCGTCTCCTATGAAACATCAACAACATCTGTGTTTGACAGACGCATCATCACCTCAGCGTTCAGCGAGCGTGAAGATGCTCAGCGGAGCTTCACAACACCTGGAGGAAAACTTCACAATAAGACAATCTGACAGCTTGGTCACAGGCTTTTGATTCTGACTTCTGAACTACACAAACGGTGCCTTAAAATCACAGCACTTCATCATCAGACAGGACAGAAACCCACGTTCATTAGCTAAAAACAAGGACAATTCTTGTCACGACGAGTTAAGTTTCTTACCCACGTACGGCACAAGTGTCACATTAAATAACGCCTTCGCTTGATGGATTCATTGTCTCAGATTTATGGGGGCTGAGCTGGTAATTATATACGGCTTACGTGACGACAAGAGGCATCTTTCGCCCAAAAACATACATTCACTCATGTCATTTCAAACCTGTATGAGTTTCATTTTTCTGCAGAAGACAAAAGAATGTTAATACACTGAACCCCATTGACTTCCATTGTGAACTATTCTTTTAAACGCTATAGCATTACGCTGCAAGGACATGAAAACCAACGGTGTCAATAAATGCTTTCTTTAAACACAATGCATTTGTGTGTTTGTTTAAAAACATCACATTTTCATTTTTAAGTCAACAATCGCTTATTCACATCAGCAGCTGCAGAGTTTGGCATTAAACGAGAGCAACATCTCCAGACGAACTGAAGGATCTTCAGCCGATACATGAGCCTCTTAAAGGCAAGAAACTAGCAAAGCCAGTTCCAGCATCTATCAGAAATATAAGAATGAGACCAACAGAAATCAGTCAGACTGATCTGAGGTCAGTGTTGAATGGTATTCATGAACTCATCTCAAAGCACAATGGACTGGATGTAAATGAGCCATCCATCTGACCGTGTTCTCATCTCTGAGAGTCCTTCACAATGAGAATCACACACACATACAAACATGTTCACCTCCTCAAACACTACCACAACTCATCTGTTAACTATTCTGCCAACGCATAAATCTGCATTAAAGCCTCTTCACATGCAGACACGTGTGCTGTTGATTTATGATGTATGCACACTTGAAAACTCAACAGCAACCACTGAATAACATTTATCTGCGCTAAACAATATTTTCACAAAGATCATTTTATAAAATCATGGAGATTTAAAGTAAGTGGCTGAAGATATTATAGAAGGTCTTTGTAACATTTTGAACCAAACACAGTCTGAATTCCTGTCGACTATTTGTCATGTGCTCAATGTGGAAAATGAAGCTTTGAAATACTATAGAAGCAATCTCACACATTATTACACTTGATAAATAACTCGGACTGCACAAACACACACATACTGTGAACACAATGTCATCTGTGACTTTGACACACACACTTTCTGTGTTATTACTTTGCTTTAGGGCTGTCCTTTCCCTTAAAATAAACACTAAGCATACGTGACCTTTAAACTCTTCTGTGATGTTAGTTTAAACCTCTGTTTTATTTTTGATAAGCGATAAAGCAGAAATCACAGTTTCTCAAATGCCAAATGCAGAAATTATAGCAGCGGTTATAATGAAAGTCAAATGGGACAAATGTGCAACAAGTCGTCTGAAATGCATTTGCACGACGAGTTCATTTGTCACCATCAATGTGTGCTTTTGTTGGTTTTTACCCAAAGTCTGACAATCATAAAACACTAGAAATCAGTCGACATCACTGACGGTCAACTCCGCATGTTACACCAGAAGTTTGAGTTTACAGTAGTTGTTATCGAGAGAGAAAGGGAGAGATGAGAGATCTCGGATGTTCAGACACCGATGAATAATTTAAAACCAAGTGCAATTGACTGTAAAACTACAGAGAGACAGTTGATGGAGTGCTGCAGCTACAGGCCTTGACGCATCACTTTACCTGCTGATCACACATTCTACACACACGCCTGATAGACAGACAGCCAGACGAACAGAGTCCAGATCACAGATCGACAGAGGAACGAAAACAAGACAGTTTCTAAAGTCTGCCAAACTATCTGGCTTCTGGTTTTTCACAAAACATAACACAGAAAACAAGTCTGATCAGAGGCGTGTGGTTTACTTCCTATAATGACTGTAAAGTAACATGTATATTATATCAAATAAATAAAGACACAAACTACACAAAATATTATACAAACACAAAAACGTATAATTATGAGAGTAACAAGTCAAGTATTTCAGAGAAGCAGCTAATAATAATAACTTCTATAATCAGTTTATTACGTCGTGCGTGTTTGTGTGGTCTCTGGAGTGAGTGTAAGACGCAGGACGTGTCTGATATCTCCAAACCCTTCCAGTGTCCTTGACTACAGCCAAACAGCAGCGAGTGTAATTCCACCCTGACGGAGGTCCTGTGTCTCTGAAGGGCAGAGTGCATCGTCCAGAGACACTGGGACAAACTATCTAACCCACGATCTGTACCTACCTATACGTCTGTAGATTCAAAACCTCAAGACCAAACCATATGGACATTCATTGCTAAAGCAGAATAAACCAAAAGCCTCAATACACAGTGCATAGATTTAATCATGACTAAAGATTGTGGATTACTTTGCAGATGGCATATAAAGTCAGCGGTGGGATGTTAAGACGAGGAAGCGCACCTGTGTTTCAGCGCAGATGGTCTATTAATAATTACACACCTGTGCTAATCTGACACCTCACACAGAAAAGTGTAGGTGACCCTCAGAGCAAAACGAGCGTGTGTGTACCGTTCAAAATCTCCAATCACAGTCTCTTAAACACAAACCCAATATGTGCCATACGTACCATGTGATTTCAACTTCATGCAGGAATAATAACAAACTAAAATACATACAGAACACAGGTCACTAAAACTGTCACTTTCAGTGAAACTCATTATTGTGAGTGTTACTGAATAAACCTTGGTAAACATGACCCACAGATAAGACGCTCACAGGCCAATCGCTTCCCTCCACCCTGAAAAGCTAAACACAGATAATGATAATGAAAATGTGAGTATTAAAACAAAAGCATTAACCCTGAGGCACGATAAACTAGCATCTGCCATGGTTGGGTACGTCCAGATATCGGCCCATCTGCGTAAACAAGACCATTTAATGCCTCCTCTCTGAACCCAAATCATGAGGAATCAATGGAGCAGAGGGCACACAATACACAGAGATGAGTCAGAAACACTACAGCTATTCAACAGCTGACACAAAACCATCCGAGTGTGCTGAAGAAAAGCTCAATGTAGAGTCCTTGAACAGATGAGAAAACATTACTTACTCCTTCAGACTCAAATCAGTGTAATGATTCACTCAATGAAAGAATCGTTCTAAAAGAATCATTAAAAAGATACTTCACCCTTAAATGAAGATTTTACACAAACGATATTTTGAAGAACGTTGATAAACAAAAAACTTTGACTTCTATTGAATGAACACAAAGCCACTGAGACATTTCTCAAAATATCTTCATTTGTGTTGAGTCATACACGGGTTTTGAACGACATGGGTCAACAATACCTTTAGTAAATAATGTAATGGACGAGAAAACTGTTGCATTGTCTTACAATGAAGTAGCATAAGCTGTCAAGTTATATGTTGATCAGGAGCTGAACTTAATGCACATGTGCTGCACCAAACATTCCCCAACACATGTATACATATATATGATGTAAACAAATCTAACGTGTCAGCGCTGATTCACACGTAAAGCATCATACACACACCGAAGCGATGGACACCAGCAATGCACCCACCTGGCAAGCAGACGGAAAGCTCGTTGTACCCCCCGAACGAAGCGTTGCGAATGAGTTTGCGTCCGTCGTGATGGGGCGGCCGGACCGAGATGGTTCCCCCACAGGTGGAGAACCGGCGGCGCCCCAGAATTCCCTCTTGCTTCATCATGAGGGCGGACCTCACCCTGAAGAGGTTCTCAGCAAACAGACGGCCTCAGACCTGCTCTACAGGCATTACTCTACTGCCGCTGATACTCCGGCTGACCGAACGCGCTCTGAAAACACACTCTCGCTCTCTCCGTCTGTTACTCACTGCAGCTCGCCCGCCCGCCCTCCCTCTCTCTCCCTCTCGCTCCCTCTCGCTCTAGCTCGCCTGTGTGTGAAGAAGTGAGAGAGTGAGTGAGGAAGACTCTTGTATGCTACTGACTGTCTCACTTAAATATACCTACATCATGTTCTTGAATTTTCTAACATTTAATCCTATAATATTTGCTATCTATATTTGATTGATTTCAGACTCTCCCTCTCTCTCTCTCAAAAATATATTAATGCAGCTCTGTCACAGCTCTCAAAATTTCTAACATTAATCACACACACACACACACACACACACGCACACACACGCACACACACGCACACACACGCACACACACACGCACACGCACGCGCACGCACACGCACACGCACACGCACACACACACACACACACCTCTTTCTCAAACACAGTCTCTGTTGACGGTCCTGGTGAGAACAGAATCAGCGGCCAATCAGCACCTCCGAATACAAAACCTTGTGATCACCCGTGCGCCCTCAAATCTGATTCTCGTTTTTTACTCGTAAAGATATCAAGAGCTTGTCATAAATACTCTAGTATGACATAAATGAAACAAATTTACACACAAACCCAACCCTACACACAACTGTCATAGAGATGTTTACCTTAGCAAGCGCCACTAACAAGCAACACGCTTCCGAGAACTTACTTAGTCACATCAGAATCCAGAGGGGCTCAGGGGGACAGGTTTTATAAAAGATCATTTAGGACTGAAATGTCAACAAGCACCTCGCAGAAGGCGGCGAGCACTACAGGGACTTCAAGTGAAGCTCTGATGCATTCTGGGTAAAGCTTGCGTAAGTCCTTTCAATTAAAATCCAATTAACAAGACAACTAGAATTTACTGTAGTAACAGCGTCCTTTAAATAAGACAAACAGTGTTTTGAAGTCCAGACCAAACAGATTTCAAACCAGCCATGCAATGCATGTGCATGGGCACTGGGACCTATCATATGAACTCATCTGTAATCTTACTAGCCAATCTAACTAGGGCGTGCTCCCGCATCCGTCCATGAGTCTGCCGCTGTCACTGTGATGTTGCTAGGCAACATCCTCACCAAAAAGAACCAGGAGATGCCAAACAGCTGCGGCTGAAGGATGACTGTGCATGATGGATCAATTAAACCAATTAAGATGCTCTGGTGAATGTTTTCAAACCCTACTGCTTCTTATTCAGCCCTGAAGAGAAGTGGACCCTAAATCATCATTAAAAGAATTCTTCTGGTCCTTGATTCTGATTGGCTGAGCCGAGTTCTAAGCCGTTATAAAATACCCCCATTTATAACGGCTGACTGCCTTACATAGCCTAAATATCACTTTATTTACTTTATTTTATGAAACCTTGCTACGCATATGGAATAACTGTTTTATAAAAGCAATAAGCACCGTGAAGCAGTGGGTTACTCCGCTTCGCGTCGTGCCACAATGCCCTAGGCTGTTATAAAATGCACTGTAACCCACTGCTTCTTGGGGCTTATTGCTTTAATAACTATTAGGAGTAAAGACAAACTACTATGAATAATCTTACAGCTGTATCTCTCTTTTATAAATTTGATCAAACTAAATACCCTTCGAAAATATGAGATTGGCAGAAACTGCGTGTGTTATCATACCTTTAATGATATAAGGTCCATGATAACAAAGCAACTTTCCGGCAAATTTTAGCTATAGGATATCACCGCTGGTCATCTGTAAAGCCACTGAATATGACTGAACATGGTCGGTGATGCTCCTGGGGGACACACAACCTGTAAAGCTTTGAGTGTCTCTCATCTTCTGCACTGGAGGTCAATAAATTGTTATATTTGCCCATAGATCAAGTTGGGACTTGGGGGGAGAGAAGATCTGAATTATTAAAGACACAACTCAGCAGTGTGATCGATCAAGCGTCACTTGAAAGCATCTGAAAGTAGCCTGGAGAAACTGTTTCTGCCCTGCAACTGTATATCTCAGTGAGTGTAAGAGTACGTTTGTAGTAACTCAAGCAGGTACGGGCATTCCCGAAACTTAATCTACGTAAAGAAAACCCAAATTAGGCTTAAAATAGTTTCCAACTGAACTAAATGAGTAAATCAGATGGTTAAATCTTACTAGCGTAGAGTCAGTAGCCAAGAGATGATTCATCTGAATAAATCGAAACAAAACAGTACTGCAGACAATAAAAAAAGGTAAGAAAAGCTAAGACAGAAATTTAACCAAAAGGGAAAACTAAAATAGTTCTTCTATGCAAAGATCCCATTGCAGCATCTTTATTTTTAAGAGCGTATCTTTAGGACCGGCATTCATTTGATCTGAAATCCAAGAGAACCTTATGCAACCGGGATTACCAACCTGAAAAATAAGCTTTCTGAGACAAACCTCAAAGCACCTTTAACTTCACTAAACAACCAGTACCCAGAAGAAATCCCTCATCTCTCATCTTTGGTTTTAAACCTCCATCACTCCCATAGATCCTCTGTAAATCAGACTAAATCTTTACAGTCAGCATCATAACCAGCAGCTCATGGACACAAAATTTACACTCGCTGTTCTCACCAGGTCCTGTCACAGGTAAAAGAACATGTCTCATATATAAAACAAATGCACACGCTACAAAAAGCACAAAACTAGCTACAATACTTGCCTATATGCAGTAAGATCAATACAACAGCTGCTTATGAATCAAGCAACACCAGAAAGAACACTTGTGCATTTACACACACACACAGGTCCAACGCATTCCAACAAATAAATCTGGCCCACAAAACGACCATAACACTCCCAGGCGATGGTTACAATATGAAATCCTCGCTCATACCCAGCCACCCATATGCACAGCGTCCTGCTCTGGATTGGTCAAAATGAGAGATGATGTACGTAAAGCCGATTGACTGATTGGTTGAGATGCACGCTGCACTTTTTAACCCTATTTACTAAAGGGGCGTAATCCATTTAATCCATGTCAGGCGCACCTGCTCTCTCTCAGTCCAGCAGAAGACCACAAACAGGATTTATGAGCTCATATCCATCTTACTGTGTACTGATGCTATTCCCGGTGTTTAACTTTCTTGTGTCTGCCGGCAGAACTGAATAATTGTGTAAAACATGGCTCACATCTGCAGGACGAACTCAAAATCACACTATTTCTATTACAGACCTCCAAAAAAAACCCCACAAACACAACAAAACCAAACCAAACACCTCTGACTCATACGAGAGTCGTATGAGTAAATGGGCTATATGACAGTAAACAAGCCCCTACAAGCGTGATGAGGGGCAACCGCTGTTGCTATGGAGATGTGTAAGGCGCAGTGGTCCACAGGCATTCACTTGTTTAACTGCTGCTGGTTTGTGTATTTGTTGTGAGATCTGAGTGTGTCTGACCCTTACACACAAAACCACGGAAGCACAGAAACCGATTAATCAGAATAAAACGTGTTTTTATAATCCTCTTCATTAGTATAAAAGCTAAATCCTTGAACATCATTAATAAATACACTAGAGGGGATATGATCCTCTGTGTGGTTATAAGGTATTATAAATATCACACAATGATTAGTGTGAACTTTGACCTCGCACAACACCGGGATTCATGTAAGAAACACAACAACTGTCAGTTTTCAAACATAAGTTTGCATTTCTAGACACAACATCAAGAGCAAAACGATCAAATGTAAAAAGTTTTTACAGAACTGCAAATTAGGAAGCAATAATACAAACTCTGAGCAGCATCACATACTATTTATTTCAAACTTTGGAGCCCTCTTGTGGTTAACATCAAAAATAAAACCTTTTCTTTTATTAAAGAATGAAAGCGATGACATGATCCAACTGCCCATCTTTATCTTCTTAATAAATGTCTCAGGTCATAGTATAGTGAACTTTATGAATGCATACCATTCCCAAAAAGAAAAGAAAAACATATGAGCATGAACTGGGAACGGTTCAGAGCTCAAGGTTGTGATAAATATCAAGCAATCCAAACCAACATCTTTTTGCAGGTCCATATTCTGGTTTAATTTTGTAATGAAGAAACATCACAGAAGTTGTTCTCCAGCAGAAGAGCTGTCTGTACTGGCCGGGGATCCGATATCTACGTCCACCTAGATCTGACCTTTACAGTCAGTCTAACCACAGAATCACAGTTTTATGGAAGACATTTCTTTTCTGTTCTCTTACCGTGACTGTAGCTGACGCCCGGGCTGAGGGAGGGGCTTGTGAGCAGGTCTTTACTGGGCGTGTGCAGCCCCGCCTCCTTCCCACGCTGACTCATTCTTCCCGGGGTCAAAAGAGCTGCATCGTCTCCAGGCATTAGAGCAGCTAGGACAACATAAGAGAGAAAGGATGACATTACTGAATCAATGAATCACCTTCACCAATCTCACAAACACAACACAATAAGATAATACAGTGCAGTGCTCCCTCTAGTGGCAAACACAAGAAAAAACAACACATGACTACAGTATATACCTGTAGTACAGAAACAGTGATTTGAGTACTACTATTTTTTTATTTTCTTCACCTTGGAGTGTCAAAACCAGAGTTCAGATTAAAGTACACAAGACAAGTATTAAGACAATACAAAAACAATACAAGAAAACAATCCATTTAAAACAAAAATAATGAATTGATGCTTCCAGTTTCCGTGACATTTAAATAATTACATATTTTTTAGGATTACTCCCACAATTTCTGATGAATTATATATCAGATATAATAAATATAATAATAAATAGTAAACAAACGTATGTCCATGAGATTTTTATTAATTTACAAGATTTTCCAGGCCTTAACGTCGTGGTATTTCTAGGTTTCGCACCGTGTAAACTGCATAAATTAACATGCCGTATGTGTGACTGTACATGTCTTTAGCTGAATATTAAATGCACAAATAAATATGCACACACAACAACAAATTGTGCACAGAATGATGCCATGGAAGATGAATGTAGTGTAAACATGTTGTAGGGAGCCTTTAGTAATTGTGTGTTTGTGAGCCATTCATCTTATATATAACATGATAAAGTGCAGCAAAGAGAAGCTAAAGGGACAGTGCTGAATCACTTCATGTTGAACATTATTAATTCTGGACGCATGCTTGAATATTGCAATCTGAATATTTGACTCACACAACCACTGCAGTGACAGCAGTGAACTGAAACAGAAACGTGTGCCGCCGTTACATTCATTACATTCACACATCTACTGTTCCCTGGTGTTCTGCACACTCTTTCACAGGACTTTTCATTCAATTACACTCACTTTTCATTCAATTACATTTGTTAAGCATACAATATACAATATAAGATGATTTCAATTTGAACATAGCCATATTCATGCTTTTAGTGCCTATGCAGAGCATGACACACACACGTCTAGTTTTATTCTGTACAAACAGTATATTTTATCCCCTACGCCTAACCCAACCCCTAAACCTAAAGATCATAGAATAATATTGTTCTGTACGATTTATAAGCTATTTTTGCCCATGGGGACTGCAATTTTGGTCCCTACGGTGACACGAGTCCCCATGTGTTGGTGTGCATTCAGGTTTAGGTCCCCACCACGATATAAAAACAAGGCCACACACACACACACACACACACACACACACGCACGCACACACACACAGGTTAATGTCAGCCTCTTACCTGGCGCAGCAGGGTGTTCTCTGTTCTCTGCATGATGCTGTACGCGCACGCACTCACACACACATCACAGGCACACACACACGTCACAGACAGACAGAGGGTCCGTCAGGCAGTGTTGGTTTTAGTGTTGGTGGGACACGTTGGCAGCAGACAGACAGACCGCATGAAAAGACAAAAAAAGACAAACAGGGGAAAAAAGAAATGCAGCATTAGTTAAAAATGACACGCACATGATGACAGAAGCCACAGGCGAGCAAATTAAAAGAGAAACTGAGCACACACAAACATAACACAACCCAGACAATGTGGATTAGCAAAGATTACAGTGAACAGGGATGGCGCTCGATCAAAGCCATGCCAATACAAAGCTCTGCGGTGATTGCTTGTGAGAGACTGCATCTGTAAATCTGATTGGTCTACGTGTGTGTCAATCACACATACACTTCATTTAATCACAAGAATAGAGACCCATTTAATCTCACACATCATGTTTGACTAATACAGCTTTAAGAGCCACAGTCAATGTCTGTAATACAATTAATGCTACAAAAATGTGTGTCCGGTCTCAAGGAGGTTTAAAAATAGCCACTTAATGTCAGATTCCCAAATATGAGAGGGGTTTAGAGAAGGCATCATATAGGGTTATTGGGGTTTAAACAAACCCCTTAAATCAGGCAGATAGTTGTGATTTCTTTCATACATTTTTAAAAGAGTTTAAAGATCTTAATCAGGTAAAAACAATCCTTTCAACTTATTTTTAAGGAAGATCCTGCACCAGATATACAGTAGGTCAGACTTTTCTAATCCAAACATTGTCACACTGCATTTAAAGTACGATAAACTAGTTTACTACATAATCTGTGTTAAAATCTAACAGCAGACACAGCAGATTAAAAAGCAAAAGGATTTGTTATGTTTAACCACTCGCGATGGCATCAAATCTGTTTTCAGCATTACTGGGATTAAAAAAAACAAATGTTTAAAAAAAACTCTCGACGCTCACTTACTCAGCACACGGCATTGTGGGAAACAATATTTGGACAAAACGTCAATATAATGTGTTTTTGTGTTTAGTTGTGTGGCAGTAAGCTATTGCACACACAGTGAGATGATGTTCATCACAGATCATGTGAATGATGACAGAATTCACTTTTTGGTACACTTTACCTTAAAGAGGAGAAAGTAAAGAGAGTTCTGTGAGAGAAAGGATGGATAGATAAGAGGTTTCAGAGAGGCAGAGCTGACGTATAAAGTATCAATCCATCAGTGGGATGCTTTCAGCTCTGCAGGGGATGAAATGAATTCGGCCGGTGATGGGGTAAGATCACCGCGAGGTGTTTTGCTACAGAGATGTATCCTTTTACCTCCACTGTGGTCTCGCTGATCTCAGGTCAGTCTTAGCTCATTTCAAACGGTCTCTGATGACTATTTTTCTGCATCAAACCTCCTTGAAATGGTGTTATTTGAGAGAAAATTCCAGAGGAATTGACTGAACTGTTTCTTATCTACACTTCTACTGAACGGGTGTGAACACGTCAAACAAAAGCATCTCAGATCAGCAGAAATCTGATGGCTTCTGCTGGTGTTGAGGAGCTAGCAAACACTTGCTCATGACAGATGGTGAACATCACAAGGAGCTGATGAGAGCGAGAGGTCAAGACGTGACAGCTGTAAGAGTGTTGTGTGAAAGAAAAAGCGAAAAAAGAGTTCAAGGAAGGTGCAGAAGTGATGTTTTATTGGCAAAGAAACAGCAGTACGAACAAACACGTACTGTAAGACGATGGAAAATAAACAAATGTAGTTTTGCATTCACTTATTATATGCTGGTGTGGACGCACCATACAGCTCCGGTGTTTCAAGGAGCAAACATATCTAACCAAAAAAAAAAAGATTTAAGTGTAACTAAAAATATGAATATCTAAAACAAACATTTTTTATATATACGTCTATACATTTAAAGTATAAAGTATTCTTTTTGAGTACCATCTTATTTTCATTTCATCACACAAGTTTATATTTCAGTCCAGCAGGCCATCTCACAATCGACACTGACCCTTCTGTGTAATGAAAAAGCCAGTGTCACCTGATCTGATCATTTTCTGTTGTTGTATTAACAGATGGGCCGTGAAACTGAGTTAACCGTGATATAAGACGGGACTTTCCACAGTGATGATGTCCTGATATCGACTCCACACACACTGTAAATGGACAGAGGGCTGCTTTCTGAAGCGAGTGATCATCCGCTAACTTACACAGATTAGCCAACAGCTGTCTCGTGTCGAGCGCAGTCACAACCCACTGACACACACACAGTATGAAGAGTCTCTTACAACTGTTATATAACTCTCATGTGTTAAGTTGCAAAATGACCTCAGCATACAGCTGATCGAACTAACTGGTTTACTAGATTTGTGCTTTTTCCGTAAAAATATGCTAAAGTTGCCAGCATGATGCTAGGGTGATGTGGCTGGTTGCCATGGCATTGGTTACTAAGGTCTTCCGAACGCAAACTCCAAGGCCCAAGTCAAAGTAGCCTACTCCGGGACTCTATGATACGTTTCGACCACTTGTTCAGCGTCTTCTTTTTATAAAAACCTTTTTACGTAAAAAAGTTTAAACTTAGGGTTAGAGGTTTGTTCAAATCCCCATTCATATTATAAGCATTAATTATAATGGTAAAAGTGATTCCCACCCTACTAAAGACAACTCTGATACATAAACAACAAAGACAGTCATACAAGATCACCACTCGTTCAAAAGCACAAAAGACTCAACACTTCGTCCACACCCATCATTTGTCTGTCTGTACTGATTATGAGGATCAGAGAGAGACGGAGGGAGAAACAGAGAGAAAAGAGAGATATCCTACCGTTTGTGTGTTGCTGGTCAGTGTGGCAGAACTGTCTGCTGTGACACTGAACACACACAAGCGCACACTCGCACACAAACACACACACACACACACACACACACACACACACACACACACACACACACACACACACACACACACACAGGACAGCATGGATATTTCTTTTCAAACACACACTCACAATACTGGATCTCTCTCTCTCTCTCTCTCTCTCTCTCTCTCTCTCTCTCTCTCTGTGTTGATAACCCTCTTGTTTGCTTCTCTAGTTCTCGGTGGTCAGCCAGTGAACTTGACAGAGACACGCTGCACAACCCAAAACCCACCTCAGTTTGAAATGAAATGTTTTCATATCAGCCAAAGGTTGCTTTAGACTTACAGTGCAAATTAATGTGGAATAAAGCATGTTAAGGTCATGAACTCTCAGTAGACATCTGGAAATTCACCACTAACACTTTGGCTCAAATGCATTTTCCATGATCTGTGCATTAATAATTCATCACTCATTTCTTTCTGTAAACAAAAAGATGAGAAATAAAATATGCGAGAAGCCTATAAAAATTGACAATAATAATTTAAACATGTATAATCTCTAAATCTAAAAATCAATTCACAGCAAAGCCCAAAAAATATAATTAATTTTAAGCTATTTAAACACTATAATGACTCACACAAGTGGACAGTATATGTGAAATTTAGTGTTCTTTGAAGACCGTAAACTCGAGTTTAAGTACCAACTAAACCAACTGCTTCACATTCACATTCACATGAGACTTTTCAGCAGGTCACAGCAAATGAAGCTCTGTTGCTCTGCCGGCTACACAACTTCTAAATCAAACACACACATTTCCCATCAGGTTCTTTTTTAGCTCTCTGTACCACAGTCAGAATAAAACATCCTGTTCATGGCCACATGGTTGACATCTGCTGTCAGATATGAGTCTGTGTAGTCTACAAACCTCCACAAGACAGGAAACAGTGGCAGAGGTTTCCTGTCAAAAGAACGGCATGACATTTTCCTCCAACAGATATAAAATGATCACCAGCGTCATGCTGCTCTTCCTTATTAGTGTACATTCATAAACACAGAAAAGTTAAAGGGGTCATTTTAGGACTTAAGAACTATTTAAATTGACTTTATAATGTCTTCATAATTATTAAGTTCAAATGAACGATGTTTATACACAAATAGAGTCTCATGTCATGTCTTTTGTGTATGCAGACTTGTGATTATAGGCATGATGTCTGGTCCACTTTGCATCTTAATTTTAGAGTTGGGCAAAGGGTTATACCCCGATAACAGATGGATATGATGATATAACTTATTTAAATAGATTTTGGTACAGAGATTTACAATAAAGCCTTTATACACAAAGCTGTTTTATCGGAAAAACAAAACCCATCACGGTTCCCACACAAAATAAAGGAACAACAAAGTCTCTTTACAGAAAAGCAGGTGCATGTGCAATTACATTTAAGGAAGAAGTCAAACACATTCACAAATACAGAAATGAAATGCGTTCCACTTCTCTACTGCACTGATCTTTGAAGATCTTTGTTATTTGGCTCAACCAAATAACAGAGGTGCGTCTTGAGACTAAATAGACGTCTAAATAGAAGTCTTAATAGACGACTAAATAGACATCTGAAGGCTGTGTGTGGTCAAGGTTTATGGTTTCATGTAGCAAAAGTCATAAAGTACGGTAGCAGTATTGCAAAAGCAAGCATTACTCCTCTGTCTCCATCTCTCCGTTCAGATGACTCACACAGGAAGGGTGTGAGTTTAATTCTTCTCTGGGAGCAGTAATTCCATCTGTGCTTTCTTATTTTAAAACCAATCTAGCTACCGTGGGTGACCAATTAGTTTCATTGTGTGCTAAAAAAGAACGCAGCAGTAGAAATGGGAATAAGGTTGAAAAAATATCTCTGAATAAATGCGAATCATGGGCATCAATGGCCTTTAGGGACAACATGTCTTAAATGTTTACAATTTTGATTTCGCCATGACGGTTCAGCCATACATCTTTGGTGTACTACGGTGTGTTTTGTGGGAGCCGTTGAGACAGTTATAAGTGGCCGATCACACTATCATTAGCTAATAACCCGATGCAGATGCTTGTATGAATAAATGGTGTGCAATGCTACAATTACAAGCCATTTACAGATAACCCAAAGCCAGTGAGAGCCTAGCATATAGCGACGTCTTTCAACAATCCTGAAGATCTATCGATTTGATCTGCTTAGCCATTAAATCTTTCAAAGAGATGATTATCGTTTTCTACATGGAGCACTTGGAGATGTGATGCCACAATATTTTATTGAAATAAAACAACCACAAATGCCCCTGCAGAGCTCTATTTCTGTGAACGCCTTCAAGAACTAGACAAAAAAAAAGATAACTTAAAAAACGGAGAATGCTGTGATGTTTCTGCAGGTCTGTATGTGCTCTAATAGCTCATTATATCATCATAATGCATGTGTTTGGGTGTACTCACCAGAGCTCGCTCAGGATCCCCCAGAGACTCGGCACAAGGCTCCATGTTTGTACAGAGACCGCCGGTCAACGCTGTCCAGAGCTCTGCATGTCTGCGGACACACAAACACATTTACAATCAGAGTTAAAACACTAATAACAACTCTCAACTGGGTCTCATGTATTCTTTTTCTCGGGAAGGAAAATATTTATTCATTACTGGAATTATCAGCAAATAGGGGACAATAAAAGAAAAACATCACACCCTCTAAATAGTTTTTATATTTATTGACTTCTGAGTATCAGATAAATATAACTCTCTGGCCCACACTGCAGTTGATTCTGGCCTTGAACGGCCCACTCAGACAGGAAGTTTAAAAACATATTTATCTAAAACAGTGAAACCACAATAACAGGCCGCCATCCAAACATAATCAGATATTTCACGGACATTCTTTGAAACAAACAACTCTGCTAGTGGACATCTAGTGTACTTGCTACCAAGAGCCTCAAGCAAGTTAACCGATCAGATTGAAGCTGGTGATGTCATCTAGCTCTTGACATTATTGTGCAATATTCTTCAGGTGGTTGGTGGTTTTCAGGCATACCGAGACGCTAAATATGCATTGCGCTAAATAAAATGAATATGAGTTATCTCAGTCAAGCAGAATTCCTCTATTCTCTCACATCTGAATACAGAATGTGTTTATTCAGGATGACATCTGTACCGCTTTGATGCACACGGCTCTCATCTGAAGCTCAATGATCGACACCTCTCATCACAAGTGCTTCAGATAATTTGCTTTGTCCTCAATTTTTATTTTCACTGTCCTGATGTCCGTCAAGCAGCCCACAACTGATGGGTATAAACGACACCGTCCACATATGCCACACAGACTCTCACTGATCTAAAATTAGCCAAGTAGGTCATGCAGTGGAAAAAAACAGAAAAAGCCGAGATGGTCCAGAAGACTTCGCGGGTTGTGAAATTGTACCAGTGTAATGTGGCGCGACTTACTGTCCAGATCTCTTCTTGCCCGCTTTGTCTTTTAATTATTTGTATTTATTTATTGCAGGAACCACTTTTCCTAATGTGGAAAAGTGTGCTTTTACTTATCTTATCAAGTGTTTTCAGATGTTCTCAGCGCAGACCGGACTGTGAAACTGTTATAGTGTCACAGCTGGCTGACTAGACTCAACACAATATGTGTGTGACTTCCAGAGAAACCTTGTCAGATTAACACACACCAACAGGACACATTAAGATAAAATCCTTTTAAACGTTTCTACGGGCAAATATTACCAATGAATGTCTCCTGGGTGTAAATATGAATCGTCTGCAATGTTATCAACATTCTTCTTATTTTTTGTACTGCAGAAGAAAGAAACTCAAGAGGGCGAGTAAATGATAAAAACATTTGAATTTTCTTTAATTCTTCAATGCTAAAACTTGGACAAACTTCTGGATATGACCAGAAAAAGTGAAACGTATGAATAAACAAAGATGACCGCGCTTCTCCCAAAACACAAACCCAACTAGCAACAAACAACACAACCAACCACAAACGCATTCAGGTACTGTAGCTTCTTTGTTTCATTCAATCTACATGACCCAGTTTCTCCAGCGCTGGAGGCTGCGTTCTTCAACACTCCCTCTACAGACCGTTATGTTTGGCCTGAATGTAGCAGCTGCAGTCATACATCTGGAGAAATACCTCAAAGTATAACTGCTTTTATTATGAATATGAATTCAGGATGTGTGTTTTCAGCTGTGGGTTCTTGTTGACTTAAACATCTATGAGTTTTGTTGAACATTGAGGCAGAATGTTTGCGTGTCGCCAGATATAATGCGGTGTGCTGAAGCAAAATAAAAATATCATCTCACACTTCTACACCAGACTCCCAAGCCAGACACGAAACAAACCAGCTCATATCACACCTACTGTTCTGTAAGGAGTCATACAATCTATCAGGTCTGATATCACATATGTATTTGCTCTGATATAAGGACATATAATTGTCAGAAGGTTGACGGCACATCGATCACCACGCAAGACAGAGCCGATGATACGCAGCGACTGTAACATATCAACACAACACAGTCACTCTCTCGGTCTCTTTATCATTCTCTTTCTCTTATTTCAGCACCAGGGATTAGACAGATTAGCGGGTCAGCTCAGTGTTACTAGAAAGACGCTCTGCCCACATCCCAGCAGCTTTCCATGACGTAACCCCATCAGTCAGACACCCTGATCATTTTTTTATGAATTGTTCTTCATAAATGAGCACCTGCTGAAGCATTCATAGACAGCAGAAGCACACACCAACAAATAAACTGAGAGATCAACAAGTGTCTAGTCAATCTAATCTGGTAAAGAACGTGGACCGCTAGACAACGGTTATATGACTTTAAGTGGCTTAACCTCCTAGCCTTTTCCTGAGAGACAGCTGATGTTATACTCAACTCACTTTTATTGTCACATCACCACGTGTGGTGAGTGAAAGGCTTGGGTGCGTACTCCATACAAAGTAGAATGCAGTTGGACAGGCAACTGTATGACTTTACAGACTTAAGTGACAGTATGTAGTGCAGGCGAACAGTGCAAAGTATAAAAAGACAGACTGTACAAAAAGACCATATATATACACAGTACACAGTATATACACAACAGACACAAGATATACACATTAGACATTGAACATACACATTAAATATGCAGGTGTACACATGAACGTGTATGTATAATGGATCAAGCATATAGTGCACATAGTACAGAAGATATAGGTATGCAAGTTTGGTATGGATGGTTATTGCATTAGGTGCAATGCATGATGCATTCTAGTGCATTCTATGCATTGTAAAAAGAAGTGTCAGCTTGTGTAAGCTAATACGACAAAGACTGAATCAAAACTGTTTTTACTTACACAATTTAATTTCTACATTCTCTGCTGGTCTTGTTAAGGTGCTTTTATGGTGCTATTGACCTCAAGGCCCAAAGCAAAAAGCAGACCACCCCATTCAGTTTCTATGATATCCTGGTGTCCATATACAACTCCTGCAGGTGAAAATCTCACATCATAAAAAAATAAAATAAACCTTACAATTCAAGGTGTGACTCGATACGCAAACGGTGCAGAAATGAAACCGTAAAGAGAGGAAGAGGAACCTACGATAAGAACAGAACCGGAGTCCGAACTGTCAGAGGAACTTGTCAGAAATCAGGTTATTCACATCGCTAAGTTATTTTCCACATTCGCCCGAGGGCAGAAAACATCACCAGACCACAATCCTGAAATGTGCAACCAATAAAGTTTTCAAGTAGAGATAATGCAAATCATCCGCACTGACGCAGAGCCGAGTGTTGCTTGTGACATTTCCATGTGATGTTTTTATAAGCTACAACAGAGGTCGACTTCATTTAATAACGGAGCAGGAAATTGAATTATGTAATAACAGGCGAACAAAAAGCTGACCGTGTCGTACGTCCGAACCTCAGGGTACCAGATCTTATTCTCATGATGCTGTCCATCTGCAACCAAACAACCTTTTTATTCTTTAAAAATCAATTTGTAAAGATGCACATCAGCGTAGACAGACAGAGATGTGCTTGACGTAGCTTAACACAATTAAATAGAAGTTAAAACTCTGCTTGAGGCAAAGCAATAATCCAACAATTACACCGAATAAAGACGGATGGCAACCATTAGTGCAATGTTTATGTACGTGTCATCCACGGTTTCTTTAAAAGCCACACGAAAACACATTTATTCGGTGCTTCAGGGGAGCTACAGAATCAAGCTCAGAATACAGAAGACAAGACATCAAAGACCGTTCACACCCAAAATGATGCGTTCTGTTGAACCATCCTTCTCTCAATGCTCTGAACTTAGCCTTATTATTTTAAACACAACATTGACTTATCTATCCAGGAATGCAAATGTAAAGATTTGGTTATATATAAACGATGTTCGTCACATCATTTACTTAACAACCATCATCGAGTACCATGCTTACAACCGCCCCCTCTTCTCTATCTATGTCTCTCTTCACAGCTGGCTGTGTTACCATTCACCTCTGTGAGTGATCTATTTTTAGTTCGGCCCCCCAGAACACGTCCAGGAACCCATAACAACAGCTCTCAGCTGGGAATCTGTGTCATGTGGGCAAGCAGGATTCCTTCAGTCACAGTGAAATTTCATTAACTTGACAAATCAGGAGACCCTCGACCACAACGGAGGAAAGCAGAGAATCCTCAAAGACAACTGAATACATTGTGAATGTCAAATTAAATGGTTTTGCCCTTCATCTCATGTAGATCAGATGAGCGATGCCAACATTTTTCCATAATTTGCCTCCAACACATGAGAGTACATGCAGGGCGCCATGTTGATTCAGATGAAAACAGGCAAGAATTATAAACTATAGAAGGACTATTATTATTATTATTATTATAAAGACATTATACATTCCAGAGACATAAAATATCTGAATTCATGTGGCTTGTTGAAGAGAGGTTTTCATCTAGCAAAAAATTAAATAGCTAAATTAAAAGAGGGATTCATTTTTAGGCACCAGAGTATCACACTTTAAAGGGGTCATATGGCACGAGTAAGTGTTTTTCTGTGTCTTTGGTGTGTTATAAGTTGCCCATGCATGTATTAGACACGTAAAATTGCACAAATGAAAGTGTCAGAACAAAATATGCATTCTATATAAAAGCGAACGCTCACCCAGACCTGCCTGAAACGCCTCGTGTAACCACACCCCCACAAATCTACGTTAGTTCATGGTATGAGTGGACTAAGACCGCCCAAATGTATACGCAAGTAAAGTGGGCGTACCTGTCAGTACAATTGCTTTGGAACCTGATGTTTCAAATATGGTAAGAGGCATTACATTTCCGTCACACGCTAGCAGTATTCAACCAATCACTACGCACTGGTTAACTGGCCAATCATAGCGCACCTAGCTTTTGTGCTGCGATGAGCTTTGTAAAAAACCTGCTTGTTTCAGAGAGGCGGGGCAAAGAGGAGATACAAACATGCACGGTATGTGGAAAATACAGTGTTTTTGAACCTTAAATCGTGTATACACATTGCATTACATCTAAAACAAACGATAATATTAGTTTTCGCCAGGTCATATGCCCCCTTTAAAAAATGTTGCTTTAAAGGGATAGTTCATCCAAAAATGAAAATTCTGTCATCATGTAATTTCATACCTGAATAAATTACTTTGTCCCGATGAACACAAAGAAAGATATTTGGAAGAATGCTAGTAATTTTCAGTTCCGGGACATCATTGACTACCATAGTACCTCTGTAACATCTCACATATCCCACTGGCTCATTATTCTCATTATGTACATGGTCAAAACTTTTCCTCATCTCAGACTTTGCTTTAGTTGCTGGTGCAACCAAAATGTAATCGCCAGAGGCAAGCCTCCGTTTCACCTCCTCAGCATCCATTTTTGCATCTTTCTCGCGCTAATCGGAACACATCACATGACTGCTCATTTACCTCGCAAGCCCGAGCCCATGTAAAATGATAGAAATTAAGCCCGAACCCGACCGAACCCGTCGGGTCACGTCGGGTTCGGGCAAAGATCTTCAGCTCTAGTGCAGAGCACACGGACAGTCACACACACCCACTGAACACACACATTGTTCACTCATTAGCCAACATGACAATGAGTTTCTGTGCTCCGTCCATAAAGGCACATATCACCAGCGACGAGTGCACACATCAACCTCCTGACACCACGGCACAACCCCTGATTCCTCCAGAAAGAGCTGCCAATGTTCAAGACAAGACAAGACATGCTGTGTGGATTATTTATAAACCATGACTTCAGCAAGACAAACTTAGATTTCTCCAAACAGAGGCCCAAATATGACTGCAATTACACAAGCATAAAACGGACAAAACCTTTCGAAAATATTAGGCTGAAATTGAACACTGAGGTTGTCAAAAATGTCCAATGTGACAAGGTGTTAAATCTACAGGATATTAACCACAAATATATCTCGGATGTGAAATTTACTGCTGCGAGTTTCAATAAAAACACAACCTGATAAACTGGCAACATTGTTTACACTTGAATTTACGAAGGAGATTTAATGAGCCTGAATGAGCTTTAGTGTTCAATGGAAGAAGAAAACATTTCATCAAGTAAAGGCAACCAGAGCATGCTAACACAACTCATTCATTTGCAGAATCCACCTAGCAGGCAAGAAGAGTACGTTTACACGATAAAAAAACGGGTTAGAAATACTACATGCTCACTTGGGATCTTCACGCCCACTAGAACACTAGACCCAACAACAGGAAATACATCATGAAAGTAGTCAAGTGGTCAAGTGCAAAGACCGCAAGTGGGGGTATTTGGCCACAGCCTAAGTCTCCGGCTCTCCGCTGGTTGTAATGGTGCAGTAAATCTACTTTTTGCTGGAGAAATGATAATAAGTATGTCACGCGGCACAAACATGCAGCATGGAGGCTGACATTATTTTTGGGGGAATACTCATGCATGCCTACAGACGTCATCGTATATATATATATATATATATATATATATATATATATAGCAATTATATACGGAATAACACAATACAAGAAAAAAAACACTAGGTGTTCTCTGTAAATTTTAAATCATCTATTAGGCTACATAAACAAATCTGAGAGATAAGAAATACTGACATAAATCCTTGTGAAATAAGTATGTGAGCCAAGCTGAGACACAGCTTTGACATTCACATTCTTGTGAAGGACAGAAGTAAAACAGACCATAATGAAGGCGTGGATTGATTTAAACTCAAGCATCGCCAGGAGGTCTGTTCTTTCATATAAATGAGTGGCTGGGGGTGAGACTCCGCTGGGGTGCTAAGGGTTTGCACCTGAGCACGATTGGTTGGCTAACACCCCATTTCAGCAGTGATACAATACAGTTTACAGTAACGAAAGCAGAGTCCAACTCTATGGCTTAATTTACAAAAAAATGTATCATTCTTTTGTTTGGCTTGTGGTCTATTTTATATTCATCCTATAATTGTATTTTGGCAGCCATAAAATGGAATGGCTTTCTGGTTTATGATAAGCCTGCAGGAAGAGTCGTACGGTTCTTAACAAGTAAATGACACGAATGAAACGTTTTGTTTTTATGCATGTACAGATATAAGAGGCGGCCAAAAATGGCCAACTCCGTTCAGATTCTGTCCTGTCTTTGTGCTTTAACTGCTAAAACTATGCAAAATATGCTGACAAATACACAATCAGCTTCAGTAACAGAACAACATGGGAATGGAAACTCTATTTGACAGGCAAATGACGATCACAGTCTCGCACAATGCTTTGTTTGAGTAGCACACATGCACTCTTGTCTTCGAGGGAAAGAATCTATGGGGAGATTGCTGGTGAAAAAGACGCAGAAACATTTTACAGACATCACACACACCACATCTAGAACATCTAGATCTTGAAAGTTACAGTTCAATGTCAACGTATGACATCAGAGATGCCCAATACATTAACATTTTCAAGTTTATATTTACATGTTCAGATAGAAATTGTAGTGTTTTTGCTAAATATACCGTGGATTATTTATTACGGGTGCTACATTTCACATCCCTGCGTTATCACTGTGACAGGAAACTATGTGGAAGTTATTGCTCAGGTTTCAGAGAGAGAGAGAGAGAGAGGGAGAGAGAGAGAGTGGTCACATGAATCTTTATGCAAAGGTCAAACATACACACTAACATAAAATACAAGAAGGTTATCTGTGTCACCACAAGAATACAGTGGGGTTGTGTATCAGTTTCTGTCTAATCTTACAGAGTCTAAAACAACAACAGCAGGTAAATGAGGTTCTCTACTAGACAATAAATAATCACTTCAAAATAAATAACGTATAAATTATAATAATCAGCATGCTTTGTAAACAACATAAACAAATAAAAACTCAGAAACCGCTAAATCATGCCTTTAGTTCAGTGTTTCCCAACCCTGGTCCTCGGGGCACACCTTCCAGAATGTTTTATCTCTCCCTATATGAAACACCTGATTGATGAGTTGAATCAGGCGTTTTATATAGGGAGAGATCTAAAACATTCTGGAAGGTGTGCCCCGAGGACCAGGGTTGGGAAACACTACTTTAGGTCTCACTGAAGGTGTTTTAATTTTAATCTATTAGTTTCCAGAAAGCAAAAGTAACGTACTAGTTATAGTGACCTCAAAACAAATTGCATGGTAAGGTCTTAGACTTTTACAAACTACTGTTAATGTACTATGATTCAGTGATACATAAGATAATATTATAGTCCGCTGTAATATAAATGTTTAGCATATTTGTATATGCACAAGGCTGTAAAGCATAGTTATATAGAAACTATGTCTTGTGTGACATTTAAAATAGCAGATATTTATAATGGATATCTGCAATTAAGATAAATGTTACTGTCATCATCATATCAATACTCACATAAAGTAAATACTACATGGAGTGAATCACTGAATTAAATGTTTATATTTTTAGGCAATCCAGATCTGAATTGTTTATAAAATCGGATCTAAATAAATCCATGCATGCACATCTCCAAACATGTCTCAAAACATTGACCTGCGATGTAACGTAAAACATCATATATGGGTGTGTGTTGCATTTTGTACTCCAATCCAAGGTAGAATACTATTCTGCTATCATTATGATACCGTCAGATATGTCTAAAAACATACATCACCGTGGTTTTCAATCATTGTACACCAATAATACACACATTTATAGTGCTAAAAATGCGACCTAAATTGTCAGTTCGGTTTTGTTGAGCTGATTATATTAACCTTGTGTTGCTCAAAATCAATATACCCCAATAGTACCCAAACATATTGTCTACATAGGCAACTCGCTACGTTTTGGGACACAGTCAGCAGAGTGCGGATCTACGCGTTATTGTTATGGAACCATGGCATTATAAAAGATGGAGACAAACCTTAATGGTCCACTTTTAAGTCCTCCTGAGAAAGAAGCAGGGTTTAATTTTGGAGAACGACGTAAAACGTAAATATTGTAGATTGCGTCGTCTGAGGAGAATCCACCTGTCAGTCCATCGTAAACGGGTTAAAACTTAGTAGATGTATTCTAGCGCAGAATGACACGTACACGTCTACATATTCATTAAATGTGAACTCTAACTGTGATTTTAAGCAGATATGAAAGCCTTGAATTGCGATACTACCGCCCGCCTTCGATCGCACGTCCGTCTTCCTTCCACTGCTCGACTGTTTCTATCTGCAATCGGAAGTGATGTCTGCCGCGCTCGAGCGGTTCTCTCTGCGATCGTTCCTGACAGGCTAACAAAATGAAAGCCGGTTGTTGCTAGAAGGGATACGGCTACGGTCGGAAGTGGTGTAAAATCTCACCATATAGTTACAATAAATTACATTAGCTAACGCCTACACCTACCCTAACCCTAACCCTAACCTTACAATAATAAAAAATATATTATTCAACTGTTTTCAGCGTGACAAAAATTATGCGGTATTGAAGTGCGCATGCCCAGTGGAGGTAGCTGCATCCCTTCTAGTCAAAACCGAAAGCCAGCTGGTCTGAGGTCAGCTGGTGTAGACGGAATACGCGATGGTGACTTTTGGGTGTTATAAAATGTAAAATTAATATTTAAAGTGGAGTTGTTAACGAATTAAGTAATTACCACAAACATGCAACACGGCTAAACATAATTTATAGTAAGCCAGCTGTTCTTCTACCATAAGTATTTACAATTCAATGCCACAAAATATCGTACAGAAATATAAGCAACCTTACTGGTTGTACCTATAGATTTATTAAAGCTTATGCACATGTTCCCCTAACTGAACTTTTATTTTAATAAAAATAATAAAGAACACGAATAGCGTAAAAAGTAAACTAAGGGCTCCACCTTGTGGTATTAATCGAAGCGAATATACATTCAAAATGCATGCGATCACATAATCAATCGCAAGACATTTCATAGTTTATTATGAAAGTATTTTTCACAAATGTATCTAATTGTAAATTCTGACCACTGAATTCAAACATAAAGATCAAACCCGTATTTACTAATATATAGTAAACGATTGATAAAGTAGGTCGATGACGTAATGCCTAGTAGTATTCGGACCATTCATTCATACGAACAGACAGATCTACGCTGCTCAAAACAGTAATCCATTATTTACAGAAAGTACCATGCTGAACAGAAATGAGCATTGACTGTTGACGACTGTTTGATTTCAAAACAACAACAAAAACAGATTTAGAAACACAATGAAATTGCAATATGCATATGAATAACAAGGTAATAACATTTAACAATAGTATCTAAATTAACAAAATTCGAAAGGAACTGATGAACGATTAAATGGCAAAATGAATGTTAAAAGGAATATACAAATAATAGGTTTTTTTTATCACAAGAAAATGCTCGAGTTGTTGATTTTGCATTGTGAATATCCGTGCCGGAGAACAAGCATCTAGATAACTTCCAAGTATTATTTTGTGTGTTCATCGTGATATTCAGAAATAAAATAAAATAAAATAAAACATAATCTCACGCGCACCGCTATCTCTCTCGTGCACGCGCGTCCTGTTCATCCCCGCTGGATATATTTCCCGTGATGCTCCGCGCGGACGAGCAGCAAGATGGCGGACGCTCTGGATGAATTTGAGAAAGAAGCTGGATGCGTCCCGATTCTTCATCCTGAGGTAGAGAAAAATGCCACCTTTACTTTTGTGCATCACAGCAACGATCCTAATCGACGCCGAAAGATGCTTGTAAATTATTTCATATCTCGCAGAAGCGTTTCTTTCGCTGATCAATTCTCACAGTGATGAAGAGGGGCTGAATCCCCCCCACTGCTGCGTAATAGCATCGATGCTAACGCTAGCTTTTCATATTCATTGATTTTATCTCTGTTTTTCTTATGATCGCATGTATATGTTCATTTTTTTTAAGTCTGAGACGTGTTTTTGTGACATACGGTGCATTGACAAACGTGAATTGCTGGTAATTATGGGATTTTTATAGTGTGTTGTGCTGCGTTTGTAAGTGAATGACAGTCACCCATTCAATAACAATTGACACCATTTACAATCAGAATTGAAGGTTCATTGTGGCTTGTTATTTATTCACGTGGGGAGTAAAAGTCTGTATGATTCTATAAAATTGTTTTCATTGTTTAGTTGATGTCAAATTAAAAGAACAACCTCCTCAGTTTTGGAGCTGTCATTGTTAGTTATCTGCAAGAATTATTTTCAGATTTTATAAAGGTTGCATAAATTATAATCTGGATATGATAAGCATTATTGTCGTTTTTGCATTGTCCAACTGTTCATTTACAGATCAGGTGACTTCTGTTATATTAAGGCAGTTTTATACATTTGTGACTATTATAGTTTATTAATTTTGTTTTGTGTTTGTACATTAGGAAATTGGTGTAGTTGCAATTTATGAGCAATAGGTAAAGTTAGAGGAAAAAATCTGATTTGTGAATATGTGTGTCTTCACACTGCTGTATGTCTTACTAGGAACACTTGGCTTAATACTTGAATGACATGAACTGACATTTCATAACAGTAATTTTAAGACATGATTGAAAGTTTGCTGCATCAGTTCTTTTTGTTAAAGTGTTGATGTTGCTGCTCATGTGTGTAGTGAGACACAGTATGTTCATATGCTCATGCTTTAAATTATTCATGCTCGGAGGGACTGACCGTAGCAGCGGTCCCACACATGATGTCTCATTGAATGAGATCTGTCACCTTTGGCTTACAGTCAGACTGACACACAGAGACGGGTGTCTCCAGCAGGCCTGTTTTATGGTGCACAGTCAAATCTTTACACTGGTGAGACTTTTTACTGGCTGTCATTTTCCCCAAATATTTTTGTATTGAATTCTGTGACCTAGCATTGTAGTATTTATTATATGTTAATAATCATTAGTGCTAATAATCTATAAAGCTGTGGATAGAGTCAAGACTCAAACATGAAAAAGAAATCACTTGTAATAGGCTGTGCAGACTCTTACTGGGTGATGCTAATGTTAAAATGGACATAGGTTAATAATAGTTATGTTATTGTTATCATCTTAGCCCAAGTCTAGTTGCTCCAGCAGGAGAGCTTGCAGAGTTTCAGTTATCTGATGTGATGTTATATCACTCAAGACAAAGTTATAATATGTATAGGACTAATCTGGGCTTGCTGTCCAATGCAGTTTTGTTCAAATGAACAGGTCGCTGGAAAGGGTGGAATAATGTAAAATTGTGATTAGGGACAGTGTTTTGCACGGAACCACTTGGTAGAAAGATAAATATTTCAGTCGACTTCATAGTTTGGATTGTAATGTACATCAGATGCTTATAAGAGAATTTCTGCCGCTGTTCCAGGGCAATTCAATGAATGCAGGATTATTTATTCTTCTAAACACAACAGATGAAAAATGTTTTTTGAAATCCCACAACAACAGAAGGTAACCACTCGGTTAATCAATGCTGTTGTTAACTAGAAGGGAGTCGACAATATCTAGTTCCCGCAATGAGCTCTTGTCTTGGTTCACAGGAGCAGATTTGGGGTAAAGAATAAAGGTCCAGCCATCTGCTCTGTGAGATCAGTCCTGTCGGATCATCTCTGTACAGCTAACTGTTGCACAAAACAAATTAATTTAGATTGCAGAGGTGAAATAATCTGGATTCGAGGAAATTTGATGCGAAATGTTTGAGCTCATACTGAGATCTTCAATAATATTGACGTTTGATTGCAGACTTGACAAATAATAGTATCTGAGACGCAGATGAGACTTAAACACAAGTTTCCAACTGCTTCTCTCCTTTCAATCTCATTGATGTCTAATACAGTGGTTCCCAAACTTTTCGTTGTAAGGCCCCCTTTGTTTAGAGTGCATCGCTTTGTGGCCCCTCAAATAAAGACGTTTAATCTTAAACTAAAAACATATTCAGTTATACAATGCTGGAACATCAATTATTTTGGTTGGTGATCTTTGTTTCTTATGTTTGATAGCATGAGATCTATGAAAAATGTATATATTTCATAAAATCTGTGGCCCCCCTGGATCCATCTCGGGGCCCCCAGTTTGAGAACCAATGGTCTAGTAGATATTAATGAGATCTCATCTGTGATTTTAAGTTCAGGTCTTTCACGAGTAAATGTTGTGCAGTTGTTGGTCAGTATACAGACAAACTATTAAACTGTTGATAAGATATTAAAGCAAGTCAGTGCTGTCGGTGTCTGGGACAGATGCTGTTCTTCTTTCACTGAGGAATATTAGGCCTGGAATAAATTAGACTGAGCTCTGCTCTGCGATCAGAGACACCAAGAAAAGCAATAAACGAAACGAACACGTCTCTATAAAGGCCAGCGATGCTAAATTTTCTGGTGGCGTGTCTTGCATAACGTTGTTTGTTATGCATGCGACATTACACATCCGAGTGTGATTTTAGATTCATGAGCATGAAGCTTGTGGGTTGTGCTCTGGATTTCTGGTGTGATGTGTTTCTGTATTAATGTGTTGTGTGGGTTAAGTGGACATCTGCTGCTATAGAGCTGAAGAACCTCCTGCAGTTCTCTTCGGCCTGCTGG
Organism: Triplophysa rosa; assembly: GCF_024868665.1. Taxonomy (NCBI): domain Eukaryota; kingdom Metazoa; phylum Chordata; class Actinopteri; order Cypriniformes; family Nemacheilidae; genus Triplophysa; species Triplophysa rosa. Next base: position 3,567,315 of record NC_079913.1, on the reverse strand, counting down.
ATTTGGGTTTTATTCTCAAAGTTGTATAATTAAAGTCATGGCATGAAAGCGTTTCATTTTGATTTATTCTAGGAGCATGTTCTTACCATCATCAGCAAAACATGAAAGTGTGATTGTGCATGTTTCCCTGCCAGTTAGTGTACACTATAGAGGGTAGATAGATTCTGTTCCATACTAAACTGCCTGTGGGTGGAGATGATTTCAAATACTATTTATAAAAAAAATTCTAGATTATAAATGCATTCTCGGGTGTGTGGAGGAGGGAGCTCTGAGTGTGTCAGGACTCCTTTGTGTTTTATGAGTGTTTATTGTTTGTCCTTTGATATCACCATTTCACTTTATTTATACATACATTTTTTTTAATGATTAGTGTGTAGTCTATTATAGTAATAACATGTTCAAGATGTGGTTGTAGTTTTATAAAGGTATTCTTATGAAATTAACTAATATAAAGTCAAAATTGTGTGTCCCAGGAACGTTTGCTATGAAAGTGTTTGGAGGTTCAGGCTTTTTTTGTATTACGCCGGACATGATGGACATCCCCTGAGCATTGACCCTTTAATATAATAGACACCGACCCTCCCCTCTGATCAATAGAACCAGAAGCTGTTGGACATCTGCTGTCACCATACACATCCTCCCCCGACCCATCAAGACCAGCATCAGCACCACATCAACAGAGCTCTGTGTCAAATGTTCAATAAATGATTCGGAAGGGCGGCTTTTTTATATCCCGTTTTCCTTGACGCGGTCTCTTTAAACTGTCTTACAGTTTGCCTTAAGTCATATAAACAGTATGTGTTTTGTCACCATTGAGACTGACTGCCTGTGACACGCTGATCCTCTGTTTTCAACTCTGTATTCACCCATCAATCTCTGTGTAGATATAAACGCTTTCTCTCTCTCACACAGGAAATTAAACCCCAGAGTCACTATAACCATGGCTACAGCGAGAGCGTTAGCCGCAAGAGTCATGTGGACGACTACAGCACTTGGGACATTGTCAAAGCCACCCAGTGAGTACACACTCAAACACGATCGCCTCTGAACCACACACACATGCACAGGTTCATCATTACCATCATCAAAAAGGGCATCATTTCAACTTATCGCTCACCCACAAACATAACACAGATCTACATTATAAAAAAGCTGTTTGGAAATATGGATAAAAGCTAAATCAACCAAACCACACGTCTGTCATCTGAACATTAAAGTGATAGTTCACCCAAAAATGACAATTCTGTCCTCGTTTACTCATCCTCATGTCATTTCAAACCTGTCCGACTTTCTTTCTTCCGCAGAACACAAAAGAAGATATTTTGAAGAAAGTTGGTAACGGAACAGCACTGGATCCAATTCACTTGTATGGACACAAAACCAATGCAAGTGAATGGGGTCCAGTTAACAACATTCTTCAAAATATCTTCTTTTGTGTTCTGCTGAAGGAAGAAAGTCATAAAGGTTTGAAATGACAAGAGGGTGAATAAATGATGACAGAATTGTTATTTTGGGGTGAACTAGCACTTTTAAATGTAGCACTTTTAAAAAAGCGTTTTGTGCATCTCGTGACCCACATGCTGAACACACAACACATGTGAAACTCAATGTTTTCTTCAGTCTGTTTCTTTTTCCTTATGCAAATATATCTGACCCACACGTTCAGCGTTGTCCTTTTGAATATTTTCCTGTGTAGTTTGTAAACTGCATTTGTGTGTGTGTGTGTGTGTGTGTGTGTGTGTGTGTGTTCAGGTATGGCATTTTCGAGCGGTGTCGTGAGCTGGTGGAGGCCGGATATGACGTGCGTCAGCCGGATAAAGAAAACGTGACACTTCTACATTGGGCGGCGATCAACAACCGCGTAGACCTGGTCAAGTATGTCTGTCTCCAGCTTTGCTTTATCTTCTTTAGTTATTTCACAGAGTGATAACTGCAATGCAATGCAAAAAAGATGCACAATGAGATGGCACAGACCAGAATTGTGTGTGCACAAGCATGCACATCCACTTAATAAGCACCTGCTTCTTGTCATGATATGTGTGCGTCAGCAGATGGAGACACACACACACACTGCAGTCATGCTTTTGACTTTCTCTTGTGTAGAGTGTGCTGAGCTCAGATCAGATGTTAACACGCATCATTGTGTGTCTGAATGCTGTGTTTTTTTGTATGTGTGTTTGCAGATATTACATATCTAAAGGGGGCGTAGTGGATCAGCTGGGAGGAGATCTCAACTCCACGCCGCTGCACTGGGCTACAAGGTGACTGTGTGTCTGTGTATAGAACACTGCCTACAATGAAAAAATAAGTATTATATGTAGGGGTGTAACGGTACGCGTATTCGTACCGAACCCTCACGAGCTGTCGAGGGGAGAATTCCAAAATGAAGTTATCATTCCTCTGCCCTACTCCCTTCGAAGGGCAGAGCCCTTGTAGTTTAGACTTTGAAGTGAACAGGGCATTTACGTGCCATTATGTAGATGTTTGGAATGCACTTGGGAAAGTAAGCGACGTAGGGCTGCAGCTATCGATTCTTTTCCTAATCGAGTATTCTACTTATTTTTCCATCGATTAATCGGGTGTCCGTATAATAAGTACATTTTCTTTATTAAAAAGCAATACTAAATATACAAGAGAAAATAAGACAGGTCTCTTAAAATGAGTAAAACAACTAATTTGTTTCCTTTTTAGAACAATTAAAGTTTTTATTGCTGAAATTGCATACATAAATATCTGTGAAAACTAAACCCATTTAGTACATTCCATTGCCATATTAAATTCAAAATGCAATATAATACAAATATATAAATAAGAAACATGAATAAAAATAGACAGAATAATTTCAAAGGTAAACAACTAACTTCAGCTTATGCATGATGCATTTAGTTTATATAAATTATATATAGCCTATGACTTTTATTTTGGCAGGTTGTCGGAAGACGCTTATTTTTTAGTATGTCTGTTTCTTCACTCAAACAATAACATGTTCGTGAAATAAACTCTCAGAGCAACTCTGGAGGTGAAGTTCATGTCCTCATTCAGCGCAGACAAATTTATGAGCATCACGCGTGTAGCACGTTGGCATAACTTAAGCATAAAACCTAACTGTTTGCAAATAAACATACATTTTATATTTTAAAAAGTTTTTAAAATATGCTATATAATATATAAACACTAATATATATATAAAACTTTTCAAAATATAAAATGTATTGTTTTTGCAAACAGGTTTTATGATTAAGTTAGGCCATTAAAACAGCGACATCTGCTGACGGACACAATGCTGCGTTGTCACGGGAACATGCCAGCTGAAGATAATGAGGGAATTGCGTCGCTTACTTTGCCAAGTGCATACCAGACGTCTACATAATGCATGCAAATGCCCTGTTCACTCCAAAGTCTAAACTCCGAGGGCTCTGCCCTTCGAAGGGAGTAGGGCATAGGAATGATGACTATATTTGGAATGTTGCCTGTGACTGTTCGGTACGAATACACGTACCGTTACACCCCTAATTATATGAATCAACGTTCGTAAATGGCATCCATGTTTTCGCACTAGAAATGAAATGAATATGCATTTTAAATGGAGTTTTGTGTGAACATGTCTTTTAGACAGGGGCATCTGTCCATGGTGGTGCAATTAATGAAATACGGGGCAGATCCATCTCTGATCGACGGGGAGGGCTGTAGCTGTGTGCACCTGGCCGCTCAGTTTGGACACACTTCGATTGTGGCCTACCTCATTGCTAAGGGACAGGTACACTCATTCAACTGAACTTTTTATTATGAAATATAGTTTCAGCATGATATGTTTATTGCCATTTATAGAGATTGGTTTATAAAAGCTATTCTTGATGTTTCAGTTTTGGCCTGCGGGGGGCGGTACAGACACATGACCTCTGATGTCAGTTTAATGTGACAGTTTGAATGTTTTCTCTTTCAGGATGTGGATATGATGGATCAGAATGGAATGACCCCTTTGATGTGGGCGGCGTATCGGACACACAGGTGTGTGTGTGTGTGCATGTGTTATCCGTGGATATGTACTCTCTCGCTGTAATGAAAGGTCAAGCTGATGTTTGTAATCTCTTGTGTTACTCTGCAGCGTTGACCCGACGCGTCTGCTGCTGACGTTTAACGTGTCTGTGAATCTGGGTGATAAGTATCATAAGAACACAGCTCTGCACTGGGCCGTTCTGGCAGGAAACACCACCGTCATCAGTCTGCTGCTGGAGGCCAATGCTAACGTCGATTCACAAAACATTAAGGTACAGTCACAGATGACGGGGGAGGTATTACATTCACAGTATATCACAGCCTATTGAAATGTTTGTTTGGGTCATGACAGGGCGAGACGCCGCTGGATTTGGCCAAACAGAGGAAAAACGTGTGGATGACAAATCACCTGCAGGAGGCCAGGCAGGCCAAAGGTTACGACAGCCCGTCGTACCTGAAACGACTCAAAATGGACAAGGTAGAATGAATGAAACGCACTCATTCTGAAGAGACCCGCTCAGAAATACATCACATAACAAGAGCTGAATGTGTTGTGTTTGTATGCTGGCAGGAGTTCAGGCAGAAGGTGATGTTGGGAACTCCATTCCTCGTGATTTGGTTTGTGGGATTCATCGCTGATCTGGACATCGACTCGTGGCTCATTAAGGGTGGGATGTATGTAGCTGTGTGGCTTGTTGTGCAGTTCCTCTCCAAGTAAGTTACACACCCAAGGACTTTTACCTGTCGTTTACTCTTCGTGTGGACAGCCATCACTCAAATGTCTCTCTATCTGTAGGTCTTTTTTTGATCACTCCATGCATAGTGCTCTTCCTCTGGGCATCTATCTGGCCACTAAGTTCTGGATGTACATCACCTGGTTTTATTGGTTTTGGAACGATATCCTTTCAAGATCTTATATCACTTGCTCTGTTTCGCATTCTAAACCTATTCTAAGTCTCTTTTTGATTATCGCAGTCTGAAAAGATTGGTCTTTTTTGCAACGTTAAATGCTCTGAATATTTGAGGCTATGACTCATGGGACGTCAGTGTAAATAAACGGCGGGTATGACGGTTGAAAGGGCGCGCTGGAGATTCACTCTTGATCTGTTCAGACCTTTTCAAACAACATTTGCTCTTCATAGCTTGTAACGTTATATTGTCAATGTCTACTGTCTAATTGAAGGCAGACGCATCTTTATCAGGTTTTATCTGGCATGACATGGACGTGGAACAAAAATGTACCATTAAATATAGTAAGAAACAAACACGAGATATCTTGCACTCTGCAGGATAATTCTCCCATCTGATTCTGTCCAGTTGATTAACTGAAGCGGTTCAGACGTGACCCATGGCTGGTGTGAACATCTCTGTCTGCTGAAATCACACGGGTGGATCTGTTTCCCCTCATCGTCTAACAACAGAACATCTCCTGTGAGGATTCAGCTCCTGTTTTAGCAGTGCTATAATTGTTGCAGTTGTGGATGAGCTCTGATGTCAGCCAAACCACTGACCCACTTAAAGAGACACACATTCCTTGTGTTTGTGGCCATCGCTTGTGGGCGTAGCTTGTCCTTTAATCCTCGCTGCACATTCCGTATCAACCTTGAATTTCCTGCATTTGTCCTGCCGTGATATTTTTTTAGATTTGATTCAGCGGCTTTGTCTTTGCAAACATCCGTACATGGAAGCTTGACTCGGCAGGAACACAGGGGCTGGAACGTAAACTATCTTCTTTGTCCTGCAGAATTCAGTCTGTTGACTTTGAGTTTGCATGTCGTGGATAGGTCTCATATCTCAAATGTAATGGTTTTAAGTGTCAGTGCCATGTTGTCATATTTAATGATCCGGTGAACTTGTGTCTGTTAGTTTTTTTTAGAGAAACAATGATCACAGTTTGGGTTTCATTCCCAGATGACGGTGGGCTGATTCATGACTACTATGGTCATGGAAATATTTTTTCAGAGTCTTGAAAGCATGTAAACAGGTTTCTTAACACTTCACACATCTCCCATTCGTCACCGTCCACCTGCCCTTCCTGCTCAACAGTCTCGCTCTCTTCTACAACTTCGGCAAGTCCTGGAAGTCTGACCCTGGCATTATCAAAGCATCTGAGGAGCAGAAGAAGAAGGTGAACATGTGTCCTTCAGCACTGACCGTAGGAATGGATTCTCACACGCCTCGTCTTAATCTTTGCTCTGTTTCTTCTCTCTAGACTATAGTTGAGTTGGCAGAAACCGGCTGTCTGGATCTCAGTATATTCTGCAGCACCTGTTTGGTAATGATGACTGTATTTTCATGCGAAACACATGACTGATAACAGAACCGTCTAATTTACATTGTGATTTGCATGTAGGTGCTGTCACATAAACCCAAACTTGTAATTGTTCCATTTAATTGCCTGCAGATACGAAAGCCAATCAGATCGAAACACTGCGCGGTGTGCAATCGATGTATCGCCAAGTTTGATCATCACTGCCCATGGGTGGGCAACTGTGTAGGTGAGTAACCCGAAGACACCGAGAGCGTCTCAGATGTTTCTCCCGAGATAAAGAGTCACAAATGTGTCTGACATTAGAGTTTGAGAAGAGATGGCAACAATGTGTCAAACTGAGCTCAGATTTGTCAAGTCTGCGATCAAAAATCAATATTATTGAAGACATTTACTCAAATCCAGATTATTTCCCCCTCTGCCTTTCTGTCAGACTAATTGTTAAGTAAAATCAGAGGTGACAGGCTCATTTCTCTTTCTTCTCGTTGTCTGGACAGGAAGTGGAAACCATCGTTACTTCATAGGCTACTTATTCTTCCTGTTGTGTATGATCTGTTGGATGATATACGGCTGTATTTGCTGTGAGTTACACACACACTTCTATATTTAGTCTTAGCCTAATGTGAAGTTAGCATTATTCTTTTTCTAATGTCTTGTTCTAGTTACACATCTTTATGAAAAGCATATGTTTACTCCAGTTTGTTATTGTTGAGTTTGGTGTGTTCTGTGTTTGTCAGATTGGAGGATTCACTGTGCTACGAGCTACACTAAAGACGGCTTTTGGATGTACATCACTCAGATCGCCACCTGCTCGCCGTGGATGTTCTGGATGTTTCTCAACAGCGTGTTTCACTTCATGTGGGTCGCTGTGCTCATCATGTGCCAGCTTTATCAGGTGACAGACACACGTTACGATTATTCCTCCATTTGCATCTTTTTGTCACGAGCGTGACAATGTTATCCATGATGGCTGATGTCACCTTTGTGTCGACTTCATTTGATGTTAATCTGCTGTGTTTCTCTTTAGATCGCTGTTCTGGGCATCACTACAAATGAGAGAATGAACGCCAGGCGATACAAGCACTTTAAAGTTACAGCCACATCCATCGAGAGCCCATTCAAGTGAGTTATCAAAAAAAACATTTTTTGTGTATGTTCAATGTTCGTTTGGTTTTTAGTCTAATGTTGCTCTTGTGTTTTCTGAGTGCAGTCACGGCTGTATGAGGAACCTCATCAATTTCTTTGACCTGAGGTGCTGCGGTCTGCTTCGGCCTGTGGCGGTGGACTGGACCTCTCAGTACACAATAGATTACGACCAGACGTCCGGCTCGGGATACCAGCTGGTGTAGCGTGAAGGAGCGAGCGAGCGAGCGAGCGAGAGAGAGAGAGAGAGAGAGAGAGAGAGAAAGAAAGAAAGAAAAGGGGAGAGGTTTTCCTCACAGAGAGACTCCAAACCTCATCCCGATACGTCAGGATACGCATGCTGTTATCGGTTACCATCACCACCTGCCCACCGCGACCAGCCCCCCTCCCCCTGCCGTAGACGGCACTGAGACGCAGGGTTGAGAGGAACAGGAAGAGGAGTTTAATGACATCAGAGGCACACAGCGTATGCAGTAAAACAAACGGAAGTAACTCCTCCGCTGGACAGAAGAAACGGTTTTGGGTTCGCACATCGAATGCTTTTCGGTTGTTACTTTTATGTTTGTTTCCTGTGAATCCTTTTCTGTTGCATTTCTCATTTTAAGGTCCTGGGACAACCTGGAACTCTACAGGACATGAAATTTAACAGCGCAAGGCGGTGTTTTTAAAGGGTCAGTTCACCCAAAAATAAACAAAAACTAAATTACTTCAAAATTTCTCTTGTGCTCCATTGCTGTTTATTTTTGGGTGAATTGTCTCGAGTTCATCTGATCATGATTCTTTATGATGTTTTGCTACACAGACATCATACAGACCCATGTTTACATGACTAGACAGGTGCCCTTTTAAATAATGTGATGTAAACATATTTATTTTAACCTATTTATAGAGTATTTTTCAAAGAGTAATTATGGTACCATGTGGTCATTTTACATATGTTTTTAAACATATATGTACATTTGCAGCATGTTCAATAGTTTAGATAGCTGAATGTCATGAAACCGGTCAAAAACATGTCCGACTAATATTTTACCCCCAAATCAAAAGAAAGATGCAAGACATTATATTTTGCAAAGAGAAAATCGAGCTTTTATGAACAGCCGTTCAAAGCCTAATTGTAATGAATTAATTCATCTGGTTTTTATTTCAGTATTGGGAATATTGAATTATGCTGATTTAAATGACAGTAATAAGAATCTAAAGGGAATCACATTTTCGAAACAAGCTTAATTTTCCTTTTTTTATTTGGGGGTGAAATATTAATCATGTCACGCTTTTGACCGATTATGTGAGATTCAGGATTGAAAAGAAATAACACACTCATATGTGAAACTCTATATTTATTAAATATGTGTAGTTTTAGTAAGTGTCTACATTGTAGTTGGATCTGATAGTTCGTTTCTTTTATTTTTTGGTGGCAACTTTGCCTCAAACAATGCACTGATCTTTTTTCCTCGTCGATAAAGAATCGAGCTCAATTTCCCGCCAACCCTCCAAGGGATGGTCAGAATCGAGAGGAAGCTCCTCCTCCTTTTCCTCTCCTGCATTTCCTCTTCCTGCGTGTGGCGTTGTCATAGCAGCAGCCGACGGGATAAACTCATGTAAAGAATGTGCATCTGTACATAAACCGATAAGATTGATTTCCGTGAGTGACTTTTCGTTTGTTTTTATTATGTCTGTGTTAGTTGAAGCTGCTCCACGTTTTCTTTTTTATCTTACCAAAATGCGGCGAAAAAATGGACTATGATTATGAGTTTATGTGGCTTTTAGTGACGTCTGCCACTGCTGTGTATAGACCTCTTTTACCCTGCAAGTCTCCACTGCATGTGTAAAGGCCGGACCTGTGGCCGTTACCATAGTGACCACTCCTCCCATCCCAGAGACATCTGTAAATAGTGAATGTTCGGTATTTGCAAGTGTATTTTTTTCTTATTTTTTTATCCAATGTGTGTAGCGTTATTGCGTATCCCTTGGTCTGCGGATGCTCTGCAGATGTATTATATCTGAATGTTTCCACTCTCATCCATTTATCTGAAGAGTTTTTTTTGTATGTTTCATTGCTGGGTTTCTTGTACCCTTGGATGTACAAATTGTAAAGCAAGCGGCAGTACAGTAGACGCAAGAAACTGTCACGACGTAACGTGATGACATCAAGAGGACGCCACGCATCATCACTAATGGACCTATGGAGGAGCCCCATACTGTAATACCTTAATTAGGCATAGTAACCTTCATCCTGGGGAAGAGAATATATGCGTGACACTGTTTTTACACCATATATACAGTATCCGCTTTGTTGTTTCCTATGCCGGCTGTTTCCCCACCGTGTGAAAAGCACATGCTCATCTCCAGTGCCTCAGCTGAGATCAGGACATCACCTTAACTCTGCTTCACATGTAAACTTATTGGGCATGGTTCAATTTTAATGGCTTTATTAATAAAACGTTTAAAGGTGAGAGTCCTGTGCATTAGTTTTCAGTATAACTATGAAGAGTTCTGCAAATTAATATGATTTACAGCTAATGACTGAAGCCAGCATGAGATCATAATGGACTTTATACTCGAATTACAATCCATGATCCAACGGTGTGCATTATTCCAAAGAAAAATATCTTTCATCAAAATACAAAACTCCTCTCTTCCAGTCACTTTTTACAATCCAGTCCATTCCCATCGGATTTAATGAAGTCTTTACTGTAGTAAAATGGGTTGTGAACAGCTAATCAGTTTCATTTTTGGACCAGGACACTCGATGATGAGTGCATTAATACATTTTCTTAATAACACTTTACAGTAAGGTTGTATTTACTAACATAAGTAAATTTGATTAAATTACTAAATGCTTTTTTAAAGTGTATTAGTAAATGCCAAAATTAACATCAATTAAGCAAAAGAAGATATTTTGAAGAAAGTTGGTAACGGAACAGCACTGGACCCCATTCACTTCTATTGTATGCACACAAAACCAGTGCAAGTTAATGGGGTCCAGTTAACAACATTTTTCAAAATATCTTTTGTGTTCTGTGGACGAAAGACAAACGGTTTGAAATGACAAGAGCGTGAGCAAATACTGAGAGAATTTTTATTTTTGGGGAACTAACACTTAAACTCATGTTAACAAATACAATATTATTGTAGATGCTTATCAAATTGGCTACTTAACCCTTAGAAAGTTTTTTGAAATGCGTAGTAACCTTTAGACCAGTGGTTCTCAAACTGGGGGCCCCAAGATGGTTCCAGGGGGGCCACAGATTTTGTGGCATTTTAGAAATATAGATATTTATCATACATTTTGTGCAATCAAACATCAGAAAAACAACACCACCATCCAAAAGAATTGATGTTTTAGCATTGTTTAACTGAATATTTTCTTGGTTTAATTAAAATTTTAAGTTTAAGATTGTAAGTATTTGGGGGGCCGCAAAGCAATGCACTCTACACAAAGGGGGCCTTACAACAAAAAAGTTTGAGAACCACTGCTTTAGAACATGTAAAAGTGATAAATATTATTGAGCGTGGACCAGAGCCCCTGCTCCCTGACCGTATCCAAATCCTTTGGGTCCAAAGTTCTTTGCATAACACGCTAAAAAAAGAAGAAAGAGCCGCAGTTAGGCAGAAATGCGCTTAATGAGTGAACTAGACTAGAGTTCGTACGAGTGTTTCTAAGAAGTGCTGGGTTTAGACCTCAGAAAGTTTGTTCAGACAGACCATTTGAGATTTTCAGGTTCTTTAGCTTTGCTGTCAATGTCGGTTCTCACAGACACTTTATAAAGAGGTTGGGATTAAATGTATTATCTCAATCAGATCTGTATGTAAAGCACTTCTTGCCTGCTGTTGTAAAACTGTGCCACAGTTAAATATTTTAGTTCGATGACTATGCATTGTGCAATAGTAAATAAATGTCTCCTATTTATATATACTGTATACATATTCCTATCAAAAGGCTTTAGGATTTGTGGTGTGTGATCAGAGAAAGACTCACCCTTGCAGTAGATTTCACCGTCCTTCTCTGTCTGTGTGGTCGACTCTAAACTCTTTCCACATTTGGCACAGCGAAAGCAGTTCTTGTGCCACGGCTGTGAGAGACGGCAGAGGAAAAAATCAAGCGGAGATGAATCTTCATTTAGACTTAATAGATCGAGACTTCTGAAAACAAGTTTAAATGTCTATTTATTCTCAAAATATTTGCAATGATTTCCTATTAGGAGTCAGTATGAAATAGCACATGGAGGCTGAGGGTTAGAAAACGTACTTGACATTAAATGGGTTCAAATATTGTGATTCTTGCAAACTTGTCTCACCTTTCCAGCGCCCTTCACCTTCTCGGCAGCATACACAGCCTCTCCACAGCGTGCGCACTTCTCCGAGCCTCCGAACTTCTGTGCAAACTTGGAGGGGTTTGGGTTGGAGGTGGGCCTGTGTGTTTGTGTCCTGGATAAAAACAGGGAGCAGTGAAGCAGCTCATGTCTCAGGGCTTTGAATGAAAGTCTTTGTTGAGTGAGTGTGGAGAGAGCGACCGGGGTCTGCTCGGCTGTGCAGAAGATCTGCTTACATAATACACGCTTTCATAACAATAATCACCTGATGCGGGGCTTGAACGCTGACTTGATAAAACCACGATAAATCTTACATAATTGACATGTAGTCAGACACTATCAAGGCCCTCTGTTTACTTGAATACTTGAGTTTATGGCGAACTTAAATATCAGATGTGAAGACAAACACTCACTCTTCTGGTATGATGCCCAGCCTCTCGCCACGGTCCATATTGAGCGTTCCCGCCCCCTGGCCGTACCCGTATCCTTTCGGGCCGTACTTTTTGCCATAGCAGGACTTGCAGTAGATCTCCTGGTCGTGGATGGCCAGTGTGGTGCTGTCTAAACCTTTCCTGCAGACCACTGAGAAAACCAAAAACAAGACTCAAGATCATGCAAGTCTATGCAAAACTCACCAACACGATGCCCCTAGGGTTGTGATTGTGATGTCATGTCACAATGATCTGAGAATCATTCACGTCTTCAGCACAAACACAGACACTGTTTGTTTACACGTCTGAGTTGAATTAGTATGAAGAATGTTGTAAAAAACACTAAACTCCACCGTGATTACAGGATACGATGGAAGAAAGTTTATCATGTGACTCCATGCGAGCTGATAAAGGCCTAGGTCAGAATGGGACATTGTCCTGAAGAAAACCAAATGATTTCACACACAGAAGTGAGAGAAATGCATAAACAGCTGAAATAAACCGTCGCTCTCATGACATGTTATTACTTCGCACACAGGTTTATGTCCAAGTCTGATCAAACACACCTGAAGCACATTATTACAGTCTTCAAGATTAAGTGAAAATTACAGGCAGTCACAGGATCTCATTGTCAGTGTGTAGAAATAGACTCCAAACATCAAGATTCAATTAAAAACGTTGGTGGAAATGGAAAAAATGTTGTTGAGAGAGAGCGAGCGAGCGAGCGAGAGAGAAAGGTGTTACTCAGCATCAACTTATTTTATAGGGCTACAAAAAAACGTATTTATGTGAAACAGATTCTCGTTGGTACTAGTGATGTAAAGCACTTGCATAATGCTTCTCATTCAAGACCTTTCAAAAACATCTCAAAGCAAAGTAAACAAATATTTACATTTCCCTATGCCCTGATTTTAAACAGCATATTCATACATTAAAATACATTTCGTGATTATACTTTTATTAATGAACCTGTTTAACCCCAAAGCTAAAGAAATGAATAAGAAATACTATTTTGCATGTAGAAGATGAATTTGCATTACATTTACATTTATACATTTGACAGATGCTTTTATCCAAAGCAACTTAAAAGTGCATTTAAAGTACACATTTTTTACCATTACCACAGTTTTACCTTGGTTTTCGTTATTACACTAATGGAAACCAATGTGCCAAAAAAACATCACTACACTTATTCCAAACCAAACCAAACCAAACCAAACCATGGTTGATTTCGATAAAGGTAACACAATTCTCTACCATTTGAGTTCCATGACCACAGACTTACTACAGAGAAAGCAGCACTTGTGGAAACTTCTTCCATCACACTGGACCTCTTCAGCGTGATACACCGTCCCATGACACGCTCCACATTTGTTCCCTCCACCCCAGTTAGGCATGATGAGCAAACTGTGAAGAAAACAGTCCGATGAATAACACATTCAGCTGTGAGACACAGGAAAATACACGACAGCCGCAGGAAAACCTGTGTCCAGTCGATTGGTACTTCTCATTATAAACCTGATTAAAACAGGTTAAGACTGTTTGTTAAGATGTTAAAGAGTTCAGTAACTCAGTTACAAGCTACTGCGTCTGTCTGGACTAATAAATGATAAACTACAGACAATAAAAAGCCAAACCAAACACAACACAACCACCAGAACCTGACACAATGGCCATGTTATTCTTCTGAATCAGCACATTGTTGGAATGATATTTATAGATAGCAATAGAGTAAAACAGTATACGCATGAGCTCAGTCTTTCTAGACAAATGCTGAGATGATAAATGTTTAAAGAATGAAAATAAACTGTATTAGTCCAGGAAAATATGATCAGTTCTCTGTATGAATATAAATGTGCAAAAAGTGCAATTTTAAATGTGTATATGATATGATAAATATGACAAAAATACATTGGGTTCAAGAGTTCATTTACACACATTTGAAAGCCCACAAACTCACTTTTTGTAAGTCTAGATGAAAAATACTTAAGTGTTTACTATTGAAAACGGTAGTAAAATTGAATATAGTGAATATTAAAGTACACTACAGTATTTATTTACCACAGTTTACAAGTGTACTTTACATGATACTGCAATTTACTACATTAAATACTATACTACAGTACTTTACTAGTAGGGTAAAATATTTTATGTGAACATAAACATACGCCAAACTCGTTAAACGTGTAATATAATTACAATAAGGGATTGCATAACATTACAAACTTGTCACATAGTGTTTAAAACAGTTTGACGCACACAAAACGAGTTCGCCAATAACTTTTATGCTGTATATTTAGATTGAAATGGTCTTACCTGTGTTCAGGTCACAGGTGTGTTTGTACTTTATATTCCCAGTAAGTTTGTGGAACTGTCCCGCGGTGTGAACGCGTGGCGACGTCTGCAATCGGTTGGTTGGCATGTCATTATTGAGATCGTTGGTGAAGAGGCGTGGCTTCGTAACCCACTTCGTAGAACCACTACGCAACGCTGTTTATTTTCTGTTCTGACATTTTCTTGCTGAAATTTAAAACACTGTAAATCTCATAAATATTTAAATAAATAGCAAATAACTTTAGGAGTAAAAAAGATGTTTTTATAGTATTCTGAATTATTTTTTACTCAAAGTTCTTTTTATTTTTACTCTATGTCATTTTCTCTTATTCTCTCTGTATTTAAAAGCAGTGCTGTTTTCTTCATTGCTATATAAAAAAAGAAACAATGCCATTTAAGCAAACAAACTTTAATTTACGTTATTTGTGTATTTATTTTTTGCTTTTAGTTTTGTATATTCTTCTTTTTACTGTCATTATAATTTTTTATGCCTCCCCACCATTTGTTTTTAAAGAATGGAAAGTACCACAGCACAGATGATATTAAAGCTCTTGAATGAATCTCTGACCTACAGTTCCTCTAAAATATATGTAGACACTTATTTTACACGTAAAATGTCTGGACCTCACTTCACATGAACTCAAAACACGTGTCCAAACACTATAAACGCATACTGGCTCTTAACTTCAGAAAGCCACTGTTTGGTATGTTTTAATGTGGAATAAGCACAAGCTGTCAGTTGTTCCACAGTTTGGATTTCAGCTGGAACGCAAATGACACCAAACGTCCTTCAGCAGGAATGTCTCATGAACCGAAGATTAAGAGACGGAATGGAAAACAGATGGAGGTCTGATGTTCTTTTCTTCATATGGTCAAATGAGTTCTGGGTCAGGAACTAAAGAAATTAAACGTATGATCTGCTTATTGAGGTTTCCATACATACGAATATTTCTGTGCTCTTGAACCCATGAAGGACTCCAGTATTATTTAATCAAGGTGACATTTTCCATTTCTTCACCTTTCTTTAGTAAGTTATACTTATCCACAATGCTTGGTTCATTTGTCATCTGCCACATCTAATATTGCAAAGATCACGAGTTTCAAAATTCCTTCTGGTTTGCTAGCATGTTAGATTTAGTTTACAAGATTTTATTGTGATAATAAAACGTTTTGCCAAGGGATTTTGTTTAAATAGCATTAATGAACATTTAAAGTCCCAGTGAAATAAAAAATTACAATGCCTATTTTTTCACGAAATATTGCTGCAAAGCCCAAAATACGGAAGTAAAAACTATCGCTTCCTTAAAACCTAGGGGACTTTCAGTATTTTGGTGTGTTGGTCTAAATTGTTGGTCATTATAGAGATGCAATACAGACCACACACAGTTTAGACTCTAGAGGAGGTTTTTGTAAAAATTGTCCTTTAATAACTACATTTATTAAAAGTATTTGTATCTCCTGCATGTTTGCATTATGGGGTACCTGGGGCACGTTCAAGCTCAAACCGGTGCGCAACAATTTGCTACGGTTTCCGCCTTGAACGACATGTTTCCTGGAAACGGTTTGCAACAGGTTGTTCTCTTGTTTTGGTGTGTGTCAAGAATGTCAGCCCAATCAGCAGCAACATGTATAACCCACACGGTATTAAAGAGACAGCTCACACAATGGGTCCAAGTAAAGACGTTTACAAATGTGCCCGCTGCAGCTCAGTACAAGCAACAATTGAAGATATGCTTCTGCAGTATTAAACACGTATTTATACCGATTTCATCAGGCTCCGAAGTCTTCAAAAAAGAACACAAAGAATGGCCTTCTCAGCTGCCATAGTTGCATGCATAGTTTTGTATTGCATGAATGACTTGAATCAGTTACTGATGAAAATAATTTTAAATCCATTTAATTTATAATTCAAATCAAGATGCAACACCTGTATTACAACAGACCGATGTGTATTTGTACACAAAAGAATCATTCAAAGCATCAAACAAACGCACACACAAAAGCACCATATAGATTTAACAGTGCCTTCCTTGAAGGTGAAACAGCCGTAAACATCCAGCAAAGACATTTCAACACTGACATATACAGAAATTAACATGTATAGAAAAATATTCAATGCTGAGTTCAGGTACAGTAAGTCTGTACAGAGTACACACCAGGGTGTAAAATTCATCCAAATGTAACTGGAATTAAAAAAAAATAATTTATTACTAATCTAAAAAATTAATACATAAACATACTTTGTTTCAAGTAATACAGTACTGTGATAATAACTCCAGTGATCAGAGATCAAATTCACTGGCGGTTTCAAGTATTTCAAGTTTTAATTTCCTTTTTGATCCACAGACGTAACACATGAAAACTAAATACCTCAAAAATCACAACCATTATTTTATTACTAAATCCCCAAATAAATGTTCCTATTATGCTCATTAGTAAAAGAGTGCTTTTCCTCATAATTGATGTATCAGGTCAAAGCAGAAAATACTTCGGTCAAGTATCACACAAAATTATTTGTAAGGCATGTCGGCTTCAGACCGTTTGGCCCCTCTTTCTCTTTTTTAGAGTGTAACTTACTAATGCAAATAAATGTACAATCGAGCAGACTCGTGTACATAAACGTACAGCTTTCTGTACAGATTAAAGGTGACTTTTAGAGACCGATCCAGTCCCAATTCACATTTAAAATAATGTAGTGCTCGAGCAGATAACCAAGACTGGCTTGTTTATGGATTATCGCCCCTGGAATTAATAATATTAATATTAAATGCACTTCCAATATACTCTCAGATGGGGTGAAATAAAAAGAATGTGGGGGAAAACCAGCCACAAGAGGGCGTGTAACAGCTGGAACTCTTTAGACAAACCCTGAGCTCGAGTTTTAATACCTGTACTCATCTGACGTTCAGAAAATGTGAAATGTTCACTGATAATAGTTATTCGAGCTAGTCTTTAGCGTGTTATGCGGTTTTTCCTTTTGGAATTGCAGCACCATAAACTGAACACTCACACGAAGCTCTTAATTTAATTGGAAGGGTGTTCGATGT
This sequence comes from Triplophysa rosa, assembly GCF_024868665.1. Taxonomy (NCBI): domain Eukaryota; kingdom Metazoa; phylum Chordata; class Actinopteri; order Cypriniformes; family Nemacheilidae; genus Triplophysa; species Triplophysa rosa. The sequence continues at coordinate 3,549,779 of NC_079913.1, read as the reverse complement.
CCAGCTTCCTCTGGGCGGAGCCTCTCTTGCGTGCCGCTGGTGGTGACGCAAGTAATCCAAAAGCTCCAGGCGTCTCGAAGAAAGACTTTGACCACAGTGCTGCTTCCTTTGGCGTTGAAGGAGTCTGAAAGTTTAAGAGACACATCTACGTTTTAAAGATACAGTAACCAAAACAATTTCAAGGCAAAAAATACTAAATCGCACTGACCTGCATCTGTACTGGTCGAGGGCTCTCTTTTCTCAGCCCCTGAGGTGACAGCGTGGAGCCTGGTCCTCTGTACCCATGATGCTCGGCATTGTTGAACTTATCGGCCATACCAAACGCTCCGCCTGCCATCACAAAGCGAGCGGGTGATAGGACTGTGGGCACGCTAAAACTCAAACCGCCGCCGGCAGCCCCTTCAGCACAGGACGCAGGCACCGTGCCCGCTATGAGCGGTGAGGGCACAAGGAAGTATGGCACGGCTACGGCCGGCATGCCTCCATGTGTGTGCCCTGCCGGCATGAGGAAGTTTAGACCGTTTAGTCCTACAGACGAATGAAACAAAAGGTTAGAATGACTACAACCCACGAGACAGACATCAGATGCAAGAGAAAACGTTTCACGTACCTGCTGTGTTTGGAACATAGAGATACTGAGAGGAATGATGGGGGTCTGTATTACTGCGCTTTTCCACACCGTCCTCCTTCACAGGTCCGTTCCCGGGTGAAACTTCTCTGGTGTCGAGACATTCGCTCTCAGCCTAAGAAGGAAAAGGCTAATCTAGTCAAGGAGGTCCAAACATGATCGTGTTCACAAACATAAGTTTATAATACACACCGTCTCGCTTTCTGTAGACGCAGTGCGCTTGCTCCTTTTAGACGCCTGATTTTCATCCTCCTCTCGCTCTCTCTTCTTCTGATCTGTGACAGGTGACCTCTGACCCTGAGTGATGCCCTCAGGGACGTGGCTGCTATACAACATGAGCACAGGGGTCTGAGGCAGGTACGCCACCGCCTGCGGAGTAAACTGAGCTGTGTATGGAGTCTCCGGCTGAAGGGACACAGCGACAGATGTGGAGCCAGCAGAGGGCGCTCTGGGACTGAAACAGAATTACAGTACATTATATACATGTTTAGATGAACATAACATGTCGTATTTTAAGGACAGATTCAAATGCAAAGTGGTGTCACCTGTCTTCAAACTGCAGTCGACATGCAACACTGCTAACACTTTTCCTCGAGAAATCCACCGGCTCGTCTGACAACAAGAACACTTTTATTAACCTCTGCGTATTAAACATAAGTCGTGCTACAGCCGTGTTCAGATCAGCTCTTACCTTTGCCGTCTCTGTGAGGTGTGCTGGGGGCGGAGTTTATCAGTCTTCGATTGACATGAGGGGTAGGAACGACCTGGATGAATGATGAATGTCGCACCATCTTCTCTCGCCGTTCTGCTGTTCCCGTGTGAGCTCCTGACACTTCCAAACTCTCTGAATCTAAATGAATTGAATCATTTAATTCTTCACAATACGACAACCAAACTCAAGACACGTGTGGTTTATAAATTCAGCTTTTAAACAGAAAGTGTCATACCACTGCGGAAGTCAGAGGGTCCGATCCATTTGAAGATGGGCTTGCGGCTGTTCTCTTCTCGCACGTGAAGTTTCTTTATCAGATTGAGGCTGGTGAGGACGTTTGCGATATCATACAAGCGTCGTACCTTAGCTAAACACAAACAAAAGCAGAGACTGTGATCTGTGTTTCAATTTACGAAGGAAGGAATTGTCTACAAAACTTTGATTCATTTTTGGGAGGCCAGATGAAGGCACTTTATTGTTTTCCAAATGGAAAGATAATCGGGGTCTTACTTTTATATTTGCTGTGGCTGGAATCATCTTGACCCTCCTCGATCAGTATCTTAGCAGCCGTGTCCAGCGTGACGGTCCGTGTTTTTGACACCAGGAACAACATGACAAACTTCTGGCTCATGATGCGCAGCGATTTATCTTTCCTCCGACTAGAGGCCACTGTTGCAGGAGAGAGAGACAAACCATCTGTGCTGATGCTTTACATAATAGTTATTGACAATAACATGGCTCTCTGCTGAACTTATCCATCTTTGTCTTTAAGAGTGACAAATACACTTCTGTATGGACTGAAGACACGTGCTGTGATTTTGAGGTTTCATAAGAAATGTGGTACTGAGAAAAAAACAAAAGAGGACAAAAAGTATGCACATCCAAAGGATCAAAAATGATCAAAGTATGAAGAAAAACGAGAAGAAAACGACTTTTATGGACTGAAACATTGCTATTTTATGATTTACAAATAAAGGAAATAGGAAACAGGGTGTGAATTTCTCGTTTAGCTTCAGATTGAGAAAACCAATACAAAACCAATGGATGCAGTAAACAAGGGCGAGTGGTAATAAGAAAAGCATCATGATTCGCCCTTCACGCAGGGAAATAAGCTTTCATTATGACAGAAAGACGTTGCTTAGCAACAGCGGCCACATGGGAAAAGAAGCGGGCAAACACGTAAAGCACATCAGAGGACCGAGATGAGGACAGCGGGACGCTAAACATCCGTCAGATCATCTTCATCCGGTCAACAAAGAAACTCGCAAATCTTTATGTACACAACCCAACACGGCTTCTTACAGAAAAAAGAAACACATGAAAAAAATGAGTTGAAATGATTTTGTGTGGAGTGATGAGACATTCAGCTGTGCTGAATTTCTGTACTTGTACATCGCTACATGTTGTATGACATTGTGCATCCTGTGATGTTTTTTATATATCATTGTTTGATCGCTATTTATTCATAGCCACCATTGAATCATAGTGCATCCCTAACACTAAATAAATGAATATTCCTACAGGCACATAACACAATAAACTACAGGGAAACGAATAAGGGTTTTACTACAGTGAAATGCTCGTTTTAGCAAGTTCAATTTTCTAAGGTCATCGAGTTTTGTAAGGAAGTGCCTCCAAAGGAAGAATGAATGAGATGATTGAATCAGGATTTACACGTGTCTGAACCTGCATGAGGTCTTGATTCTCTGAATAATGAGCTTGACACCATCAACACAAAGGCTCATGGGTTGTGATGGGATTACCTGTGATCAACACAAAGGCCAGCGCACAGACCTGGTTACAAGCGTTGTGCCTCAGACACTGTTAACTATTGACCTACTAATGAAACACGCGCCTTTACTGGCCGAGAGGCTAATGATGATAATGATTCAACCGTCAATGCGGGTTTAACATTTACACATGTGCAAGAGAGCAAATCACATTAATAAGCACCCATATGTGACTTCCTTCAATCTGAACACCAACTATTATTTCTTTTAGACATCAATAAGATTAAATGGAGAGCAAATAGAAACTTTTGCCTTAGTCTCCTACTTCCCCCTAGGATCACATGTTGGCCTTGTGTGGTGTATGCGTGTCGTACCGTGTGTGTTTTGCGTGTGCTGTGCGGCGTGCGGGCTGCTTCCGTCTCTCTGGTCCATCAGCAGATGGTATCCCTGCTCTCGGCCCGTCCGCTCGAGCTCCTCGAGGGTCTTTGAGAGCAGCGATCGACCATGCCAGACATACAGATTCTTGGCCATTCTGCTCACCAGCATCAGAGACTCCAGCACGTTCACAATGTCATAGATGCGTCTCCTCTCCACGCCTGAGGGACGAACGGTTTACACAACCACGTCACACATTTTGTGTGAAGCATACGGTGAGTTCAGGTAGTTGTGTATTTTAAGGTTCTTACCCAAACGCGTGGCCACCTCATCCAGAGAAATGTTGATACTCTCAGAGGCTTCTGGGTAATCAGGGTACAATGCCAGAAACTTCTGACACAGGAGCCCAAGACTCTTCTGTTTGCGACTTGGCCTTCTCTCAGAATCATCTAATACTTCAAACTGAAGAATAAGAACGATTATAGAAACTTAAACAAAAGACATCAAACGAAATCACATGTGATTTAATAAATGCAGTACCTGACACGAGTCATCAAGATCCTCGTCCTCCTCAGTCACCTTCTCCTCATTCTCAATGGGTCTGAAGAGCGTCTTCTTCAGCTCTCTGTCCCGGATGTCTGGGCTGGCCGCGCTGATCAGCATCTTTAGGTTAGCTGTGGGGGTCCAGGGGTCCGGATGGCTCTTCTCCGGGTGTTTGATAGGGGTGATGTGTGTGATATCCGGACTGCAAACTCTCCGGTGTGCCATCAAAGAGTCGGACTTCAGCGGGGTCATTATTCTCCTCTCCACGCAAATATTCTCCTGAACATCACAGAGTCGATTAAACATCTCAAGCGGCTGTAGATGCGTTCATGTGTAATGCATTTACATTTAAATCATCTTACTTTCTGCTCATTCATGGTGTCGGTATCATCTGAGCCTGCCTTAATCTTCCTCACACTAATCAGATCCTTAAGAGATAAACACTTCATCTCCATCTAAACACAAACAAAAAATTAAACATATTCACTTTATGTAGACTTCTGGACTAGCTTACTTACAAAATAGCTTTAATGGCTAATGTTATACAAGTATATTACTAACATTATATCATATTGAATAATGCATTATTTAAAAAGCATTACTGTATAAAACTAAATATAAAAATGTAGAAACCAACCACTGATCTGTAGGTTATGTTTGGTTGATTAAGTCATTTTTATGAAATGTGTTATTTACTATTGGTATAAAATTACACGCTAATGCATTAGACAAACTGTTATAACATTGCATTGTAAACTATGTAAAGTTAAAAACTGATACTATGATAATAACGTAAAGTTTAAATTAGTGATATGATGATGATAATAATAATAATAATGTAAAGTTTGAAATAGCGATATGATAATGTACAATTTTAAACAGCGATGACGAGGAGGTGGTGGGAAAGTTTTGGCGCAAAGATCTTGACCAGTTGCCTGGAAACCAAACCAGTCAGATAGATTTTCACATGAACAAACTAAATCACATCACTATATAAGCGTTTAATAGTTCTTATTAATATATTAAATCATTTCGTATAAGTGTATATAGAATATTATTTTATATTCAATGTTGAAACTTAGCAGCAAACTTTGTAGCTATACTATTGCTAACTCTACTAATCCCTGTTAAGTTTTTATTTTCTGGTGATCTGTATATTGGTTAAAAAAGTAGTCAAATTAAAACATATAAAAATAATAACGATTTGAATAGATGAACTAAATAACATGACTATTTGGATCAGACAGGCAGATAATGAGGTGTTATCCTTACCTGAAACTCCTGTCCGCTGAATAAAAACACGGAAAACTGTGATCAAATCCTTTACGGGACAATTCTTCTGTTTTCCTCTTTAAATCGGCATGTTTTTGCTTTTAAAACAAGCGGATTTGTGCTGTGAATCTTCTTTTCTCGGTTGGTTTGTAGCTGCTGCCTGTGAAACTCGTACGAATTACCCGCTAAAGCTTGTTTTCTGGCGCTCTACAGAAGTTCACGCTCGCTCAGCCAATCACGACGGCGCAATGAAAATAGTTCGGCGGCGATTGGTCGAACGTAGAGGAAATTCCTCAGAGCGCCGCGCGTAGCCAATCACAGCAGCTTTGTGGCCACGCCTGTGGCGGGGCTGTGGGCGCGCTGCTCGTGATCTGTGGCGCGTCTAAAGTCTTAAAGGCGCCGCTGTAACTCTGTGGGGAATAAATGAAAAATCACACATCATTAATTCAGCGGGGTATTAATGCATATGCCACTAATGCCCCCAGGCCAGGTTTCATTGACAAGATGGGACATGAATAAAGGCGGGCCGTACAGGTGGGGTTTTGGCGCGACCGGGGGTTTTCTCGCGGGAAGTGTTGTAATATGAGGTGGGTTTCAGGATCTACCCCCCAGGATGCCCCACACCCACAAACCTAGCCTACACCAGGGTATATCTAAACATAGATTACAATCATTTATTACTGATCACCATTATACAAATAAACACCAAACAAAACACTGCATGCTATGAAATATTTCAGTATTATTTTTATTAACCAGATTATATAAGAAAAAATATTAACCTTTTTTATAGTATTAATGGCCATTTTTATGGTAACGTTGTATTTTACAAAAAAACGATGGTTCATTTGTGGTTACTGTGGTAGAACTGTAATTTTTAAGTTATATGTAGTAAAACCATTTTCCTTATTTCTATTCTTACTTTACTTACTGTCTGTACTGTTTGAGCTAAAATGTATAACCTGTACATTTAAAATGGTAAAAATCACTATGTTAAAATTGAATTGAACTTAATATAATTTGACAAGAGACACGTGTTTTAAATAAAATATTAGTTTACAGAATTACAGTATATAGAGCATCTTGTTAGTTTGTCATGTTTAAGTGTTTCATTCTTTGACTGCTTTCAGGACGGTTCATTATTTGTAAGGAAGGTTTATCTTAACTTTGTATTATTTAACTACATATTCCATACAGAAATTGTTTATTTTAAATAAAGGCCTTGACCATGGCTGCTCATTTGTTTACACAACATTTATGTCCTAATATATTAAGGGCAGGGTATCTCTAGTGTATAATTTTAACTCTTCAAAATATCTGCACGTTAAACAGGTGGACTGCTGAATTGTTTGGGTACATGTAATAGATTAGGATTAATTTATGGTTATTCTAATGTCCAGATAAATTATGTATAGGAGGCTGGATATGCCCTGCTGAACTAAGACAGCGTGAAATATTTCAGAGTAACTGCTTCTGCATGCACAAACAAATCCATTCGAAGGCATAATTGTTCAGAGAACAGTTAGTATAATACATGAATCACATTTACATAATTATGAGATTATAAAACAAGAGAGCAGCAGTATTGTAACTGTCAGAATCCAGTGGAAAAGAAAGCCAATGTGAAAGAAGTGCTCGCCGGAGACAGAGATGAATGAGTGCGTCATGTCTCTGAAGACCATGTGAAGGTCTCTGGTGGGGCAGGAGGAGACACAGAGAGACTCTAATTCAAAGACAAGCACCTCTGCTAGCACCTGAGCTGAATATCAAGAGAACATCAGACATCACTCCACACCCAATCTCTACTGAAGCATTTGAGAAACGACTGTTAACCAGCTCATGCTATACAGAGCAAGTGGGAAAGATAGAAATTGTCTATGTACTTTTTTTGGTCATGTTTTGATGTTATTATGCATTGGAGTGGCATTCAGACATTCAAGTGCTTCTTAAAGGTCAAAATCATTTTTTGTGCATACCTCTAAATTCTGAAGCCAATTATTCTATCATCTGTAAATTCAAAGATCTAAGAGATGCGCTCAGATATACTTTATAGTGTTTTAAAACATGTGTCTTGCAATAATGATACATAAGTGACAGGTAGTGCAGAAAGACAACAGGACACATACGTGATGAGAAATGATCGACAACAAACCTCTGGGAAGTATTGTGCTAATGCTGCTAAAACACATCAGATGAACCAGCAGACACTACTCTTCAAGATCTGAGAAACCTCCAGATTACTGTCAACGTTTCATAAAATCTTCATGTTACCTGAATGTACATGTTTGACACATCAGTATTCACAGCTAGAGATATAACCTTCAATGTGTTGAATACAGCTGAATTTGTGTGGTTGGTTGTTGTCTATTATTTCTCTTTTTTAAATGTGTGCTTTTTTGGTCGTTATAGCTTCATTTGACAGGATAGTGGAAAAAAAAGACATAGGACGGGTCCATTGCACCATCCAGGCTACTTCATATAATAAAATAATAATTTATATTAATTCTGTATTTTGGGTGCAATGTTGTGTGAGACAGTTTGCCGGTTGTTATGACAACACAAATCCCTCCAGGGTGATATAAGATCTCTTCACTCCGGGGTCCTGATCATCTGTCAGGGCACATTTTGAGTTAAAGACGTAACAGCTGAGATGAAGGATTACGACAAACTTTAATTAGAATTTACACATTGTGTGTTTAACAAATGATTCGTTTCAGCTAAAATAAAATCGCAGAACAACTGTAGAGGCATAATAAAGTATGAAATCCTTCTGAAAGTCATACGAGTGCCAGTAACCAAACAGCCCCATAACCACATTCATTTATAACTTTAAGACAATAATTTGAATAATGATAATAATAATTCATGTTTTGTTGAAGGTGAGTGTGCATTAGGATTGTTCAGCACTATGACGTGCTGGTGGCTTTCTGCAGGAGCTGAAGCATGATGGGATAAACCGGAGCAAACTCCTTCCCCTGTCGGGCTCGAACCGACTGCACGTACGCCTCCAGCGCTCCTCTGTAACCAATGACACATACACACGTTTTCATTTGAACAGCATCAAAGTAGCCGTTCTGTCTGTAATGCGCCTCTAGAGAGCGCTGATGTCGTACTGAGAAATAGAATTCACATGTGTGTACTGAATAGATCATGTCTGTTTAAGGAGTCCAGGGTTCCCCGAAATCTAATGACCAATACATCTGCTTGACCTCAAGTCTAATGCATTTACCTAAACAAATTTTTAATAATCGCTTTATAGACATTGCACTTAACAAAAGTGTATTTGAAAACGTTCTTCCATCACATAAACAGTTAAAGTGGATTTTAATGACAGATCTGACCTGATGAGCGTCAGTCGGTCCTTCTCTGACGGATGATCATCCCACCACTGAGAGTAACGTGAGATCGACCACTCCGCTCTCTGTGTTTAGAGAAACGGTAATATTATTATATAACAAAATATTGAATCATGTGAGTATCAATAAGTAAAGATTTTAATGCTTCAAGAAATTATAAATGCTAAGTTTTATGTCAAAGATGGTAGATAGTTTGTTTTTCTACAACATCATGCAGATCATAGGAGAGTCGGGGTGGGGCAGCTGAAGTGAAATGCCTCGCTCATGGGTATAATAAACACAATGTGACCTTCAAACCCTCTTACTTTCACATGGCCAAACCCTCAATCCCTGAATCTCTATAACAGAGGAGTGTCCATCTCTGTGTGTGTGTACCTGGTGTGGGGATTTGAGTTCAGCGGGAGCGCGGCTGAACAGAAAATGCAATATGGTGCTGTAAGGAATCAAATCTCCCAGCGTCTGACTGCTAGCGATGTGTTCGTTCGTCTGGAACAGAAGGGGTCTGAAACAGCCAGAGACAAATACATTCATATCCTATTCACTGGAGATCAGTACACAACAGAAAGGAGACGCTATAGAATATGAATATAGAATATGAAAACCAATGTGAAAATTGAATGACCTCCAATCACAAAAGACTGCAAATAAAACCAAAACAATGTACTAAATAAACTGAATAGTAATGGTGGAGATATTCTTTATAATATCATTTTATGCTTGCGTGTTTCAAAATCTTCAACAAAAGTGTCTCTTTAAATTAAAAGCCCGCTCTTAAAGCAATACTACACTCCATCATATATCTATTATACATAACCTTACTGTAATGGAGAAAAAGCTTGAAGGGTTTTAAAAGCATGTCGTTCGTTATTCATTAGTTGGCACAAATCAAGTCAATTGAGAAACTCAACTCAAAAAGCTCAACAGAAGCTTAAAGAGTATTACAGTTTATCTGACAGTGTGTTCTCCCCATCTCATCAGACAATCATCCCCATTAATAACCTTCCTCTCTCTCTCTCTCTCTCTCTCTCTCGCGCTCTCTGTTAATGAACAGTCATTTTCAGCGCGACCTCTGTTCACCAAGCGAGAACTCAGCGGGAGGAGGATGAGAACACAAGACGACACAAATCGAGAGTTTGTGTGAGAGATCATGAGGTCTGCGCAGTCACACGGGGACAAACTCACCTGAAAGATCTCAGCAGACGGTACGCCTTCCCCAGATCCGACACGCGTCTGCAGAGAGGAGCCATGGCCAACTCCATCTGAACACACACAGCACGCAGTTAAAACTCATGGACATCGAATCAGTCGGACAGTAGGAGACAGACAGACACATTCCTCACTCCCTTTCATTATACCCAAAAAGAGCTGTCAGGGTTCTTATCCGCAGAAGAAAGTCAGGTTTGGAGTGACAGAATTTTGTCTTGAAGTGAAACTTGAATGAAGGCTGGAGAAAGACCCTCTTCCTCACCTGAGCAAAGTCAGCCGCCAGTCTCATCTTGCCTCCCTCCCCGAGCGGCCGCAGGAGGCTGGCGTGGCGGATGAAGAGGGTGATGGCACGCTGGGCGATGTTCTCCGTGCTGTCGTACAGGAAGTCCAAACACTGCAGCGGGCGGAAATAATCGCTCATCACACGTGCGATGAAGCCCTGCAGCTCACGCATGTACAGAGAACACGGCACGTCTGGACGGCCACCTGCAGGGAGAGGACTACACACAACACAAACATTACTAATATTATTAATAACTAGATGTACTGTAAGTAAAGCAAGCAGTGAAGATTTATACAGGATCAAAAATGTTTAATCACATCTTTTCTTTCACACGCACAGAATTTTCATTTTTTTGAGGTTTTGAACAGGTTTCTCTAAGTATTTTTGGCATCTTTCTCAGAGTAGCTGACGGCGGTCGATAGGGAGAAAGCAAGGACATTTCTAGATAAAGTCGACTCTATAGCATGTTTATTTCTCTGCAGTCTTCTGTCATAAAACAGACCCACCAAACCCGCACACAAGCCTCGGTCCTGAGGGGACGAGAGATGTGGACAAAGAAAGCTGTGCTGAATCACAGAGGTCTAAATGTTATCAAACGCTGGCACATCAATCTCTGCTGTATTCACCGGACCGCCCGTGTGATAGAGAATGAGAGCGAACGCTGAATACAGAACAGAGACTTAGGTAAAGGTCTCCTTTCTCACAGTCAACAAACAAAATACAAACACAACGCAAAAGACAAAGAGGAGGAAAATAAACAACAGTTCTGTACGATTAGATCACTACCATTATTAACTTCTGTATGTCTAGATATAGTTATTTCCTTCCTAACTGACATTACAATATCTTAACTTAAAATAACTATTTGTAATTGAAATAGCTGTCATGATGCAGGGTGTTGCTGTGCATGTGTTAAAGGGACAGTTCACCCAAAAATGATTTTTTTATCATTTATTCACCCTCATGTCATTCCAAACCTGTATGAAGACAAAAGAAGATATTCTGAAGAAGGTTGATAACCAAACAACACTGACTGGACCCCATCGACTTCGATATGAAAAAACCAAACCACAGAGACATTTCTCAAAATATCGTCTTTTGTGTTCCACAGAAGAAAAGACATCAACACCTCTTACTGAATTGAAGATATAACATGGATGTCATGCTATAATGATAACATGTTTATGAATTCATACAGCATGTGCTTATGTGTTGTTTGCTTACCCAGAGAAATCCTCCTGGTGCATAGTGATGAGTATCGCTTCAACAGAATCACTGACAGAACTGAGGAGCGGCTGAACGGCAGCAGTCATCAGAGCCTGAACCGACTGAAAAAAAACACAAACACTACATCAGAAAAGAAATGTACTGTAGATTGTAGAGGTCAAATCATCTGGATTTGGGTTCATATTGAGATCTACAATCATTTTGACTTTCAAGTCTTTGAGAGACATTGTTGAGATCTCTTCTGAAACATTGTTTGACAGAGACTCTTTTTCTCAAGAGAAATACCTTAGACGCAGATAAAACCCAAGCAAAAGTTTCCATTCGCTCTCGAATGAATCTCAAACGTTTTTCTATCCGTGTTTAAGAAAGTTCTTAATGCTCGAAAGTTTCACAGTTGCCTCATGCTAACATCTGCTCTTTCTCCTCTCGTGTGATTGGCTGACATTTGCTGATGGGACATCAGTCTGACCATCGTGTGTCCCCGCCCTCCGTGTCCGAACCTCATATCTGGCTCTTCATCTTTGGGTGACATCGACGTAAACCGCTTCCCTGCATGCGCGAGATAAAGAGCAAATCTCGCCGCTCATCGCTCGCTAGCTCCTAAAATCGCTCCGAAGCAAAGTTACCGCTCACATTCTCTACAGACACGACTTCATTACGGCTCTGAAGGTTGGGTGATGATTGTGTCCTGTTTTGTTCATTAAAATGTATACCGATGACGTCGAAACCCAATGTTGTACTTGGATTTGACGCAGAGCTTTTGGGATTTAAAAGCAACCTCGACCGAGCTGAAGGAACAGCGGGTGGTTAAAGTGATGGGCTGTGTTTTCACCTTGGGTTTCTGTGTTTGCACTTAACAATCGAGGGTTAAAGCACGTGTGTGTGTGTGTGTGTGTGTGCAGCCGGTGGCTTTTGTTAAAAGCTAAAGAGAAAAACAGAATGACCGGTTTACTCATCTGATAGCCAATTTAACCGAGGCGAGAGAGAGAGAGAGCTGAATTCAGAGCAGCTCGATGTTTACCCAATTACTTTCCCAAACCACCTGCAAAATTCAGCCCCTCTGCTCATTGCGCTCTTGTTAAACTCTGAACATCACAGTTGCACAAACCGTATCACACGACACTGTAGTACGCTTGATGTAGACAAGAATAAAAAGAGCCGCGTGCTGATATCCAAACCAAAATTGTGTTTTTGTGCATTTCTACTTGTGTGCGTTTTACCTCCAAAGATGCGGTGAGAGCTTGTTCAGCGGCTGGAGGACAGGAACCCAACCCAGATATGACCTGACAACACAAACAGCCTAAAATCAACATACACACACCTCCAACATTCACAACATCTGTCCTTCACACTCCTGGCTCTTCAAAAACAATCCTGCTGAAACAAGCGTTTCATCACCTTCAGTTTAAATATTTCCACATAGTGCAATCTCACTTTATTACTTTATTAATCACAGTGGTGAGAGAAAGCTGTCATGTTTTTTTAATGGGGGGAGATTGAAAAACTCCATCAAGCGGTGCTAAAAGGCATCTGTGAAATACAGCCGCTCGTATTGCACAGTGTAGACGGATGATGAGTCTGCGGCTTTCCCAGGATTCTCTCCAGAGCAAAGACACAACAGTGTGCGGTTTATAGATTGACAAAGACTGTGGATTTCACATATGACACTACAAGACTCAAACCAATACTGTATTGTTTTCTTGCTCTGGAGCTGGAGTCATCCGTAAAGTTTTCATTTTGGTGTGAACGGGCCTTCAAAACAATAGCAAGGAGAGTGAATAATCAAAGTGCATATTGGCTTGTTCTTTTGAACGCCATCGTGTCATACTTTGGCAACAGCCTGCTGTAAGCGGAACAGCGAGTTCACCACGGCAACGTTCCTCCTCTGACCCTCCGTCAGGGGCCCGATCACTTGACTGGCATCACCCTGCGTGCACAGCTGGAGAGAGAGAGACACAAATGAGAAAAAAGCGAGATTAAACGACGCTTAAAATCAAAACAAAAAAGGCCGAAGTAAATAATCAGCTGAAGCGAGGCTGCCGCTAATTTTCCCAGAGTTCCCCGCGTCCTTCTGAGGTCAGAAGCGCTTTGCTCGGTGGTGGCACAGCGGTCAGCGTGCCGGGACGTGGCCGTCGTCATGGAGCTCAGACGGCAGAGGCAGCTGGCATTGTGGGTGGGTGGGCGAGCGGTGGGGAGAGGATAAAACGAGGAGGATTTGCCCGGCTCGCTGTCACACCGCGGGAACTAACAAGCGGAGGGCAGTAGCGGTCACGCGCGGACAAACACACACTCCTAACAAACCTAAAACACCGCGAAAACTCAAGTCCAAAAAACAACATCTTTAAAGAGGAGGAGATACTGTATAAAACGACACGCCACCTGAGAGAAAAAGCCACCTATGATAGTGGCAACAGGGGGTGCTATGGCAACGGTCTAAAAATGGCATTACAGTTCATTAACGTTTTCCCGTGGCAGGTGTGGAGATGCCGAGCGAAACACAATCTGCTTGTAGGTGGGTTGATCTTCACACCTGACGGCTAAATAAAGAGCAGACTCCAGTGCGTATGAACATGCCAAAAGACCAAAAACATTCATACGACACTCGAATCCTCACAGCGCCACGCTACACGTGTTAAAATCAGATGTTTAAATTAACAATCCATAACTTTCACCTCTCTGTCTGAAACATAAAACTGCAGGTAACTTTCACCTACTTATCCTTGAGTGTAACCGTCACCGTCCCGTATACGGGACTGCGTTTGCTTCAAGATTGTGCATGTAATTTCTAATCAAATCATGACAAACTATATATCACTGGAAAGGTCTAAGACTTAAGAATACAGATTTCATCAGTGTTTTTTAAAATAATTTATGTAGGGAGAGTAATTGTTTCATAAATGACAAAATTGTGTATCAATAATAAATACCCCCTGCGGTACACCTACATTTACTTCAATACCTGGCATGTCCCCCGCTGGTGGGTCAAAGTTATTTTTGTTGAAAATTATGATCTAATCATGACAAACTATATATTGTTGGAAAGGTCTAAGACTCTCGAATACACATTTGTTCAGTGTTTAGAAGAATAATTTATGCAGGAAGAGTAATGATACATAAATAATAATTTATTCATAAATTAGCCGATAAACTGTCACCGTCCCTTATACGGGACGCCTGCGTTTGCTTCAACATTGTGCATGTAATTTCTAATCAAATCATGACAAACTATACATCACTGGAAAGGTCTAAGACTCTAGAATACATATTTCTTTGGTGTTTTTAAAATAATTTATGTAGGAAGAGTAATTGTTTCTTTTTTATAAAGAGTGTGCATAGATTTTTTTATGACCTTTTACATGCCACAGACCCGCCGGTTGGTCTAAGCTATTTTTGTTGAAAATTCTGATCTTATCATGACAAACTATTTATTGCTGGAAAGGTCTTAAGACTCTAGAATACACATCTGATCAGTGTTTAGAAGAATAATTTATGTAGGAAGAGAAATTGATACATAAATGATAATTTATTCATAAATTAGTGTGTATCAAAAGTGTAGTTTCATACAAATTTATTGTTTTTATATTGTTTCTGTGCTTTTTTATTTTTTTATTGTGTCTGTTAATTGGAAAAGTAAAAAAAAGCATCTCAATGTCAAATTTCAGATAAGTGTTAAAGCAGCCGTGCAACAGTGTTTCATGCATTTCATGAGTTATTTAAGATGTTAAACGTGTTGTCATCTCATGCTTGACATGATCAACTTGTCAAAAAACGAACTAGTGAATACAGCAGAGATTGATGTGCCAGCGTTTGATAACATTTAGACCTCTGTGATTCAGCACAGCTTTCTTTGTCCACATCTCTCGTCCCCTCAGGACCGAGGCTTGTGTGCGGGTTTGGTGGGTCTGTTTTATGACAGCCCTCCTGAGGGAAGACGGCAGAGAAATAAACATGCTATAGAGTCGACTTTATCTAGAAATGTCCTTGCTTTCTCCCTATCGACTGCCGTCAGCTACTCTGAGAAAGATGCCAAAAATACTTTTGTGATTGAACTAACCTGTTCAAAACCTCAAAATCAAAAAAATGAAAATTCTGTGCGTGTGAAAGAAAAGATGTGATTAAACATGTTTGATCTTGTATAAATCTTCACTGCTAGCTTTACTCACATCTAGTTATTAATAATATAGTTCTAATAACTAATAACTAATATTTCGGTTTCGGAAAGTTTTTTTTTTGAACATGAAAATCCGTTTCGTAACAACTTTTCTTAGTCCCTTATTGGACAATTCTCCCGGAAAAGCACTCGGCACGCCCACGCGTCAACCAAGGACAGCGGGAGAAGGATCATGCGCACAAGTCACTTTCACTTGCGTGCAGGAGAGAGTGAGAGAATTACGTTCGCGAAGTTCAGCTGTATTTGTTTGTTCACTGCATTTGGGTGATGAATGTTATATAAACGGTGGAAACAACGCTGAATTTGAAGATTATTTGAATCTGATAGATGGAACTGCGGCCGGACATGAACCGCATGCGGTCAGTGAAACTGATGTCCCTCCCACACGCGTCCTATGTTTTCGGAAATAATCATACAGCTGTATCTGTCTTTTATAAATGTGGTCAAACTAAAGACTCTACAGATATTTGAAGGGTGCGATACTATTCTGTAAGTACTCAAGAGTAACATGAGATATGCAGAAACTTCTGAGATACGGCCGCTTTAAAACCAATGGAAACATAACAGGACTTTGGTAATATAGCGGCTAAAAAAGTCACAGACACCTCAACATTTGGTGTATCAGGACCAAACTTGATACAACACTTGGTGACCCTTGGGACTTTGACTTATGACATTTTGGAGCCAATCTGTATTTTTTTAAATGTATTTTTTAATCAAAGAAAAACAAACCATTTTTTTACAAAATACCTTTACATTTGTTTTTTCTGTGTGTGATTATTTTTCTTAGCAATAATCTACTAATAGTCTTCTTTCAAACGAGAGTAACCGTAAGTCTGTAATCCAAGGAATTCATGAGTTACAAGCCATTTTAGTTCCAACAGTGCGTTTTCATGTGTAGGCTGAAAAAGGGCTCCGGAAATCGTGTGAAATTCAACCAATCAGAAGACGACTTTGAACGTGCTGAAGTGTTTTCAGAAAAGTGCGCCTAATGCATGGATTAGTCTCAGCCTCAGACGTCACGCCCACGGACCGTTGGCTAAACGTCTGAGGCTGAGACCAGGGTCGTCCTATAACATTTAATCATTCGCTTTTATAGTTTAAAGAAAACCAAGCAGGATCTCAGGAGGCCATTGCACAAAGCGAAGATCTCATTGGATTTCGATGATGTACGTCATAAGAGATAATATATTGTGCGGAGAACTTCTGAGATGTAAGCTTTTTCACAGAATGAGGTTATCACGTGATGAGGTCATCACAGAATGAGGTGTTAACACAGTAAAGCAGATATAAAAGCTCAATAGAGTTCGCCTTAATTTATACTGTCTGTTAAGGCGAGTTTAAATCAAAACAAACACTGCCTTTTGCAAGATGATCGTGAGGACCTCATGAAGTCTGTGATAGCTTAACAGATGCATTACGCAACGTGTTACCGTGATATCATCATGCCCTGAAGCAAGGCCAGAGATGTCAACGTATGACCCTGAATTGAGTTTACAGGATTCTGGTCGGCACACACTCATCTGTATGGCACTCATAACTCATCTGCTCACTGACATAAGACAGGTAGAGTCAGACACTGGACTAATCCAATCACAACCTCACCGGTCAGCCATCATCCATCAAACCCCAGCTCAGAGTCAAGTCGGACAGCGCTGGCTGAAACTAAACATACAAACAAATCAAAGATGAAAATTCAGCTCATCTCAATGTGAAACGTTCGCTATTGATGAAGCAACGTTTTGATGTCATTTGCTCCAAAGTGTTAGCCATCCACTCCTCCGCTGAGCACCTACCCACCGAGCCTGCATTCTGATACGACCTGCTCTTTATCCTCCTCTTCTCTTGACTGGTAGGGCTGCTATTTTAGTCCAAATCAACCAGAAACTCTAACTAGGTAGATGTGGTTCCTCCTTCCTCTTGTTCAGGTCATGGTTCTCAGCAGGTGCACAGATCCTCTGACGCTCCCGCCTGTCTTCTGCTCTCATAATGAGCTCGGTCGCTGGCCGTGTGTCACCTCCGCGCCAGGACTGGGGTGCATGAGAGCAGACAGCCTCCCCCTTACACCGCCTCATTATCGCTGTGCGTGTCTTACCAATTGCTCCGACTTGACGCAGAAAAGCTGCACGGTCTTGGCTGCGTTCTTGGCCACCGCCACCGTCAGGCCCGGGTCTACTGATGAGACATTCAGCTCACTAATGGGCGACATAAACACAGACAAATCAAATACTGGCAGATCATTAAATCAGCGAGGGGCTTTAGATGGTCTTTAAATACAATAATTATCATTGAGTTTGCAACTTTCGAAAATGGGTACACATTGAGATCCCAATATCTCTGGGATTGTACCATGTAGGGCCTTATAAATGGAGATACAACAAGACAAGTTCATTAGTATTCAGAATGTAAAAGGATATTAAGATATCTTTAAAACGTATTAAGTTACAGGCAAGCAAACTTTGGAAAAATAACACAAAAAGTGCTATCTTCTCGTTTTTGAACCATCACCATTGGCGTGTAATGCAACAAGGATTGCTCGAGTCAACATATTCTACTAATAGGTCTAAAAATCTGTGTGCTAAAATAAAATAATGACACTCTTGTCTTTGTTCAGTCATTTTTTACACCCTGTAATTTGGTTTTAAATTTTAGGTGAACATTGTCATTTTGACCCCCTCTACAAAACAGTAGATTACTCAGTAAACATGCAATAACATAATTTCACATTTTACCTTTCTTTATTATTTAATTCACTTTTTCTCCTGGAAAGATAAAAGTCAAAACAAAATTGTAATTGTCAACTCAAAATCTGGTTGAGTTGACACTTAATGATCCCTAAGACTGGGTAAGAAGCTCACTAGGTTTTGTAACAGCTATTATGAATCTGAGAGAAGTGTACCTGGCTATGGTCTTTATGATGCTGTCCAGCTCATCATTGGAGGGTGGGTTTCGGCCCCCCTGAGGGAACACGAGGTTGATGGGGTCAAAGAGGCGAGAGAGGGACTTGGACAGGTAAGCGGCTTCATACGGCTGTAGGGAACTCTTCAGATCCTTCTCTGGACTGGATGAAAACAAGACCAAAAGTTATACTCTGTTTCTTCTATTAGAACCCTGACAGAACAATAACACCTGTTATATTGTTAGTGTAAAAGAATAAAGCGAGGGTGGTTTTAAACATGACGTCATACCCATGTCACTTGTTCATGTCATTTTATAAGTACAGTTTTGTCAGACGTGTCTGTGTCTAATAATTCACTGACCTAAATGGGTAGTTTTAATCAGAAGCACACCCGTAGAGATCATTACTAATGGAGACTAAATTGCGAGAGCACAGCGGTACACTGTAGCCTACATAGAGCGCTCATCTCTGCAGGACATCCAGCGCAAGCGTTTGACTTTAATTACAACAATCTTTCATTTCTTTGACCACTTTCGAAGTCTACACTGAGAAATATGACGTTCACGTTGTGATTTCTGCTTGTTTATATCTGTCCCCATTCACATGAACCCTAGTGGCATGTTTTTTATATTGTGTAGGTCTCAGGGCGATATCTGTCTTTCTGCGCTTTGTTTCTCATTCCTGAAGGCTGTGCTTAAGTGTGAGAAGGTCATTTGTTTTATTGGAGCCTCTGGTCATGTTCTCCTCTCAAGGGTCTGGACGTCTGCCTGGCTTTTGGTCTTTATGGTGTGGTGTGGACTGACAGCTTCAGCCACCGGCACCGGCCACAATGATTACAGTATTAATGGGTTAATGTCACAAAGACCTTCTCAAAAATGTCAAATAGAGATCTAAACCTGTGCAAGAAGAAAAATACAGTTTACTCTCTACATCACGGCCACACGTGACACATTATCTGTACTTTTTATGTAGGCTGGCAGATGAGTCATGTCAAGTCTTGACAAGCTTTTTTGGGTTCAATGATGCAATTCATGTTTAGATGGATAATGGCATTTTAATGTATGATTGGAACAGATTTTTGACCATTTTAGAGGAATTATGTACTTCTGCATGACTGTAGATCTGAGACTTTATTTTCAATAAAGAATTTTATTCTTAAGCTAAAATTGCCATTAATACAGTCATAATGCAAAACAACATAATGGTCTCTTAAATAGGATTTATATTATCTCTTCTTTGCTTTGATTGAAGATATATTGATATCTTGGTGATACTCACTCGTAGTCTGGTTTCTTGCAAGTAAAAAGATCTTCAGTGTCATGTTCCATGTCCAGACCCGCAGAGCTGCTCTCTAGCGCCCCCTGTACACTGCTGCTGTACTGCTGCAGACGCTTCCACAGCTCATTGTAAAGCCTCAGGAGTTTGGGATACTCACCCTCCAGAGCCTGTTTGAGGAAGGTTGATGCTGAGAAAACAAAAAAGAAGAAACAGTGCTTCAGAGATACACAAAACATAAACAAATAAATGAATTAAACACCCTCAAAGCTTCATTCGAGGACGTATTTGAACATATGTAGCATGTTAAATAATGACTGCCTGACACAAAATATATGTCTGTCTGTCTATTTATGTGTATTTCTGTCTGTCTGTCTCCCTCTTGTGTATCTATGTATATGTCTGCCTATTTATATATATGTCTCACTCTTTGTCTGTCTGAATATCTATCTGTCAGTCTGTGTCTATTCTTTATCAGTCTCATTCTCTGTCTGTATACCTATCTTTCTGTATGTCTGTCTATTTTTTTGCTGTCTCCCTCCCTACCTCTATCTATCAGTCTGTCTGTCTCTCTCTCTCTATATCCGTCTCATTCTCTATCTCCCTCTCTGTCTGCCTGTGTCCATTTCTTTGTCTACCTATCTGTCTCCTTCTCTGTCTGTATATCTATCTTTCTGTATGTCTGTCTGTCTATTTTTACCTGTCTTCCTCTCTGTCTGTATATCTATCTGTCTAGTTCTTTATCAATCGTTCTCCCTCTCTTTTTGTCTGTCTGTCTGTCTGTCTATCTATCTATCTGTCTCTCTGTCTGTATATCTATCTATCTGTCTATTTTTACCTGTCTCACTCTCTGTCTGTCTGTCTGAATATCTGCCTGTTTACTTGTTCTATTTTCGAGTAAACCACAAGGCATCACCTGTCGCAGTGTGAGATGTGTTTTATAATAATTTTATTGCCAGGCTTATTTCAATAAAAGCACACTATGCTGTATGTAAGCAGTGATCCGTGCTTTTGTAGTCATGACAATAGAAACCCAACAACCAATCCCGTCTTTGTGCCTCTCTTAAAACACACAAATCCCTTCATCTCCCATCACTCTGACAAAATCATCATTAAACACAGGGAACACGAGTGACAAAACGTGTGAGAATAAATGAAAATGAATCTTCATTAATATGATAATAACTGAACTTTACAGGTGATTAAATGCTCATTACAAAATATTATGCAGATTGTTTCATACGCAGATTGATTTGATGAATGTATAATCGAGTAGTTCGGTTAAAGTCACTTTCAGCCTTTGTTTTGCCATCAGCTAAAGCGAAGATGGACAGAAATCATCGCGGATTTATTCATTTCATAAAACTGCCATGCAGCAATTTCAAAAACAGCCATGTTCAAACACAACAGAAAATCTTTCCTCTGACAAGGAGGCGAGATGCATACAAGATGAACGAAAAAGGAGAGGAAAAAGTGAGAATCACCAATATAACACAAAAACAGAGCTGTATATTTAAAACCTTTGAAGGTCAAAGGTCTGAAAACAAATACATTCATGAAAACTCAAGCCTTCTGACTGTTTTATTCCTGTAATTTTATTCCTATGTGTCCCGTGGGTCCAGGAACTCAAACAGACCCCCACAGAGGCTCATTGAAAACAAAACAGTTCAGGAAGGAATTATGGAAAGAGGCCGGGAAGCCCTCAGAAGTCACACATAGTGTAGGACAAAGAGGGAGAGATAAATCATTCAAAACGCATCTTTCTTTGAAGCCAGTGATGTCTCAAGACGTTGTCCATAAGAATCGAACGAAATCTAAGATGTTCCCTGGCGAACTTTGAGAGCCTTAAAGGTTGGCATCTAAAGTGCATCAGAGCATTTTGGCGAAGGTCCTTCAATAGATGTGCATAAATAAAAGCCCTGGGGTCAGATGTGGATTGAGAGTTTTTAAATCAGGACTGATAAAGACTCAGAAGAAGAGTAATGCACAAGCATTCGGCTAATGAAAGTGATGCAGAATGTCCTATTTGCTTTCTATCGATCAGGACGAGTGAAGCACACGGCATTATTAGCTCGTGATAACACAGCCAGAGATCAATAGATAGTCTTGCCTTCAGGCCTGAGATCTAAAAAACAGCATCTCTGATGTAAAGATGGGTGCCGGTCACCATCATGATTCGGGATGTTGAAATGATGCAGGAAAGGGTTAAAGATCGCTCTCAAAAGCAGAGCCAGAACAGCGTTACGTGGGTAATAGAGTTTGAATGGGATGTAAGAGCAGAGGAGAGAAGAGAGGCGCAGGAGGGGAGGTTGTGTAACTCGCAGAATGAGCTTTTGAGACGCGTGACGGGGAATCGTCTCGAAGAAAAACCCCAGACTGAGACTCACCGGCTGTGGCTTTCTGCAGCTCCTCGGAGAGCGTCTGAGTGACTGAACTCCAGAAGGTGTGCAAGATGTCCGGCTGGCCATCCTGAGGAGACCAAACATTACACACATCAATGACAGACGTTGTGCAAACGTTGAAAATGCATTAACAAAACAGACAAATGAAGCTTCTTTTAAAACGAAAAAAAAACCTAGGCCTGTCAAACGATTAATCGCGATTAATCGTATCCAGAATAAAAG
Organism: Triplophysa rosa; assembly: GCF_024868665.1. Taxonomy (NCBI): domain Eukaryota; kingdom Metazoa; phylum Chordata; class Actinopteri; order Cypriniformes; family Nemacheilidae; genus Triplophysa; species Triplophysa rosa. The sequence goes on along the minus strand of NC_079913.1, from coordinate 3,527,478 downwards.
TTTGTGTTTACATAATATATGTCTGCGTACTGTGCATATTAATTTTGTATTTATAAAAACAAACACATGCATATATTTGAAAAATATATCAAATAAAAATGAATAATAAATACGTATGTAATTTAAATGATTTGTAAATATAAAGAAATACATGTAAATATTTCCTAAATATTTATACATGTATGTGTTTATAAATACACAATTAATATGCACAGTACACATATGCTTAAAACAAACTTTTATTCTGGATGCAATTAATCGTGATTAATCACTTGACAGCCCTAAAAACATATAATAGTCTTGAGTACAACACAATTTTATAATAAAACAAATGCTATCTCTCAGATAACAATGATGTCAAGGCAAACAAAGCCAACAAAATCCACAAATGAGGTTGAATAAACTGAAGAGCCCAAAAGTGACATACAAATTTGGAAAATTGACGCCTTTGCCTTTTATTCAAATATATTTTTAAAGACATTAAAATTGTGTATGCATGTTGTGTAGTAAGATTTTAAGGAGGTTTGGCAAAACAACAACAACATGTGAGCAAAACTTAGTCAAAGTAAGTTATTGATAAAAATGCACAATTTATGAATTAATTACGCTTTTAGTTTTTCTATGAATTTTTGAATAGTAAAATAAACTCCTTTTCTTTAATATGCTGTAGTTTCCCCTTAACGTCAAATATCTTTTACATTTTGTACCATAATTCATATTTTGATGGTTTAATCGAACCTGAAGGGCCATTCAAAGCAAATATGGTACATGCATGCCCTGCGGACATCACTTTTGGTACTACTGTATATAATAACAGATTTTTTGATTTTCAGCCAAAGATAAACTAATACGTCACACACACAGACACAGAACTTAAAAGCCTCCTCTGATGCCACTGAGTGAGGCGACAATAAGTGTCATTCTGTAAACTAAGTGTAATCCTGATTCAGTCTCTCTCTACCCTGTACTGTCAGACAGATGAATAAGCACTTGTGTTGTGTTGTGTGTCACAAATCACCTGCTCTGAGTGTCCCTGCACACTCACCGTACATCAGCCTAAAGGTGTTTACAGCCATAAAATCACTCTCTCTCTCTCATGAGTCACACCATTCCCAACACTGCATACTACAACCAAGATAAAGAAGTGTGCATCTAGAGGGAGAAATATTAATAATATACAGTCCAAAAGTCTGAGACCAAACGGAGTCCAAAATCGTTTTGGTTTATCTTTTAATGTCCTTACAGTTCCTCCAATTTTGGGTGGAAAATTGTGGAATTATGATATGTACGTATCATGATTTTTCATACATACACACATTAATTTCATGTACGGTATACTCCTGAAGATCAGGGAATTGCGTTTTCTCCTATGAATTTCTATTTCACACCTTTGACACCTGAAGTACACCAGAGGGCCGTGTGTGTAGACTCGCTCGTGCCAAAAAGCCACAAGGTTTGTTTGCTATCCGAAAGCAGCTGGGAATGGAGTGGGAAGGTCTGTTTTACTCGTGTAACTGATAAATGTGGCGGTTTCGCTTTCCGACGGGTGTGTTTGGAAGTGTCTTTTTGCCACAAGTAAAGGTGTGAGGTTGTGGGAGTTTGATAACAGCTTTGGAAGAGGAGGCAGTGAACACACAAAAAAAACCACGCCTCTCACCCACCTTCTCCAATCTCCGGGGAAGCCGACAGCAGATTTGTTAAGCTTTAACACTGTCTCCTGCACAATGTTCCTGTTCATGTTGTCCTACACCCGGAACACTCAGAGGCACTATGGGTATTTTGGGTTGTTTATAGGCCTGATTGACATCCAGACGACCTGTCAATCATTCAGGGTGGACGGAATATAAAACTGCTCCTCACTTCACTGAGAGCATCCACACAATTCTAATGTATTTCATCAGCACAGATTTTATTCTCCTTGTCATCCTCAAGACGTTTATTCTTACGTAATCCATCACGACTCTTGCGCTAGTCTAGCGACCCATCTTGCAATACCACCCTCGTCCTCAAATCTAACTTTTCCCTTTTCCTTTCTGCACGGAAAAGGAGTTGCCATGGAAACGCCCGCCACCCGTTCAGACCTCAATCTTCCGACCGAAAATCTTGATTTTCCAAGAGGTGATTAGAGGTCGCGCAGCTCATCTCCTCAGAAACTGTTTACAGAGTAAAAATGAGATGAATGCCAGCAGAGAGAGAAAATGATGCTTTCTGCACGCGGCACACTATGTACTGCATACTGCCGAGTCTCATTTAAAAATAGCATGTGAAACAGTTTCAAATAGTAGTACGTTGTCGGATGAGCCTATTCTTTTGCATGGTGAAATCTGCAAGCGGCGTTCGGTTACCCTCCTGAAAATAAATACAGCAATCTGATCGATATTAATAATTTAATAATGATGATTTATGTATAGTTAGGCAATATGAGAGGTCATGTTAGATTGTGTGTATACTGTCAATGCATGGACTGTTTTTTTTAAATGCATTATAAAATGATAAATATGGAGGTATGAATTTATATGCAGTATATTGTTATATATTGTGACAGAATCCCATCTATTATATACACTCTTTTAAATGTGCATTCCTTCTGTAAACACCGGTCTGGTTTCTTTTACAGTCTGGCCCTTCATTTAGCAAAAAATAGCACTTAAACTACCGGCTGCAATTCGCCTTTCAAGGAACAAAGAGCGACAGATACCGGAGATTCCGAAAGAGAAACGCATCCCACGTGTCTTTGCAAATAATGTCCCTGTCACCAGCTCAACACACACTCCTGCATGATCATAAACTCAGCCGGAGCAGATAAAGTGTTTCATCACTGTCTGGCTATAATGCTCGACACTGGATATACGCTCCGTGTGTGCGTGCGTGAGCGTGATAACCCTGTCACAGAGGGGCAGCCACCTGCAGACACCAATTAGAATGTCATTTACTGCTAATGTGCCGGCAGCGAGTGAACCAGCAGGGGCCGTGCATGCCGGGACAAGGACAGAAATCACAAAACATATCAAGGACAAACTCTTTACATGTGGGAAGACCACCTGTGACAAACGTACAAGGTGCTGCAAATATGTAACAGATGCAGAGTACCCGAAGAGATTCATTGTAGCGAAACTGAACAGGTTAAAACTGGAGGAATATATCTTTAATTTACATTCGCCAATGTTTGTTTACTTTGAATTGCGAAGAGCATGACCTAAATTAAAAATCAGACCTGCACAGCACGGCTTCACACCAATTTTACAATAAGACCTCAAATAAACCAGGCATAATTTTCTTCGAATCGCTCGGTCTCACCTTGATGATGTCATCAATAAAACACACGTGGGTCACCGGGTCCCTCTTTTTAGTGAGAACCTTTTGCAGGTGTTGCACCTGTATGAAAACAAACATGTAGCATTGAGCCAATACATTCAACTTTTATAAGCTATATATTATTAGCTGAATTAAATAAAACAAAGCAAAAGAAATTGTAAATGTCAAATGACTTGCCTGTCCACAAGCGGCACATATCTGGTCCATGAGCTTCTCTAAATTTGTCCACAGAGCAGCACGAAACGCTGCTGTGTTTCCCGGAGTGGGCATGACGGCTCGACCAGGGGCACCTAGATGCACAAATAAAACACTCTTTAACATACATGCACAAATGTAACATCTATTCTAAAGCACAAGCACATCGAGTACAGCACAGACCTCTGGTGTTGGTGGGTTGAGTGAGAATTTTAATGTCCAGGGCATTAATAACGTTCTCTTGCACAGATGCCCTGTATCCATCCACCACACTTCTGATGGTCTCTCTCAGACTGCCGAGGTTATAAAACACCTGTAGGGCCGTTCCCACCTGAGATGGATTCTGGTGGATGAAGCAATAAAAAATTACCACCACAAGCCCGACTGGCATTTTTACAATAGACTACATTTCACACCGATAAAAAGTATGAAATCGTTCGAAGATATTTTCTATTGATATTATAGATATTTTTCTATTTCTATTGAAATGGGCGGGGCATATCGAAAGATTCATTATGGATTGGAATAGCCATCCATTAGGCTTTAATTACTGTACATCATAATCATGATTTTACTTGCTTGTTGGTAGTATTAGAAACTAAAGTGAGATATTCTAGGAAGGACTTAATCAAACAAAATTTACATGTTATTTTGTACAAATGTATTGTTTTTCAAATAAATTGTGAAGCAACTTTTAGACAACTTTTGTTTATAAATAGTCTGTGAGTGAAATAAAATAAAAAGTTTTAAAATATGCTAAATGAAAGTTCAAATAAGAAGTCAAATGAAAAAAATACAAAAGGGAAAATAAAAAAGGAAAAAAGAAAATCTGTGGGCCTCTAAATAAAATATTTTGTTCTTGACGTACAAATGTGCTATGTTAAAAAAGAAAGAAAGAAATAACTATTTTTTCATCTAGCAAGAGTTTTGATGAGGTCACAGACAAACGGGCATATAAATCTGTTAAAGGGGTCATATGACACTGCTAAAACTAATATTATCGTTTGTTTTAGATGTAATTTAATGTGTATACACGATTTAAGGTTTAAAATCGCTGTATTTTCCACATACCGTGCATGTTTGTATCTTCTCTTAGCCCCGCCTCTCTGAAACGCGCAGATTTTTTACAAATCTCATGGCTCTGAAAAGCGAGGTGTGCTATGATTCGCCAGTTAACCAGTGCGTAGTGATTGGTCGAATACTGCAAGCGTGTGATGGAAATGTAACGCCTCTTACCATATTTGGAACATCAGGTTCCAAAGCAATTGTACTGACAGGTACGCCCACCTTACTTGCATTTACATTTGGGCGGTCTTAGTCCACTCATACCACGAACTGACGTGGATTTGTGGGGGTTGGGGGTGTGGTTACACGAGGCGTTTCAGGCAGGTCTGGGTGAGCATTCGCTTTTAGACAGAATGTATCTTTTGTTCCGACACTTCTATTTTTGCAATTTTACGTGTTTAATACATGCATGGGCAACTTATAACACACCAAAGTATTTGCGCCATATGACCCCTTTAATAATGCCTGACCTGTTCGACTGTGAATGAAATTTCTTATTCTGTGAGATTTACACCTGAGACCGCTCTCTTTCGCCTGAGGTGCGCTCATAACAGCCAGAGCCACCCATTGACGTCAACGGCACAGCGTACGTTACAGAAGTAGGTCAGATTCACATTCTTAAATTCGACTGTCTCTGCTCAGCTATGACTACGGGAAATCTGCCTTTAAAAAAAGAAAAAAGCCATCCAGTGCTGCATGTAAAGCAGATTCCACCAGACAGCCCTGCCTTTAATTTAATCTCCCTGGATGAAAGCGCAAAGCATTACAACCGTTTCCCAAACTTCACGCTAATCTCGCCGGATCAAAGATGATCAAACCCAGTCGACCTTCCCAAACGCTGCAGGTGAATGGATGGGCAAGCAAAGAGAATATGTGAGACACAAAGTGATAATCCAGCGAAATCTTTCTTTTATCTCGTGTGCTTGACTAATGGTGCACAGATTGAGTGTAATAGGAAGGAATGGGCGGCTAAGAGTCATTGGTTGTGGGTGAAGTAGTCACTGGCAATCAGCTGTAATCACACAAATGATGGACACACACTTCTTCATTCTCTCTCTCTCTCTCTCTCTCTCTCTCAAACACACTTCAAGTGTAGTGACCTACTCAGCGCTGTCTTCCAGTTTCCTCGCGCTTCCACAACTAACGTCACGAAAGAGACTGAAAGTGTGCATTAAAATGAGCATTTAGAGAGGAATGCTATTTTTTAAACATCACAGTAACACTTTGTATGCAGTGCTGTGACATGGAAAGACTCCTGGGAGTCTATGAGCAATCCCTCATGACCTCATTAAAGATGTGGGGTCGATCTGATTTCTCAAACACGGGTGACTGGTACAGTTTTGTAGCTATTTAAGACTAGTAAAGTCTTAAAACGAATTAATAAAGAAAGAAACTTCCTCAATCCGGCAATTTGCATTTGTTTCTGTTTCATATAACACAATAAAAGTACGCTTCCCTAAAATGTTTTTCACGATCTTGAAAAACTCGCAATCTGAAGTAAAGCAATATCTATTGAAATGTTCTAAAAAAATCTGGTTAATGGTTTTTACTTAATCAGCTGAAGAATATTTTTAAAATAATTCTGTCTAATTCATCTTTAATTTTGTTCATTTAGCCTTTTCTCTTCTTATGCCAATGAGCCACACAAAATACGAGCGAAGGTGGTCAACTTTTAGGTAAACGTTAAATGGGTGCAGAAATATTTACAATATTATAGGTGTATGCTATTAACACAATATCAATAATCACGGTTATTAATATCACGGTTATTGCCAGTATCGGTATATGGTGACAAATTAATTAAGAAGGTCTTTTATTATATAACAAATATTTTGTTTAATAAAATGTTCAATGTTCAAACTCATACAATACTGTTAAAAAGCATCTCGGGGGGCGAAATAAGATGCTAAAACTTAACTTTTTTATTTATTTATTTTAAGTCCCAACATAACTCCCATAGTTAAATTTGAGATATTTAGTCATTTTGATAAGGATAATATTATTCTAAAATGTGTGAAAAATATACAGTATAAACAATACATAAACAAATGTATACATCTATAGACATTCATTCATGCATTTGTTGCTAAATATTTAAAGAGAAATAGAATATATCACCTTATATAGGACTATCGCCAAGTCGTAGTACATTAAAGGTGCAGTGAACTAGGACCACAATTTTAACCCGAGCTTTTGTTGTATAAGAGGGAACCGTATTCAAGCGAACATCCTGTAAGTGTCAGACCTGAAAACACCCTTGTTACTGAAATAACAACTGTTATTGACACGAGGCTCAGCGAACGGCAGGTCCTGGAATGCACCTATAGATAGGTTGAACACCGCCTCCACAGAAGAATAACAACGCCTACTTCTCGAGGCCTGCCCACTGGTTCACGCATGAAAGTACTGAACACAAGCTGCACGGAACCGGATAGAGCGAGTGTAAGCATCATGCCGTTAAAGATCGCAAAATATTGTGCAGTGCCTGGTTGTGGAAGAAGAACACAGTCGCTGCATAACCTTCCTTCGGATTCCGACAGTAGGAATGCGTGGTTGAAGTTCATTTTTAAAGACGTTCCAGCTCACGTGGGGAAAACATTGAGCGTTTGTTCGCTTCATTGCCACGCGGATTCCTTGAACAAGTCTTTGCGGAGAGACTAAAATTAAAAAGCAGTGCTGTGCCGTCAATATTGGATCCGATAGGAATGGCGCAGAAATCTTATAGTATGTGAGTAAAACATATTTGTACTATGCGCCACTATTGCTTTGTTAGAGATCGCTTGATATGCCCTGATAGTATCACCTGGGGACCTCTAGTCATTTGTAATAATTGTAATCGGCATCTCTGTGATTGGTGGGCTCATATATCATTTTTCAAGGTTTTATCCACCGTTTGCAAATAATGGAGGCTGTTTTGAAGTGTTTTGATATTATTTATGTGCTGGGTAATTTTGGCCGCGAGTCTACTGTTTGTTTATTTATCATGAAAACTATAACATTTGAGACCCGCGATCGCGGTGATCTTCTGTCCGGTTCGCAGTTCATAAATGCTGACATGTACGGTCATATATCACTAAACACCATACAACTATAGGCTATACAAACTATACGCAAAGCCTTGCCATCACATCCGGGAAATAAGTCCGTAAATTTGAGTAAAATCACGTTACGTAACGTTACGTGTCTAACCAAATTCACAGAAGGCTCCAACTAAGTCAACTACGCAAGCTGCTATCCAATCATAGCAGTGGGCGTTTACTTCCAAGTCTTCTATGCGGCCCGCCCTTAAAAACCGAGCGTTTCTCCAGCCGGCCTCAAAACCAGGGTAGAAAATAGCCTATTACTTATTGATTTTGATGTTTTCGAATGTAAAAACCACACGAACGTCATAAGTAGACATCAGACAATAGTATAAAACAATACAAAGGGCAAGTTCACAGCACCTTTAAAACATTGGCACACTAAGCATTTATCCTTAACTAGATATGTTTCCCACCAATGGAAGTGCTGGCTTGTCCCTTATGCAACCCTGGAGTGTAGCTGTCAAGGAACAGATGTGAATCACCGGCACAAAAAAACAAAGGAGTGAGACAGAGCTAATTGCTTGCGGCAGGTTCACTAGCGCCTCATGCGCTAGCCCTCATTTATGCTTTAACGGGGACATGCACAGTCACCGTGGAGATGAATTCGATCAGCTCAGAGCAAGCCGATGACCCAAGATGGCCAGCCGCCAACCAACGTGAATGAGGTGTTTTCACAGTACTCGCGTCCAGCCGAGCGCTACGCCTTTGTTCCCAGAATTAGCACTTAGCTGGAACAGGTGGCCAACGATCGCTTTCCTTCCTGGCAAAGGTGGGGGAGAATAAACATATTTGGACAGAAGCTTTTAGGCTTAAACTATGGACCAATTTTTGTTCATCACGAGGAAGGTGAAACGCATCTAAAAATACGACCGGCTACACGTTTATTAGATTGACTTGCCAGTTGCAGGCTATTGTTGCAAAGCGAAGGAAATATTACACGCGGCGTCTTTGCATATTCTGCCGGCGAGATGTGAAATTTATTCTGCCAGATGGATCGTATGAACTTGTGGAAAGTTTAATGATCTTTCTCGACATGCTTCTTGGGAGAATTGCGTTTCACGGTGTAATAAATATGATTATATCAAATAACCCCTCAAGTTTAGAACAGTCAAGGTCACGAAAGATGCTCGCTGCGAGGAACACGCTTCACAGCGACCCAAAACATCCTTTCAGATTTGCTAAAGGCACGTGGCATGCCTGCCGAACACTTATGGCAAATCCTACACATCATATGTACACGGTTTGAAGTTTGAGAGGAGCCAATGTTATTTTTGTCATCTTAAGAGTAAGAGGCGTGTTTCTCCAGGGGAACGTAGGAGACAAAAGCAGTGGAAGAGCATCTTAATGCCGTCTGCATTTGCTTCTTGATGGCAGTAATAACATTCACATCCTTTATAAAGAGAAGCGACGGTTTTCAACCATGGGTTCAAATACGCCATCATTTTTTCAAGTCTATCACAATTCTACCCATCTCATTGTTGGGCCTGTGATGTGTCGGGGTTTGATTGAATCCTCTCCTGCTTCAGCTTTTACCTGAATCATCAAAAAGGAAAGAACCTCAACATGAAAACATCGAGTTTGCCCATCATGCAGAGAGCGACAGATAAACAACGGCGTCATTTCCAGCCAATTGCTTTTCCTCATAAAAACACCTGGTCACACGCCTGTGCCATTAAATTCTGCCTGTGTTTATTTGGTCACCATATGGGAAACTCGGGATATCTGCCAAACCAAACAATAGATTGATGAAGAAACCAGGGGTCTCTGTCCACACAAAACATTTATCAATACTTTTAAAGATGAAGCAAATTTAAAATACAGGCTCAATAGTGGACATTGCAATGCCATTTTTGCTGACCAAAAGAAAGAAAATCAGATATTTCTTATGAGAAAAAGAGTCAGAAATCTCACAAATGTCTCTGTTAAGAGCTCTTCTGAAACTCTTATTGACAATGTCAAGCAAGCCAAAATCAGTATTATTGAAGATCTCAATAAGAACTCAAACTCAAACCCAAATCCAGATTATTTGACCTCTACAATCTACATTTATTTTACACCTCCATACTCTTCATGTGTTTCAACAATTACACTCTAATTTAAGCAATCAAGACTGAATTGATACTTAAATGAAACACAGTAGTAAACGCCATCAAGTCTCCTGAGCTACTGAAGAGAAACAGCTGAGCAATAACATTTTCCAGCATCTTTACTGCACAACAGGAATGACACGGGCCACATGGACACCATGAGTTTATAAGTTTCACGTTGGTCCAGTCATGGTTTCTCGACAAAAACAAGCTCAGTGAGAACACGGAGTGTATCAAACAGTGAAGTGTCGAGGCCGTGCGTGAGCACTGCTAAAGAACTGAGAGGGTGAAAGTGAGACTAAAGTGAGACTGTGAGCGTGAGGAAAAAGTGAAAAGATGAAGGATCACTTAGACCTTCATTTTGCCGCCGTGTTTCCATAGCAACCCAAAAACAAACACGAGGAAGGCCGATTAAAGCCTTTTAAGACACGCTTGGTAAATGTCAACGCAATGGCAGACAAAGATGAACTCAATCTGGGAGAGAAGTGATGATTACGGAGGGGATGAAAGGTGAGAGGTGAGGCGTGCCCGGCATGTCTAATGAGACAAGCTCTCCGGGGCAGAAGAAAAGTGATTTGCTTTGGCATTAATAGAAAATAAACTGAAATAAATGAAGTGAAATTAGAGGAGTTAAAGACTGGAGATCTTAAATATCAGGGTGTGTGCCAAATCACAGAATATCTTTTGCTGATCATTTTGGAATAAATACAGTAAGTGTTTATTGTGCCAAAGACAGAAAGAAAGAAAGAATGAACGAACGAATAAACGAACAAAACAAGAGTGGTAAAAATTAACACACACACACACACACACACACACACAACTTCCATAACACCGTGCTTTTAACCTCTATTTGACTTTATGGTTATCTTTAAAGAATAGACATCAGTGAGTAGGGATGTTAAAAAGCATATGGTCGTCACAGTAACAGTAATGTGTGGAGTAGGTGCCTGCGAGTAACGCGTCACTGAAGGTGAGAGTTGATGAGAGTGATAATCAGCACACATGAGAGGCCGTCGCTAACACCTCTAAGGTCCATAACAATGTACAATCATACAGACTTTCAGTTTAAATCAAAACCTATTAAATATATTTAATAAAGTCATATTGGGAAGGCTTGGATCAGAACAATCCGACCAACTATACACGAGCAATCCGGCACATATTCTGTTATCACGGAGGAATAATGTGAGAGAGACGTAACGTCTGAAGAGAGCGAGAAGGTAAAGAAAAGGAGGAACTGGAATATGAAAAAGACAGGCAGAAAAAAAGCCCTGAACTCTTGAGAGACTTTCCCTTTCATGTAAAGGTTACTCAAACGCGTTCACAAAAACGGATGAACCGTGAACATCAGGGGACGACGGGGTAACCTTAAAGTGACCGGCACTGCTGGAAACACGTAAAACAATAAGTGAAGATCTAAATATGATGGGTGTCAGCACTTTACTTTCTCTTGTTTACTGCAAAATCAAAAATATAAAGCTTGTACACCTGACATACTTGAGCTCAGATCAGACAAAAGAACAAAACGTTGACAATCAAACAACATTGAACCCCATTGACTTCCATTGTATGAACACAAAACCATTTCTCAAAATATAGTAAAACACATGCTAATTTCTACAGGTGGGATTTGAAACGTTGACTATTAATAGCGCACAAAAGTACAAATGTAAAAACAGTGTGAAAAAAGTCCAAAACAATATTCAAACTTTAATCCTGAATGAGCACAAGTCAGTTCACACAAACACACACACACACGCGTGAGCTGATAGATCGCCGTGTTCTCGGGATCAAGAACCATCTGCCAGATAACAATGCAGAGCTTCCTGCTGTTTCCAGTGCAATATTACACAGATCAGATCATTGCGAAACACACACACACACACGTGCACAAGCACACTTAACCCTGTTAGCTTCAGGAGACTGAGACGATACAGGGCTCCGAATGACTTACACCATTTCCTCTCATCTCATAAGGCCTGTGTACACAAACTGCTCACATGAGCACAATTTACACAACACTCGTGATTTACAAACGGTTAAATCTCTTCTGAGTCCTAGACACAGAAACACCGCTGTGATAAACTATTTAAACTGTGTTCATAAGCAGAGGTTACGTTTAGATTTGGGATTCCAGTAAATCCTTTATTTAAACAAAAATATGCCAGAAAGCCTATTTTAAGACCTTCCTTAGTGATTCATGGGGTTTATGAGAGCGGTTACAGTCATGCTTAGTTTAACACGGAAGAAAAGTGCAAAAACAGTGTTTTACATCTACATATTAGCTACAGGCAACGTGCGTCTTGTGCTTTAAGATCACACGATTTCAAGAACTTTGTGGTCAACAGAATTTTTTTATGACTTAACCTGTCAAGTTTTAAAATGACAAAAAACACCCTAAACCTGTGTCCTATATTCCAAGTCTTTAGAAATCATACAAAACAGACATAAAAATGATCATTCTCTCATCCAGAAGATTTTCATTACTGTAAGCTGAACTAAAAACAACATCAGTCAGATTCTAAAAGTCACTTTTCAACCTGGATCAACACATACATTTAATATGACTTGAATGATGTGCTCACAAATGGCATAATTCAATTCTATTAAAGGGACAGTTCACCCAAAAATGAAAATTGTGTCATCATCGAGTCACCCTTCATCGTTTCTTTCTTCTGCAGAACACAAAGGAAGATATTTTGAAATACGTTGATAATCAAACAACACTGAACCCCATTGACTTCCATTATATGAACACAAAACCACTGAGACATTTCTCAAAATATCTTCTTTTGTGTTCCACTGCAGAAAAAGTCATATACAGAATCTTAATGACACGGGGTGAATAAATGACGTCAGAATTTTTATTTTTGGTTGAACTCTTAGCTCGCAGGATAGCTACAGAAGCAGTTTCACTAAATTTGATATTTTAGTATTTAATGCATTGACATTCACACATTCTTAAGGACATGTTGGAAGTGAGAAGCCTGCATTACTCTCCACTGCCCAAAACGCATGTGAAACAGGACACTGGTCCCACAAGGACTCGGCTTTTCTAGGTCAGAAAGGCACCAGTCCTTCATTATTATGTGTGTCAGAATTAGCGCACTTTTATGTCTAATCTACACAATCCAAAACAGACACATTTGTGTGTTCGATATCTTCTTGTCTGTCCAAAACATCTCAATGACCTTGACCCAACCATCTGTTGACCTCATCCCCTCCTTCATGACACACGAAAGCTAGAAGGAGCTGATATAAATGCATAAGGTAGCAGAGATTACAACAACCGTTAAATAAAACAAGACAAATTAAAAATTTAGCAGATATTCTCTCACCTGAAACAGATGTGATGATACGAGCTACAATTTTGTTTTGCTTCCCTGTCTGTGTGCCAATGTGTAATTCTGACCTTCAAACAAACTTTTCATTTCAAGAGCACTTCAGACAATACAAAACATCACACATAATAATCTAGATTTTAGAATTGTTCATATTGAGATCTTCAATAATAAGGACTTTTTAATGCAGACTTGATAAATCTGAGCTCAGTTGAGACATTATTGAGATCTCTTCTGAAACTAACGACATTTGTGAGGGTTTTTTTACACATTTTTGTGCAGGAGAAATATCTGAGACACAGATGAGACTTTCTTCAAGTACAAGTTGCACATATCTGCAATGCACATGGTCTATTTTAGTCGCATTACTGTAAACGTGATTTTTGCTTGCTTATACAAACAAAGGATGTCAAAATGATCATTTTTGGTATTGAACGACACATCACAGATGCTGCCGATAAAGCTTAACTCCAAATCCAAAGTATTCCTTCAGGATATTACAGGATAAAGATATTCAACCATTTGGGGTGGCAGAGAAAACTGGTTACAATTCTCAATCCTCATTGAAATGAATCCGTTTCTCCTCAGAATAAAAGAACGAAATGAAGAGAGACATCCATCCACATAAGCTCAGGAACAGTGGCTTATGTAACCCACACGATTCTAAATATACTGCTGCAGGACCGACCGTGGAGGAGTGGAGTGAACTGCGTGATAAGACTGAGTACAACAAACACATGGGCAGAGGTCAGAGGGGCTTCTGCATAGCTCGCTTTTATAATGACATGCTAATAAGCCAAGAAAGTGTTGCAGGGGGGAATTATGTTAGACACGCAGAGAGAAATGAGATTGCAATCGTCGCGTTCGACTGAAGAACACAACACAGAACACTGTGCTAAACTCGCCGTGATGATGCTGAGGGGATGTGGGTGGTTGCTAGGCTGTTTGGAGTTTGAAGGATTTCTTTTGATGCTATGTGGTTGTTCTGGGCGGTCTTACTGGTCAAAGCAGTCCAATCTTTAGAGATCTGCAACAGCATCTCCTCAACGAGCATCTACAGCCAACAACCTTGAGACGTGATGTGACAGACAGGAGAGGCCGACCATCGCCCAATCAACAAATCCTGCTTCTAAACAAACACGAGCACCAGACGGCGTGAAGTTTATTTGAACGACCTAGCAATGAAAGCCACGAAAAGCAAACGGAACCTTGACCAAACAGTGACAGCTCTCTCCTGACCACACCAGAGCAGCGATGACCTCCAGCTAGGAACGCTCGTGCTTTCAGAGACACCCGAGTGCCCATGAGAAAACCCGCTATGAAGCCATCAATTATTAACCTCGTCTGTACTTCAACTGAGCGGACGTCTTCCGCTGGAGACCCGACATCGATTCGCTCTAAAAAGTGTGCTGAAAAATTAAACTGTCAATCAAACAAATTTGCAGTGAGCAAAACATAAAGCGCAATGACACCTTATATGATCTGAGATATCGTTTTAGGTTTGCCATTGCGAACGGTCATTTATGTCAATATGGAATATGTTTTCAGGCCGGCTTCATGGGACAGATGAATATGTGAGATGTGAGATGTGAGTGGACAGTTCAGTGTATCTAGAGAGAGGGGAGAAAAGGCCAGAGCATCCCATCTGCTGTGCGTGAAAGTGTGCGTGTTACAGAAAATCATGCTGAGAACGAAATGAAGAACAGTCACAGGGAAAGAGAGATGGCGAGAGAGACAGAGAAAGGAGGAATACCCATGTTGGCATTGCTTTCGTCCAGTGAACACTGTAGGTCAGCTATACTTCAGTCTGCTAAATAAAAAAAAAACTATCTGTAAGTTGTTACCTGAATTTCCATGCCCTGTTCCAGTAAGCGTTTGGCTTGGTTCTCCACCTCCAAACGGGCTCGACTGATGAACAGCAAGTCATTCTCTATCACATCAATGCCTGACAGATCCACACCCTGAGATAGGTAATCTGCAAGAGATGAAACAAAATACACTTTTTACAAACTTTGTTTTTAAGTCAAAGATTCAAACTGCATTGAAACGTAATACTTTATATTATAAAAAATAATATCTAACAACACAACCCAGAGGACACAAATCAAACGCGGTCTGAACGCTAACCTGGGGTGCGTTTCCCAAAAGAAACTATGGTCGCAAGTTCCGTCGTTCCAGCATAGTTCAACGATTCAAGTGTTTCCCGAAACAATCGTTCCAACGATCAATCGCAAACAGCATCGCAAAGTTGCGTGGATGGAACTAAAGGTCTAGAGCTGTGGTTAGAAGCATAGTTCCTTATCATTATGACATGCATCAAGCCTTTGAGCAAACTAAGCAAGCAACTATTCTATATCCATCATTCGAAATATATACAAATTTAATTTGACATCTTTTATACAAGCGCTGTTTCTTGAAAAGTGCACATGATGCTACATGCTCTAGGACCCTGGGGAATACCTGGGCGGAGTGACGTAGGAGGAAACTTATGAATGAATGAAATATCATGAAAAAAACAAGTCAAACGTCGCGATTAAATGCAATGTTTGTTAGTTCCACATTAATTTGATCTGAACGTGTTGATAGTAGACGTCATTACTCCACCACCTGTATGGCGTCATCAACTAGACTACTGAACCAACTTGGTTCAAACGATTGATCTTAGACAGAGTTACTACGGTTTTGGGAAACAGCTGTAACTACATCGCTAATTTCCCCAATAATGCATCGTACTATGGTGGTTAACCAGCGATGTCGTGGTTCGGGAAACGCACCCCTGGTCCACTTACCCTTTTAATGTGTGACTTTGCTGCTTTAAGAAGATCTTAATTTTTTACTTAAACTTAAATACATTCAGTTTTAATTAAATGACATGCCTAAAGAAGGTTCAATTAAACCTTGATGTATTCAATTCTTTAACATTCGTCAATAAAAGTGTTGTTGCACCTACAACTCATTGGTTTTTTTATTTCTCTTTTTTAATTGTCTAATACATCAAGGTAATTTCATAATCGTGAACCCTGTATTGTATATTCTATCAAATCGTAAGTGTTACACCCCAGCCGTCCAGGCAACCAACTAGCCGCTTAAGAAAAGTTTCGCACATCCCAGTACCTTAAAGAGTGAAGAAGTAAATGATAGGGAGAGAAAGTCTGTAAACACAGAGTGCCATATTGAACAGGCCTCAGAACAGACCGCACATGAGTCAGATACAGTGGCACTGGGCAGAACAATGTCACTGCATAGATCCACTCATTAGCGCCTTCTGTAACAGCTGACTCCATTAGCTGACTGCTAACAAAGATATCAAAAACACGCCTCATTAGAAGGGGGTCAGATATCTCGCTGAGAAAATGACTCCATACTGTAGCATCATCCAGATGCTCAGACGCAACCTTGAGTTTGCGGTCTGAAGAACAGGTGGCCTTTACGCAGAAGAGGTGGGTTGGAGGGATCTCATCTGGCTCCTGTTGGTACAGGTAGGACCAGAGCCAGAATAAAACCCAGCATCCCTGCCAGATTTCACTTCATTTTCACCCTCACAAGATTTTCTTCTTTGTCCTGCCAACACAAGTATGATTATACTGTCTTAATAGATGACAACAACGCTGTATCATTCACAACAGACTGTTGTGTGCTAGATCTAAGAGGGCAAACAAATATCAAGATGATTGTCTTTAAAGAAATGAAAAAAAAACACACTTTTTAAATGATATACAGTATGCCATATGAGGTTTCAGAAGGACAGCAGTGATATTTCACTGCACGTTAAAAATGGTACTACATCGCACATTTAAATGACAACGATGTACAAAAAACAAAAAGTGCTGTGTTACACGTGTTACTGTAAAGAAACACGCCAGTGCGCCTACGCAAGAACCCGTGTATACCTATCGACTGAACACACAATACACACTACATCACAATTTTTACAAATTCACATATTCTAGTCTACACTGATGACAAGTTTTCAAAAACATAAACTGTAAAAAAATGTGCTGCCTTAAATTTTTAAGTACAATCAAAGTCATTTAACTTCATTTCTGTATTAACTTGCTGTATCTTAAGTTGAAATTTCTTAACTTATTTCAAATTTAAAGTGACGTAAAAACATAAAAAAGGTAATAGTAAGTTAAAATGACTTATTGCGATTACTTAAAAATGGTAGCAAAAAAGTTTGCATTTTCAGGCCCTCAAGACACTCTAGTCATGTAAATGAAGTAACAAAAAAACTTTACTTTTTCTTTATAAACTGTGTCAAGAAAACACCCCCTAAAGCAACACAATTCATGAATCACAATTACATTTCTTGTCTGGCCTTGTTCCAATATTTACCTGCTAAATTCACAAATGCTGGCATTTAATTTAGCTTACAACTCATGTTCACAGCTCATCTGGACTCATGATACTGTATTTTGTGCAGTTTATGCAATATGTTACTGTATGTTTATCATTTTATAATACATAATTTTTTGCATTACCTTAAAAGGTAGGCACTAGGTAGTATACAACAAAGAATGCAGTAAGCGCCACGCTAGTGTTTTATTTTAGACACAGCTACGGATCTTCTTTCCAAACCCAGGGGTCACCGAGGTCAAAGTGGATGGACACAGATGCTCTTTCGATAACCGTATTTGAAAAAGAATAAAAAAAAACTTGCTTTCCTCCACAGGTCTTTCTTATTTGTAGAGGCACTAGAGGACAGTTTGCCGAGCATCAATCCCAGTTATTACCTGCACTTATCTGGAATGAGCACAGCATTCACTCCAGAGGGAGAAGGTGCGGCGTGCAATACAGACTAAAACCATTCTAACTGTGACCTTGGAAATGCAATTTTTTCCCATTACGTTTTGAAAAAAAAGAGAAGACCGATAAGAAACATTAGTGTAAATTCAATATGGGGTTTGTCTGAAGAGAAGCGGAGAGAATTGAAACCGTGATTCCCGCAAAGCGAGGCACTCAATTCGTTTGAGATTAAAACAAAACCAAGAAAAGGTAATTGCTGTTTGTTAACAATTTAAATTCAAGAACTCGACAGCAACATCCTTCCTCAAAACCAATCGATGGTTAAAGCTAAAACAAGTGGAAAATCTCACTAAGAGCATCAAACGTTGACTGATGGTTTCTATTTGGAAGAAGATTGTACCACTCGGGACGTGAACGGCGGAGGAGGAAAACCGATAAAATGGCCAATAATATCAGACCAGCTCACGGATCTACCAGCTCAGCACATGACAAGACAATGGTCATAAGAACAGCCTCTAGATATTTCTGGAATCACGCCAATGTCACATGCCTTCAAACGGCACATCCTTCAGCTTCAAAGCAAGCTTAGATCATTTCTCTATCGAATGGCTTCTTGTTCTCTCACCAGACATCTCCTTTGACCTGCGCGAGTATGTGACGGGTGAGAGATACACTAACAATTCAGCTTGTCAGACAAGATGGTGAATTCAACTCTAGTGGCTTTTTATAAAAATAATTTCTTATTGCTTACACACTGAAATCACATCCAGAGGTCAGACATTAATTTTACACGTCTTTGACTGAAGGATTTTCCTCTTTCACAGGCTTTTCAAGCTGCAGAAATCAGCTGTGAGGAATAAAATATGGACGCTATTCTAAAAGCTAAAATTACACTACCACAAAGGTGAAACATTTAGCTTACTTTATAACATATCTTCAAACTTTTATTTCATTCATTGATATTTTTGTATCGGCATGTATTTTACTACTCCCCTAATGTCACATTATTGCAAGAGCATATTTATAGAATATATCTATTATTTATTGGGTTTTCTCTGAAGATGTTACTTAAAGTCCCAGTGAAATAAAAAATGACAATTCTCATTTTTTCATGAAATATTATAGCAATATAGCAAATAGCTTATCAATGTGGGTCATTTTCTTTTTAAAATTCACGTACCCTCATAATCTTCAGTTAAAATCTGAAAATACACTTCCGCCCTGAAATGACTATTCATCTCAAATGACGTGAATTAGACGGCTTGGCCGGAGCATCTGTTAACTCCTCCCCTTCAACTGTCAGCCTGCTGCCAGCTTAATTACAAAATCAATGCAACACAGCTGATTTACACATCCAATCAATTCGCAGTGAAAAACTCAAGCCACGCCCATTAATTTTCTCCTTTGAAATTCCTTTTCACTCGGAAATGTGTCAGAATACGGAAGGAAAAAACGATTGCAACTTTCGGTTCACAGGGACTGTAAGAAATATGCTAAAATTGTAGAAACTGTAGTCACGAGACTCTTTGAGACTGTTGAAAAAAAATGTGATAACTTGCTAAATAATTTAATATATAATACGCAATACGGACAGTATCGCTTTTATTATGTAAAATCAAAAATGTATTACATTACAATATATTAAAACTGAAAATTACATACTAACATGTTTCATATTCTTTCTTGGTTTGCTCATTTTAACCAATAATGTAAAGCGATGATGAACAACACTTGTTTCATTTGCATGAGACGGGTCTCCGGTAGCAGCAGATAAAAGTGATTCTGTCCTTGAATGCAAACAGATTGTGAGGAGGAGGAAGACTTGAGTTTTCTGAAGGTCAACCCCTCTCATAACGGAAGGCTTTTTCCCATGCCTCCCCTCCCCCCGTCCAACAAAACACATAACAGCACAGCCCTCTGGACCACAACGGGAAGTGGATAAATCTTAGACGGCTTTGCTGGAATCGTTTGAAATCCCAGCGGGACGGTTCGGGGCGAAGTTGGACCAACAAAGTTCAACGTCGGGGTGTCCTTGCTAATCTACCGCTGCGAAAACTCAATATGTGGGATCCCAGCTCGCATCAACAGAGTGACTGCGCGTCACGGTTTGACGTGTTAGCCCGACGGAGGCTGAAGGGATGTGACACTGTTTATACAACTAAACCCTCTGGAATCTGCTCAATACGGGCCGCTCTTATTTCCCACAAAAGACGATCGTAGAAAAACCCAGGATAGCGCTGCGCATTATCAATCTGAAAGGTGATATAAACAGAAAGCGCTCAGAGGACACAATTTCTAGTTTAACCGATGGTTATTAGAGAGCATCAAAAGCAAAACTCTGCATCTGTTTGCATCATATTCAAAGCGTGTAAATGTCAAATGCAAATATGTTTGATGAGATAAACCGCTTCAAAGTCAGTACCGACATGATCTTCTGAAGTGAGCTGGTAATCAGGTCCCACTTCTTCAAGTCGTAAACAGATGTGCAGTTATAACGCAAAGACAACACGGAACAGCTGGAGGTCTTATGGGACCGTCAAGTGCCAGAGGCGACTCTAACCATTGGCTCTGTCATCTGCACTTGGTCTGTCTCTCGTCCACATGCAAGAGAGCCCTGTGGGACACTGGGAACGTGACCAAGAACAGCTTCCACGGTGTCCGTGGTCTCTGAACCGAGCCAAAAAAACATAACACTACATGCCGGCCAGAATTTCCTGTTTGGCTTTGCTTTCACATACACTTTTTCATAGTCTTCAAGCCTCTGGTGAAACACACAAAGTTAACGACATGTACCAATAAGAGAGGAACAGTTTCTCTACACGTACAGGCAGAAATTGGAGAACTTCCTAGGGATAGCAAATCTCTCTCTCTCTGATAAAGCCGCATGGCCTGTCCTACCTGCCACATGGCTCTCGATGAGATGCAACAGTGCCAGAGAGAGGACAGAGATGAAAACAAAGCCAGAAAAAGAGATGACCCACAGTCCCCTATGATCGGACATCTTCATACTGGCTCTGAAGTCTATTACAAAAAATACTATAGAAAAAATACAGCATGCACACCCATGAGGGTCCATTCATCAAAATACTGCAGAGAAAAGAAAGTCAGATTTGAACGGACATGAGGGTGAACTCTGTCTTTTACCATGGCACAATCACTATTCCGAAGCATCTTTCATAGAGTACTGCCCAAGTACGATAATTGTCAAAGACAAAAATGGAAAGGCAACAAAATAATGCAAAGACAATAAAATCCACTCGCATGAGCAGAGGCAAACCACAAGGCCAGATCCTGAAAGCATGACGCCTTAAACTCAGTTCAAAGCTCAGAGGATACTCGGAAAACCACAGACGCAGATTTTCCACAACGACTCCCTTACGGTTCTCACTTGCTGTCTCACCTTACAGTCCTAAGACCTGTGGTTGCTAAGCGCGCGTTAATTCGCAAAGGGATGCTGGAGTTCTGCTTCCACTCAATGAGCAACAATCACAGCGACATTATCAAGCTAACGGCACACAAACACGCTCGATACCACAGTTGATACAGCGGGAGAGCCGTAATGTATGTCTCAATCAAGAGAAACAGAGAGTTAGAACCGAGTAAAAATAAAATAAATATCCACTTAAGACAATGCACTTAAGCATCTACAAAGTTTTCGAAAAATAAAAACAATCGCTCTCTTTCTCTGTATATAGTATGTATGTGTGTGTTTATGTAAATATGTGTATATGCACACACACACACACACGCACACACGCACACACACACACACACGCACGCACGCACGCACACACATCTCTGTTCAACAACAAACATTCAATTTCTGCATCGCTTTCACAGTTTTGCATTGTTGCACAGCAAGCAGCTTTAAGAAAATGCATTTTTGCAGTAGAGATATAAGATAAAAAACAGCACTTAAATAAAAGAGAAAAATGAAAATGTATTATTCACATGGTAAGAAGACACATGGTACTATTGCAAATGATCTTAAATCACAGATATGTGAATTTGTTGAAAAATGTGATAGTTAAATGTGAATTATTCCATAATTAGCCGTGTCTTTCTCTAAAGCATCAGTGTACAAAACACCCACACATGTACAGCAGAAACGACTGAACCTACATCATGCTTCATACAAGATCTGTCATGTTTGCATTATGAAGATTATGATGGAGTCTTTGTTTTGCCATGCAAACTCAACCACCGGATCTTTATTGAATATTCCAATATTCCTATTTTAAGAGGTGTAATTAGCGTGAATTCATACTATGTGATTCGTACAGAAATGAACAATTACTATAAAAAGCTAAATTGAAGCACCGCTCCTAAAGCTAACCCTCAAATGTACACATAAAATCGTACAACTTCATACAAAAGAACCACCTTGCAAAATAGTTACGAATTGTGAGATTGTGTTGTCTAAACTGTTGCTCTATCAACATAAAAAAAGAAATATATATACTGTATAAAATATACATATAACAAGGATTCCAAGAACAAAACATCAAATCTGCATCAAGAGCAAAATGCACCTGTGGAGGAAATGCCTTTTGAAGCAACAGCGCAAGAAAGGGTTACAACTATTACAGGAGACCAATCAGCAACCAGGAGAGTGTTATAAACCACAGCGGAGAAAGAGGGAGGAAGGGGGAGGGTGAGCGAGATGGTGTTAGAAGAGAGGTGGGAGGGAGAGAGAGAGAGCGAGCGAGAGGAGGAGGAGAGAGATGAGTAGGTAGGGCATTTTGAAAGCGGCGAGCGTATGGATGGTGAGAGAGAGAGAGAGAAGAAGACAGAGGAAAAGAAGAGACGGTCTCTAAGCAAGATGCACGGCACTACACCTGACAACATCTGAATTCATTGCAGCAGGCAAAAGAGAGAGGAAAGATTCATCCATCCATCCACACGGGATGTCTTCTGTGATCTGTCCTGGCATGGCTTTACTGGGAAATATATGGGCTTCCAGGTCACTGACTTATACGAGGTAAAAGCTTCAGGTTTCTTGCAGCATCTGTTGAGTAGAATGCATGCTAGTTCATGCATGCCACGATAAAAAAACTGGCAAACTTGGGAAACATAATGCAGTGTTTCACAGCAACGTTCAGAGCAGGTCGCTATATTAATACTGTGAATGCAAGAATTTACCAGTTTGTTTGTTTTGTCAATGTTTTTAAGACGTTGCATAGAGGGGAAAAAAAATGCTATATTTGCATGCAAATCATTTAATAACTTCAGGGCAATCTGAACGCATCTATATTATCCTCTTAAAGGAATGATATTCTCTGAGCCCCATTACAGCTTCTATCTGAATGCTGTTATCTTGCTCTGAAAATAGAGAGAAAGAGTAAGCGAGCTCCATTTCTCCTATATGTGGAATACAGCCAATGTAGTTCACAAGTGTGGTGTGGGAGTACTGCAAACCTGCTCTGCAAATGAACACTCACGAACGCTGTAGGAATCCATTAAAGCGAAGGAACATTAGTTTAATGAGTTGTTAGCAGACTTAAGGCTATTCGACAAACAAACTGCACCGGCGACACTGAGCAACCAGAAACCATTAGTGACCATTGAAATTGTGAGAATAAAAGGTTGCAAAACGGTCGCTATACTTGAAATATTTAGAGGTTATACATGCCTCAAGTGACAAGCTAAACCATTCTAACTCTGAATTTCTTGTATTCACCACTAGCCGGGGCGAGACACTACTGAGAATGGAGCTGCTGTTCTGAAGGTACAAACATACAACGCAGTGCACAGAAAACCCACAGCTACCGGCCTGACAACCACCTTCCCTTTGGAAAACTATGACCTTGTGATTACTGTGTACTTTGGTCTGCCTGTTGTAGCAGCATTAGGTGGGAGTCTGTTTTACTCAGGTGGAATACAAGGGACCCAGTTGAACTCAACTGCACTTGTTGACGTTGAGGAGAGAATGTCAGTCTTGACCCGTCACACCACTGGAAATGCACTTTTTGTCTTGGAATACACACTGAAAGCCAAAGATGGGACGTGCCGCTGTCCCTGATCGATTTTGCGAGATCTGTTTGGCCAACACAAAAGACAAAAGGCTGAATACAACACAGCTTTCATGTCAGGACCACGTGGATGTTACAATGCACAAACCCTTCCCACGCTCTGAAAAGGAAAAGCAGAGAGCGTTTTCATCTCCCACAACCTCCCACAGAAATCTAGGGATGCGAGGCGATGAGTTATGAGACGTTTGGACGTTGCTGAATCGACTCTACAGAGAGGTGTTTAAGGAAACCGAAGGGTATCCTCGCTTAACGGGACTGTACCATGCCAAGGCTGAGGTCTGATGCATGTGTTCACTCTTAGCTCGAATCACAGCAAATTAAAGAAACCTACAAAGTCCACGACAGAGGAGATACATAACGGAATGTGTACATAGGGGTAAAGGACACCATTGAGATAAAGAGGTGCTGCAGTATGGTTGGCGCTTATGAAATCCTGCCAACACAACAGCGCTTGGGACGCAGTTGTTAAAGTAGCTCCTACTGAGGGAGGGGTGAGTTTCATTAGCCTACGCTGAGCTTTGATGTGCATGTCAAGTGTAAACAAATCTTTTTAGGTTTCTTCTTAATCTAATAACCAACAGTTAACCAACCGTTGAGTTTAACTTAATTTATGTAGGGTTGTTTCAAGCCATGGTTGTGTCAAACATGGACAAAGCCAACTGTTGGTTTATACTAGCCTAGAAACTGTCCATATTTAACCTAACCATGGGTTAAAACAAAATAGCATTCTATAGAGTTTAAATTCAAAATGCTTTGCAGAAAAAAAACAGTATTTAACCAACAACTAACTTTACCTTGAAACCATAGCCATAATGTTGTTTATCGTTGTGTAGGAGAATGCATACCCCTCCTGTGCTGGGATTCAAGGCCATCATGAGCAACGTCACTGTCCTCGATAACTTAGAACCCTTTGACTTCGACATGGACCTGGAGACTCCTTACCCTGTCAGTTTCCAGGTGTCTTTAACCGGTTTCCTCATGTTGGAGATCGTGCTGGGTCTCAGCAGCAACCTGACTGTTCTGGCTCTCTACTGCATGAAGTCCAACTTGGTGAGTTCCGTCAGCAACATCGTAACCATGAATCTGCACGTGTTGGATGTGTTGGTGTGCGTGGGCTGCATACCGCTAACGATTGTTGTGGTGTTGTTGCCACTGGAAGGCAACAATGCACTAATCTGCTGCTTCCATGAGGCCTGCGTGTCTTTTGCTAGCGTTGCCACCGCTGCCAACGTCCTGGCCATCACACTGGATCGATACGACATCTCAGTACGGCCTGCAAATCGAGTACTCACGATGGGACGAGCGGTGGCCATGCTTGGGTCCATTTGGGCTCTATCGTTCCTAAGCTTTCTGGTGCCCTTCATAGAGGAGGGTTTCTTTAGCCAGACGGGTAATGAAAGGAACCAGACTGAGGGTGAAGAACCTTCAAACCAATACTACACTGAACTGGGCCTGTACTATCACCTGCTGGCACAGATTCCCATCTTCTTCTTTACCGCTGTGGTCATGCTGATTACCTACTACAAGATTCTGCAGGCACTCAACATCCGCATCGGTACCCGTTTCCATGCGGCACCCAAGAAAAAGCCAAGAAAGAAAAAGACCATCTCCATGACTTCCACTCAGCCAGAGTCCACAGATGCCTCGCAGAGCAGCGCGGGCCGCAATCCACCGCTGGCCATGCGCACATCTGTGTCAGTGATCATCGCTCTCCGCAGGGCTGTTAAACGGCACAGGGAAAGGCGCGAGCGACAGAAGAGGGTCTTCCGAATGTCTCTTCTCATCATCTCCACTTTCCTGCTCTGTTGGACACCTATCACTGTGCTCAACACGGTCATCCTGAGCACTGGGCCCAGCAACTTCACCGTACGCCTCAGACTGGGCTTCCTGGTCATGGCTTACGGAACCACCATCTTTCACCCGCTACTGTATGCCTTCACTCGACAGAAATTTCAGAAGGTTCTTAAGAGCAAAATGAAGAAGCGTGTTGTATCGGTAGTAGAGGCAGACCCTATGCCCAATAACGTGGTCATCCACAACTCATGGATTGACCCGAAAAGAAACAAAAAGGTGACCTTTGAGGAGACAGAAGTCAGGCAAAAATGCCTTTCGTCAGAGGAAATAGAATGAGAGACTCTGGTGGAAAATATCCTCATCAGGTACAAAACCATGAAAAAGGGAAACCACTAATCCAAAGCAGTAATGAATTTAAGTGTATTAATTGTACAGTATGTCAAGATAAATAATTTATTACTATTTATTGTGACGGTGATTTGGTGTCGTAGATGGTAAGGTGTAAATACTGCACGTGTTTAGTTGAAGTAGTCCTGGACATTGTACATATCTGAGTAATGTACAGTATAAACCTCGAGTGTACAGAACTAGATGCTTCTGGTTTTGTTCATTTCTATTAAATACCCTTTTAAATGGCTCTTCTACGGTCAACACGACCCAGACTTAATTAACTTAACAGTAACACAATTTTCAGGAGTGTTTTTTCTCTATGTCTGGCCACTTGGCGTTTCAACCACCAAGCCTCTCACCAGAGGAAAATAACACAAATGAAATGTTTAGAATTCAAATGATGTGACCCATTAAGAGGATATCTACTATCTGCTCTTGACCCTGAAACAGAAGGCTAGCTATATTACTCTTCAGGTCAACAAGTCACAGGACAGAGTTGTTGAAACGTAATCTGGTTCCCTTCAACATCACACTCCCAATATAATCATGTCTGTAAAGGGGTGAGGGAGGTGGTTCACATCATGTCCAATGAAATTGCTGGGGGCTGAAGTGGTTATGGACGGTCAATGAGAGGGTGTTGAATCCTTGACCTTATGAGACTCATTGAGCTAATGGGGTTTGATTATAGATCTTTCTGTACCATGTGGCAAGCTAGAAAAAAAAATCACCTCTTGCACTCCAACAGCGGAACGCTGAGATCATGCCAAGACTGTCAAGCTACTGCACACAGAAAATAAAGAATACAACATTATGAAAAACTGATTTCATGGGTTGGTTCATGCTTGAATTGAAGAACAGGTGATAGCTTTCTAATCAAAAATGTTTCATTATTTAATCTTTTTATCGTTCACTGCTTATACTGGTATGAAATAACATGGCAAAACTGATCAAATGTCTCCATAATGCAAGCAAAATCTCAAGATAAACATCCAAGGTTAGAAATATACAGGCAGATATATCTCAAGGGTATCCACAAGGTCATACGTTAAAATGCATCAAACCACAAATGTTTTTCCAGCCCCAAATTAGTTTCACACGCTAAATCTTTTGCATCTCATATGAAGTGACTTTTCTGGATGAAACTTAATGGGTTCATCTACAGATAATATTGTTGAGCACATTATGCTGAATAAGAGCAAGTGTGACTTTCTAAAGTGCACAAGTGTCTTTTTCACAACGGTGAGCTACCAAACACCAGCAAATTTGTCCAAAATACCACAAGCACACAACACCCAGCGGCTATCCTGCGGCTCTGTGTTTTATTATTTAGTGTGAAATTTACAAAGAACCTCACAAACAACTCGAACAACTTTACAGTGCTGTAAGGCGATGGTCTCCTCATATGGAACGCATCACACACAGGCCTACGCAGCTGTTGCCCTGTGATGACTCGACCGGGGGGTTCGGGGTTTTTGTTGTTGTTGTAAACAAGTCGTGCAGATTTCTCCGAAAAAAGCAGCAAGTGCGAGTGAAACGGATTCTGCTTACAGGTGCTGAAAACATAAAAATAAAAAAAGAAAAAATAAGAATAAAAATATATTGCTAGTACTGCTAGCACTACAGGTATAGCCACAGAAATACTGATGAATCTGCTTGACTTTTTTCACAATACAAATCATAATCCTATTATTGAAGATTATCCAACCTTAAGCAGAACCCAAGAGTCTAATGTTCCCTCGGCCAGCCTACTTATAGCCGCCTGTTATTACCACCGAATCAAACCCCAAAAAGGATTTTATCACCTCCACGTATTAAATCGTTGGTTAATAACCCCTCCACTGTCTCATGACCTCATCCATCTCTTATCTCCACTCTCGACATCCACACGTCACTCATACGGTCCCAGAGGAACGAGCCACCCAGCGCCGGGTTCTGTGATTGACAATCCGTCATGGTTTGATAGACAGGTGCAGTTCAGGAGATGTGGAAAACAAACAGAATCAAGTTCCCGAGGGTAAACCAATGCATGTTGGGGAGTTGGCCATTCTGTGATATTTTTGGCTTTTATCATCAAGTTCAATTTAAAACGAATGATCTTAATATAGAAAAGTAATTGAATTGCGTGAACAGGGTTGAATCTCAGTCCAACACTACCATTTTCTTTCCCCCTCTATTTCTTCTCCCGGTGCAGAGAGCTGCACTTTAATCCTTTGCTCTTGACATCTATCTGACTTTGAATTCCTCTCCTCGTTCATGTTCCTCCACTCCAATCATCACATTATGGATGACAGCAGTTACACGCGTGTCCTCTACCTAACAAAACACCTTCACCTCCCTCCAATGCCCGAGTCAATCCCCCATATAAGCCATTTACAGCTCTCCTTCATCCATCCGTCCATCAACCCATCTGTAACTCACATTCATCCCTGACATCAGCCAGACAGCACTGTTTTTCAAACATGTTTTTGTGTACCGACGTACAAAGTGTTCAGAGAAAACAACAAATGCCCTGCAAAGTTATTATTAACAAAAGTTGAGTAAAGTGTCACTTGTTGGTTATTTATTCATGGCAAGGGGGTTTAAAATGAAGGCTTTTTCTATTTTTCCTTAAATTCTCGAGTGCCTTGGCTTGATATATTTTAATATCAATATTTAATAAATACGTTTTTTAATAGTGTTTTTAAAAATCTTACAACATTTACAGTAACACTTATCTTTTTTTACTTTAAATTATAAAATCAATAATTATTTACACTGGATGGTTAATGAAAAAGGGTTTATATTTTAATATAATACATTTGAATATTCTTTAAATTTTAACACTTTCTTTAAAATTCTTGTGCTACTATGATGTTAAGACTCAGTACTCCAGGGGGGTGGGGGGGCGATAGAGGTACCATTAAATGCCTAAATTAAACCAGATGTGATTTTACGCTGCCTTTAACACTGCATTCAAAACACCTCGGATTTAGGATGTTTCCCACCTCCACATGAAATAATTTCTGGAACGACGCTGTTTTAATCCTAATAAATACTTGTAATGTTTTAATGCTCCTAAATTATTCGTAACATTAGTGTTTTGATGTTTCTAAATACTTTTAATGTTACTAAATCCAAACCCGAAATCCCAAATCCGAGGTGTCTTAAACGCAGCACAAAACCGTGTCTACACCAGACGCGAACGCAAAGCAAACGGCGTGTTTGTAATGGGTTTCTCGTTTACTTTTGCATCCAGTGTGGACAAAGTGTTAAATTATAATGGGTTCTAATGCGTTCTATTGTCTTTTGTTGCGCCGCATCCCGCGTTAATGCACTTGGGAAACTTGTACCTCCGACATTCATTATTAGGCCGGGTAATGCATTCAAATTGGAAAATAAAACGGAGAAATGGTAAACTAATTTAACAAAAACAGTTTTTATGTGGAATTTATAAATAATTTTATTCTATTTATACAACTATAAAGAGCCAAGATTACCATTTTATTCAATCATGTATACATTGGCATTAAATAAAATTGAGTTTTTATAAGCTGTTCCATACTCTTCCTCATTTAGATACAAATATATAAAAGCTAAATTTTTACCATCGCACGGTTTAAATCTGCCTGCTCCACACAAAAACTGACTCTTTATACAGCTATGCCACATGGTAAACAGGAAAGTGGCAATTAAATCTTCAAGCATCCATTATCATTTACTGATTGCCTTGTTTACAATCCAATAACATGATGCTATCAGCGCTTCTAGAAACACTCGGGTTCCTTCAAATCACTGTCCCAACTGCACTTCATCCAAACTGATGTCATCTTTCTGTAACTGCATCAGAGACAGCATGCACTAAACAGAGAGACTATATTTTTTAAGCATGCACTGGATGTGGCATCTTATATATATATACTGTATATATATACTGTATATCGACTGTAAAATATTCTGCCTTTTCAAAGACAGCAATAGACCATCTGAGCCGTTTACAGTTGCCTTCTGGGAAATGTGTAAGACGGCAGGTAATGATATCACATCAGACTCCGGCTGTTCATGTTATGCATTGACAGGTGGAGGGAAGGCATAAGAGCCGAGCGTCCTGTGAAAGAAGGACGGGTGCTGTTAGGCCCTAATTGTCTCGCCTCGGCTGTTGATGCTAATGCAGAGATGTCTGCAATCCATTAGCAACGAGAACCAAATCCAAATATGACTCTCACTTTGACGTGATAAATAATTCAATAGGTAAAAAACATTTTACTGAATCACAACATGTCACAAAGAACCCGATACAAAACCTGGCTGCCTCGCTGTCTACTGCATACAAAGGCTGCCGGATTTTAAGGGCGGCATCCAAACCTAGATGCAATCTCGTACGTGACAAATGAATAGAAATATGCAGGCCGTCAATGCAAAAATCAGCCTGCCATCTCAAATGCACAATAGAAAATTACCGTCCGCCAGCATCCATTTATTTTCACTCGAGAACAATATGCAAATATAAAACGGGGAACGGCCCCTCGCTGACATTCGCTGGAATCGATCCTACAGGGGCGGGAGATAATAATACAAACATGCGCTGGGAAACAGTGTCCTGAATTTGCATGGCGCTGTTTATCTGTCCGCATGACAGCCAGACAAATGTAAAACACTGAGGTCAACAGAGCATGGGTCAATATGAATCTAATATTACAGCCATTAAAACCAGAACTGAAAACAAGTTTTGCATTTCAGTTAATGTCCACAACCCCATGAATTCCAGACAGGAATATAGTATTTTTCTAAAATTACAGGGCAACTTACAGTACAACACCCTTAAAGTCAATATCAAACAGAGTTTGCTACATATTTTACTTTTGTTCGATAACTTATTCAATAAGAAGGAGACTTTCCTATTGGAGGTTGAATCGGTTTCTGTGAAGGTTGTACTAATGTTTTGATGTTAAAGGGCCCAAAAATGAAAATTCTGTCATCATTTACTCATCCTCATGTTGTTTAAAACCTGTATGACGAAAGACCAATTTATCATTTTTGGGTGAACTAGACCGTTAGGTACATGGTGTCAATTAAGATTTGATTTGAGATTTAACATAATGTTCTCAGGTCACTAAGGTCCCTTGTAAATGTTATTGAGGTCAGACATGAATCAAAAGAACACCACCTAAAATATCTCCAGACCAGAATCTGTTTCCAACCATCCTCACACCTGCTTCAAACTCAGCAGCAAAAACATGTTGGCCACATGAACGAATGAGGTTGACCTAAAAAAACTCAAGACTCTATTACCACCTCTTACAAGACTGCAAAGTATGCACACTTCACGGTTCACGTAGAAGAAAAACATTAAACTTCAAAGAAATTGCCTATAGTCCCACAAAGAAAACGAATAAATAAAATATAATAAAAACTGCAACATTAGCTATTGTAAAAAACAGGTTAACGGCAGCTCGCATTCTGATCAGGGAAGTGATGTAACCTCATAAACACAGAGGAGGTAAAGTGCAGGCACTCGTGCGGAGTGCTTCATTGTTATTGAATGTTTTGAAGGACGGGTGAGTGGAGTGAAGTGGTGGATGCTCGTGATCGGTCGCTCACCCAACTCATTGAGGCTCTGGGCAGCTTTGGTGATCTCTCTACTGCCCCCCTGCAGTTGCCCTTGTAATCGCTTGCTCAGGTACAGAATGCGAATGATCCTCCTCAGCAGGTCACAAGCCACCTACCAGAGAGATTAAGATGAAAAGATGAAGCAGCTCTTCCTGACATTAGTTTTATGACATTTATGTGCATTTAACGTCCTGTATTCTTATTACTGCAATACGGTTTTTTCTTATACTGTTTTATGCAATCAACCCTAAAGAAGTAAATAATGTACATGTAATAAAATCCATAAATGAAAGACAATACAGATTAATTCGATCATAGCGTAATAATGGTTTTCAAAAGCAATACAACACTTCTATATATGCCTTAAAGTGATTGTTCACCCCAAAATGAAAATGCATTACTCAGAAGATATTTTGAGAAATGTCTCAGTGGTTTTGTGCCCACACAACAAAAGTCAATGTGGTTCAGTGTTTTTTGGTTACTGACGTTCTTCAAAATATCTTCTTTTGTGTTTTACAGAAAAAGAGACAAAGATGTGAATTTTATTTTTGCGGTCATAAAGATTATGCCACCTACTGTTTCTGTGTAAACCGTATGAAATGTTACCTTTTTAATATGGATTGAATATTACATAACGATAATATAATCAAGTAGAAATATATCCATGACCTCACTGAGATATTTTAAGACGCTTAGCAATATTCTATTAGTTAAGCATTAAGACTTTTTGTCATACACACATAAACGAATGAAAGAGCGTTTAGCTCACAACCCCAGTCAACAGTTACTATGTAATAAAAGAAATGAGAAACCCACTTAAGCCAGTATATTTGTCCTGCTAAACCACACGTATAAGTATAATGTTTCAATGAAAGCCTGTGGGCAGACAGCAGCCGGATGAAGGACTCTAGGTCAGTCTTTTTTGGGTTTCAGTGAATAGGTGCAGCTGATCTGTCCCAAAGGTACGCGAATCTGTGACTGTGTGTCTGATGGCTTTTTCCTGAGGTGACAGAATGTCAGATACTGTGACAGAAAGATTTCAAAAGGAACACAGAAAGACAATCGGACGTGTTCTTGTCATGAGCACTGCTCTTGTTCTTAAAGGGAATACAAATAAATTAAAATGTGTTGCTGAGGGCAAGGACGCATATGAGACAGACCCAGAGACAGAGAAAACACGAGATGATTTAAATGTGCGACATCAAACATAATCAAAAGGAAATATAAACTTTATAATAAATAGCAGAGCCTGGGGCTGACGTTAGATCTCCGCAACTATACGATTTTGAGTCCAATTACATTAACGTTTCTTTCTCTTAGGGTTTGGCTAATCTAAGTTGGTTTCAAGCACAGTTCACATTCATTTTGCATTTAGACATTCTTATGAATTCTATCCTCCACCTCAAAAATTTCACACATTAAAGCCAAAGACAAACTATACAAAAAATGCATGACCTTTGTCTCCCAGTACAAATGTATTATCTGATATGTAAAACTCCCTGACAGAGCATCCATAGTTTGTCAAGGTGCTTTGATAAGCAAATGTGAATAGGCAAATGTGTTTCTACACCAAAGTATATCCACACACAAAAAGAAATGGTGTTATAAAAGGTTTTCAGAGCAAAGGACGTTTTCAAAGCCACCGTGACCTTTCCTTGATTGTATTTCATTCATATTTAAAAACAATTCGACAAAACCACTAATAACACGGACCAGATAACCTGTAAATCTACAGGAGGTGTCTTGCCGGACACTAGCGTTCACCTGACTGATGAAGAGCAAGAGAGACAGACTTGTCTTTTCCAGGCCAGATTGACTTTTATTGATTTTTTTTCTGCAGGATTGAAGCTTTACTCACGATGGCATCGTGAACCCGAGTCAGGATGTGCACATGATAAAAGCCACATTTTGCTCGGTTGGGTAGCCCTAATGCAGCACTCAGATAATAACAGAGAGACGCACAATGCAGGTATTATTATCCCACAGGTGTAGTTCACAGAGATACAGGAAGACCGGAGTGCAAATATCCCATTTTGTTTTGCATTTAGGATTTTAAGATGCAAGGTTATACTCATTTCACCTTTAAACTGTTTTGGAAAATAATTAATTTAGGTTTGTTTTGCCGAGTGTTACTGTAAATCCATATTGGAAAAAAAAACTTTTTGTGTGCATTTCTGTTTTCCATCCTGGCTGCAATAGGAAATCTATCTCTATCTATCTCAGATGTCGAGCCAATAAACATGGAAATCAGGTCCCTGAACAAAAGCACACTGTTTGTAAAACAAGACAATCAAAAAGTAATGGTTCAGCAGAAAGCCAATCTCTTCTCTCTGCAGGAATATCCAGGGATAGGTGACAGGACAGATATTTGCATAACAGCAATAACAAAGATACCTGTAAGCGGGCCAGCTGGGCTGTCCGTGCCACAATTTTATTGTAAGGGTCAAGGATTTTGGTCCTTATCCTGAGAAAAAAAAAACACACATAGAAACATGCATCAGAGATGTCTCCACTTTGTAAAGTAAAAGTATGTGACTTTTTGGTATGGGACATTTTTCAGACCTGTTCAAAGCTGTACACTAAACTTTAAAAATCACATGGACTTATGGTTGAATGAGATTCTATTCGCAGGATCAGGTAACATCTGGCAACCTTTGTGTCATCATCGTCCACATCTCATTAATTAATGAAGCATTTAAATGTTATTAATGGAGTCATTTACCTGTCCACTGCACTCTGCAGGGCTGCAATTCTGTTCTGCATCATTTGTAAGACACCTGTGTGTGAACAGAAAATACAGGAATTCACTTCCCGTCTCACAAGAGAAAAGCCAAATGCACTGTGGTGGAATAATGCATGTGACAAGTCATCCCTCTGCTGGGGAGCTGTAAAATTGCACACACATTTAACATCAACTGTGTTTAAACTGCAGTACTGTTGTGTGTAATCCTAACACGTCAATGTCTGATATAACATGGCATAATGGTGTAAGTATGACGCAATACGTGTGTGTGATACAAATAAGAAACTGGAAATGTGATTTTAAAACGTAACAAATTTGATTATGGATATACTTTTACAAAAGGGTGCTTTTATGTCATCCAAGCGTCATTTCAATTACACAATCCATTGAAATGAACTTAATGACAATGATGACAAAAGATTATGTAAAGTATGTAGTGAATAAATTACCTTCAAGAGACTCAATCCCTGTTGCCTGAGCCAGTAGATCTTCATGTCTGGCCACTACCTGCGTTCACAAAAAGCACATTTATTTAGTAGGTTTTGCTTAGTTGAGACACAATATATGTACCTATAGGCAATAAGCCTCCAATTTACTCTTTCTTCTATGTAGCGTCAATAAAAATGTAACACAACGGAATAGAATAGGGTAGAACAGGATACAGTACAGTAGAATAGAAAAGAAGAACAGAGTAGAGCAAAGCAGAATACAAAAGAATGGAACAGTAGAGAGTAGAGGAGAAAACAATAGAATAGAATAGAATAGAATAGATCAGACTAGAATGGAGTAAAGTAGAATACAAAAGAATGTAACAGTAGAAGAGAAAACAATAGAATAGAACAGAATAGAATAGAATAGAATGGAGTAAAGTAGAATACAAAAGAATGGAATAGAATAGAATAGATCAGACTAGAATGGAGTAAAGCAGAATACAAAAGAATGGAGCACTAGTAAAGAGTACAACAGAATAGAATAGAATAAACCAGAGTATAGTAGAATAGAAACTTGTTCTACCAGCTCTATATTTAAGAAGTTACATGTAGACCACGTACAAACTTTAATGGACAAAGATCCACATGCAACTTTTCAAACCTGTATGACACACACTTAAAAGAGGGTTGTACACCACTCTGAATCCTACCACACGTGGGTATTGAAACACCGATGTTTACTTTGACAGGTGTGACTGACCTGACTGTGCAGCTCTTTATCCAGCTGACTGATGCCCTCTGCCAGCTTCGCCAGCTGTTCTGCGATGACTGCATGATGAATCGCTTGAGCTGTGTGTGTTTTCACATCGAATTCCTCTTTCAGGAAATCAGCATAGCACTCTGAAAGATCATTCATCCAGTGAAATAACATCTGAATCACTACAGAGTCACAGCTCCACGTAACGTTACAATGTAAACAGTAGATGGTCACTGAGGCTGCAGTGTTACGATATTATTGGAGGCAAAGGATTCAAAATAGTTTTTTTTACCTTCCTAACTAGCCTAAAAACACGATCTTAGTTTTATAAAAAGATTAAAAGCAGAATATGCGTATTAAAAATTACTTACCATCTTTCAGGATTGAATCGGCTGTTAATTCCTGACTTGCCTCCATAGCTGCCACTTCATCAGTGACGTCCTATTCCTGCGTCACGGTACGCCGCCAATGGCAAAGGGTCAGCTTATGAATATTAATTAGATGGACTGACGTACTTAAAAAGCAAGCTGGTAAAGCTGGTTTTTATTAGAATATTGTTTTACTTTTTAAATAATATATTTTAATGTGACTCTGTGCGTATATTTTAGCAAAAAATCTCGAAAATAATTAAAAAATATATTTATAGCGTTTTCTATTGACCAGAGATCAAATGTTAAACACGCCCACTGGCAACCGGAAAACGAAAGAGCACGCATGTGAATAATGAGACACCGGTGCAGTATCAGAACATGAGTTTTATTGTAATAATTTGACGAGTTTAATGTTGCAAGTAACGTTACGTTTAATGTTTGCATGAGCTTTGTTCTCTTTGTTCTTTAGCTGACTGAAAACGGAAAAGCTTTAATACGGAACTCAATATCGCGTGTTTGTACGGTTAGGCTTCGAAAAGATTCCCGCAGCATGTCATTTATAAAAGAGCCGGAATTGTACAAATGTAGTATTATAATATAAAATAACAATGCATAGTGGAAATGTCATGGACTTGTTTAACAGCGGAACTACAGTCAAAGTCTGTGCACCTATGGTCCGATACTCAAAGTAAGTTAAGTCCAACAGCATTTAAATGATAAACCCGAGGCTGAATTGTTATGGTCCTTCTATCTAAAACCATGTCATTTCTTTTCAGGTTGGCTTTTAGAGCTTTGGTGAGGAAATATGATTGTGATATGTGTTTCACCCCCATGATCATAGCAGAAGACTTCATGCGCTCTGCTAAAGCCAGAGACAGTGAATTCACCACCAACAAGAGTAAGTATGCTTTTATTCCGTGTATGTAAACTTTGAAATCATCTGTATATCATGTCATCCTAAATGTTGATGTAATTAACTTGCAGTTATCATTAAAAAATAGCACCGATGTGTACCTGTCAATCACAGACAGAAGTTACTGGATGCCACAACTCACCCAATTACCCATTTTACCTCATTCTTCTCTGCACGATTAGTAGATTATAATATGCGTTATATGCGTGGTGGTTTGTGGTTCATTTCCTTGTGCTAAGTGCAGAGTGTATGTTACTTTTTATAAAAGTTTCTGCCTAATGCCTTTTCACTTATACATTCATTTTTGTGTTTCGTTCAGGTGATCGACCCTTAATCGTGCAGTTTGCTGCCAAGAATGCACAAACTCTGGCAGACGCGGCATGTGTGGTGTCAGCTTTCTCAGACGGAGTGGATCTGAACTGTGGCTGTCCACAAAGGTAACATAATCTAATATTCAGAAAATGTTTATCACAAGTGTTTCACAGACAAGGTTTAAGGCTAGTCCCAGACTATAATGAATGTTTGAGCTGTCTTAACTAAAAAAATAACTTGCCCTGACATATATTAAATATGTGAGTGCCAATATTTTGTTTCAAGATGCACACCGGTAATGTTTTTTCTAATGCATTTTATAAATGCGACTTAAATATCCTAGTTTATCTAGGCATAGACCTTGGTCCAATTGTATAAACTTACTTAAGACTGTGTCTTAACTAGTCTCATTGACTAGCAATTAGCTAGGACTAATCAGTCTTACTTTTCATATTTCAATTAGCCCAATCTACCTTTTTATTTAACTGATTTAAAGAAGTTAAGACCAGTCTTGAAGAAAAAAAGAAGAAGACTAGTCTAAGCAGTTTATGCCACCGACCCCTGGCTTGAGCTCAGTCTTGTCTGTGAAACCGGGCCATTGTTTTAAAGGAACACTTATTATGGGGCGGTTTCCCAAACAGGGCTTAAGCCTAGTCCCAGACTAATTTAAATATTTGAGGTCTCTTGATCGAAAACAGCTTGCACTGACATATTTTTTTCGTCTTAAGATGCAGACCAGTAATGTTTTTTTGTTGTAAAGTATGTTTTCTAAATTGACTTAAATATCCTAATTTAACTAAGGCCTAGACTTAAACTAGTCCGTTAAACAGTGTTTTATTTACATTTACATTTAGTCATTTAGCAGACGCTTTTATCCAAAGCGACTTACAGATGAGGTAAACAATGGAAGCAAATGGAACAACATAATAAAACAATAAAAAGCATAAGTGCAATAAAACTGGTCTCACAAAGCCTACCACAGTATACACAGCTAAGTTTGTTTTTTATGTGGTTAGATAAAATAGGTCCTCATAAAACACTGTGTCACTTTATTCCAAATAATCTTACATTTAAATTAATGGGTAACACATTATGAACTAACAATAAGCAATTTATGCCTGGTTTCACAGACAAGGTTTAAGGCTAATCCCTGACTAAAATGCAAGGTTGAGCTGTCGTAACTGAAAATAACTTGCAATGACATATCTTAAAGGGGAACTCTGACCAAAAATGAAAATTCTGCCATTAATTACTCACCCTCAATTAGTTTAACATCTTTAGGAACTCCATATTCCCTAAAATCGCAAATTAAGGTTGTTTTGGAAGCTTTCTGACACCTCCTTATATTGCAAGTCAACCAATCTTCAAAGCGCTGAAAGTGCGTAAAGACATCGTAAAATTGTCCACGCGACTCCAGTGGTTCAGTATAAATTAATATAATGCGACGAGGATACTTTTTGTGCGCAAACAAACAAAACTAACAACTATATTCAAAAACTTCCTGATTTGAGTGTTAGTTTCCAGCGCGCGTTCCCAAGAGCCACACGACAGTGCATCCGGTGTCAGCATCGCTCGACGCATGCGCGTTCTGACCACACAAGCTCTAGGTCAGAACGCACATGCGTCGAGCGATGCTGACACCGCATGCACTGTGTCATGTGGCTCGTGTGTTTGGTTGTGTTGCAATCTATGGAGGAGTCAGAAAGCTTCCAAATCTTCCAAAACTAACTTAATTTGCGTTCTATGGAAAAACGGATGTTAAACTACTTGAGGGTTAGTAATTAATGGCAGAATTTTCATTTTTGGCAGGAGTTCCCCTTTAAAATATTTCAGTGCCATTGATTTGTCTCAAGATGCACACCTGTGATGTTTTTTAAAGAAGCTATTTAAATAAACTAATTTAAGAACTAGTCCTGGCTTAAACTAAACCCTGTCTGAAAAATATAAGACCAGTTTCACAGACAAGACTTAGCTTAAACCCGGACTATGTCTTATTTAATATTTAACTTGCTTTTATAAAAATACCTTAGATAAAAACATTACTTATGTGCATTTCGAGACCAAACAATGGCACTGGTTTTAAGATATGTAAGGGGGGTTATTTTTAGTTAAGACAACTCAAACATTCATTTTAGTCTGGGACTAGCCTTAAGCATCGTCTATGAAGACGGGCAATTGTTTATTAAGATTTATTCCTCTTTGTACTGTTTGCTAATGCCAATACTACATGCTTGTTTACTGTGCAATAACTAATGTTATCAGTTATAGCTTTTGATTTTAAAAATGTCTTTTAAAATGCTGACATTAACCTAAACTATCATTAATAAATGTTTGTTCATGTTAGTTCATGTATGCATTACCTAATGATGATATGGTAAAGTGTTAAAAATAAGTGTATAAAATAACCACCAAAAGTAGCTGTAAACAAAGTTTAAGACAACACGATGAGTAAACACACTTCTGAAATATATTTTAAATGTAAGAGCCGTGTAGTCTCATATTTAAACTCTTATTTAAGGCACTGATGGGATCAATTTCTGATTTCTGTAGATTTGATCACATTTTGACACCAGTGGTGTTGTGTTTGCTGCAGGTGGGCTGTGTCTGAAGGTTACGGAGCGTGTCTGATCAACAAACCTGAGCTGGTCAGAGATATGGTGAGACACGTTCGAAACCAAATAGGCAATCCCAATTACACAGTGTCCATTAAAATAAGGTGAGCGTGTGCTTGACTCTTAATAAGCTGAAGACACCTAAAGCGGCCATATCATAGATTTCTGTTAATTAATGCTGCTTCTGAGATTTGCATATTTTATCAGCTAACT
The DNA here is from genome assembly GCF_024868665.1 of Triplophysa rosa. Classification (NCBI taxonomy): domain Eukaryota; kingdom Metazoa; phylum Chordata; class Actinopteri; order Cypriniformes; family Nemacheilidae; genus Triplophysa; species Triplophysa rosa. Next base: position 3,487,489 of record NC_079913.1, on the reverse strand, counting down.
TTTTTGTTAAATTGATCATGTCATTATCTTTCTACTTAAATTAATAAATTAAGAGTTTTTTATTTTGTTTTATTCTGTAAGAATTTCTCATTCAGTTTAATGTTACACAACAGGTAAAAGTAAATTGTGATGTCTCATAAAATCAGGTGTTAATTCTATATATTTCTAAGTAACGAGTATTGTTTTTGTGTGATCCTCAGAATCCATAAGGATATCAGGAAGACGGTGGACCTCTGTCAGAAAGTGGAGGCAGCAGGTGTAGCGTGGATTACGGTTCACGGTCGTACAGCTGATGAGAGGCACCAGCCCGTTCACCACGATGCCATTAAGATCATCAAGAGCAGCCTGTCCATCCCCGTCATCGCCAACGGAGACATCAAGAACATGCAGGACGTGGAGTCCACCCGTGACCTCACGGGCGTGGATGGTGCGTGTGCGGTGCTTGACATCTGATCAGGTCTGATGTAGGCATTTCTCATCTGATGTGCTGTTGTTTGAACTCTTGCAGGTGTGATGGCTGCCCGTGGGTTGCTGGCCAATCCTGCCATGTTCGCAGGGTTTGAGGAGACCCCGCTTCAGTGTGTGTGGGACTGGGTAGACATTGCTTTAGAACACGGGACACCTTTTACTTGTTTCCACCATCACTTGATTTACATGTTAGAGCGCATCACCTCTCAGCCTGAGAGGAGAGTGTTCAATAATCTATCCAGTACTTCTGCGGTCATTGACTACCTCCACAATGCTTATGGCTCCTTATAGTTTGCTTTTAATGAATGTAGATTTTAAATTGAAATAAAGGCAGAAATGCATAATTTTTTAATACTTGCCTAAATAAGTGCCTTTTTATGATTAATATGGCTGCACTATTATGTCTAGACAAATTGGTATGCCATATTTGTAGTGCCTTTAAAATACTTATAGGCCCGGTTTCACAGACAAGGCTTAGCTTAAGCCAGGACTATGCCTTATAGAATTAGCATATTAAGTCGCTTTTATAAAAATGTTTTAAAAAGAAACATTACTGGTGTGAATCACAAAACAATGGCACTGACATATTTTAAGATATGTTAGGGCAAGTTATTTTCAGTTAAGACAGCTCAAACGTTTATTTTAGTCTGGGACTAGTCTTAAGCCTTGTCTGTGAAACCGGGCCATAATTATTTAGTTGATTTCTTTATCATTTTATCCAGCATGACCAGCGTGTCTCTAAAGCCAATGTACTGTAGGTGTATGGCTTTGAAAATGTATGCGTTTAGCAAGTGCTTTTATCCAGTAGTTTGTGTTTACATTTAATAATTTAGCAGATGCTATACTGTTTCAAAGTGACAACATAAACCAGTGGCTTGGCTAAACTTTTCTCTCCAATATTTTAAATTAAGACTGCAATACCAAGTTCTACCGCTAGATGTCAATGTACCATTCGGTTTCTTGCGACCAAACTACAGGACTTAAAGAGTACATTCCTCGAGATCATAAAAAATACATTTCATGAAGTGTTTAAATTTGCCGTGTTTGAATGTAAGCAATCTGCAAAGTTGTAAATCCGAAGGTGAACGAATAACAAAGTTATTAGCTTATAAAAAAGGTAATCGACTCTGAATCACGCGAACAAGCCATGACCTGTCCGAATCTTTAACCACAATGTACCTACGTCACTAGAAAAATCCCCGCCTACTGACTGCGAAAACTTAACTCTCTCCTCCCCAAACACTGTACTAGCTCGTTCGTGACGTGTGCATCATGTCTAAGAGAAGCTGTGTTCTATGTAGTGAAACTAAGTCAGTCTTATTTTCACTACCAAAGGAAGAACTTCTGAGGAAAAAATGGTTACTATTTATTTTTCAAACGACACCAAAGGAGTATAAACCGAACGTTTTACTTTGCGCGCGTCATTTTACCGAAGATTGCTTCATCAATCTTGGCGCCTTTACTGCAGGATACATTAAACGTCTTTCCTTAAAAGATGTTGCAATACCAACTTTATTTGGACCTGTAAGCTCCACCGAATCACAACCTGTAAGTGTGACTCTTTATTTTTGTCTTTACTTAAAATTAAATTTGTGTGACGTTATCTCATGTCTGTGTTTAGCTAACGTTACCGTTATTTTTGGGGTTGTTACTGTTTGTTTACCTAACGTTAGCTATAAACTCGTTGCGCTAATGTAAGTGTTCAACCATATTAACTCGCAAAGTCTTTATTTCAAGAACTGCGTGGTGTACTATAGTTATAATAACATCTGAAGATACGAACACCGTACACTGTATGCCGTGATAACTAACTGTTACAAGAGAAGTGTCTAAAACAGTCCTTTTTCTTACTGGCATCTGTATAAGGATTAAAGAATGATTCGTCAGACTCGGGCTCGAACTGGTAAGGTAAAATCGACGCCATCTCTCTCTATACACTGTTAATATCCAACCACCTGCGAACCGTAATACAGCAGTAATGATAGGCGGTCCATTTGCGACATGCTGAACGCGTTTGACCAATCACAGCAGACTAGACCATTTGACCAATCACAGCAGACTAGACCATCTGACCAATCACAGCAGACTACACTATCTGACCAATCAGATCAGACTACGCTGGCGGAAAGGCGGAGATTACACCGATGAATCGCGGAACGAATTTGAGAGTCGGTCAAGAAGTAAGGTAATAAAAACTGCTTATTATTACGAAATAATAGTATTTTTACATCATGTATGTACATAAACTTGTTGTCGGACACTCCATAAACCAAAATAAGCCCTTACAAATATTGAGGAATGTACTCTTTAACCAATTCAACAAATTGTTTATTTAAAAAAAAAAACTTCATTCTTCTTCCTAAATTCAAGCCCAGCTTTGGGCAATTGCTCAGGAAACCAGGAGAACTTCCTCAAGCATGCAGAGTCCAGTGGCTCAGTGGTAGTGTGTACTTGCCCTGGGCTTGATAGCTCAGGGTTCAAACCCAGCTTTGGATGATAATATCTTATGTGGACCAGGTATTTATAAAAAAGATAAAATGACCAGGAGAACTGTCATGAGCATGCAGTGCCCAATGGTCTGGTGGTAATGTGCACTTGCTCTGGATTTGGTAGTTTAGGGTTCAAACCCAGTTTTGGATGATAATATCTTATGTGGACCAGGTATTTATAAAAAAGATAAAATTACCAGGAGAACTTGTAATGAGCATGCAGTGTCCAATGGCTCAGTGGTGAGGTACACTACCCTTAGATCAAGGGGTCTGGGGTATGAGCCTAGGTGTTGACCTGCATCTGAATGGTGGTGTAGACTGGGTTCAAACCCCAGCTGAGGAGCAGGTACCTGCATCTGAATGGTGGTGTAGAGGTGGTTCAAACCCAAGCTGAGGAGCAGTGACCTGAGTGGTTCCAAGTGGGTGTAGAACAAATGCTGTGATGGCGTTAGGAAGAGTAAGCACAGGTAGTTTTGTTTTTGTGTGAGTAGGGTGGTTGTAGGTAATGCTAGCCAGTTCTAAAGAACTGTTGAGTCAGTAGGAAAAAAATTGTCAATTGTTGCTTAACCCTCTGCTTCTACACTCCTGAATTTCGGGGGGGAGACACACTCCAACATCCCCCCCCTTCACGGGTTGGTTGTATCTTCTGGACATCTGGACTGCTTGGTGTGTTGCAATTCCTCTCCTCTGGTCTCCAGCCTCTCCTAGTATCCAGTTGTGCTTGCTGGTCTTTGTGTTTTGCCCTCCAGCTGGCTTTGAACCTGGGACCTCTTGATCCAGTTTCAGTGCTCATCCACCTGAGCCATTGGGTCCTGCACATGTATGACAGTTCTCTGGGCGTATTTATCTTTTTTTTTTTTAAATCAGTTGCGCATAAGAGATGTCATTGAACACTTAAAGTGTCAGACGCCAGCCTTGAACCCTTGGCTACATGTTCTCATGTAAGTGTGCATCCATCAGAGCCACTGTGCCAGGCACATATGTGACAGTTCTCCGGGCGTGTTTATCTTTTATTCTTTTAATCATGGGCACATAAGCAATATTTTACAACACTTAAAGTGCAAAGGCCCAGGCTGGAACCCTAAACTGTCTCTTTTAGTGCTCAGTACGTGTGACAGTTCTCCGGGCGTATTTATTTTTTTTTAAATCAGTTGCGCATAAGAGATGTCATTGAACACTTAAAGTGTCAGAGGCCAGCCTTGAACCCTTGGCTACATGTTCTCATGTAAGTGTGCATCCACCAGAGCCACTGTGCCAGGCACATATGTGACAGTTCTCCGGGCGTGTTTATCTTTTATTCTTTTAATCATGGGCACATAAGCAATATTTTACAACACTTAAAGTGCAAATGCCCAGGCTGGAACCCTAAACTGTCTCTTTTAGTGCTCAGTACATGTACCTCTGAACCACTGGGTTCTATACTCTTGAGGCACTTTTCCTAGTATATCTATTTTTTATGTGCCTCTGAAGCACAGTAGAAATGTCAGTGTACCATAGTCCACTGGTTCAAGTTTCATGGTTAATACCTCTTAGTGGTGGGTGTCTTGGTGTACCTGAGTATTTTTCAGGGAGGTTCTCTTTTTAATATGATTACAGAACCTTAAAGTTTATGGGATTTGAACCCATATTTTCAAATACTGAATGAGAGAATTCAGCCCCTGAGCCACTGAACTTACATGGACTTATTGACCATTTTGATGGACAAGGGTGTTTGTTTTACCTGATTTAATAAAGCAAAAAGGTTTGCCGATTTTGTTGAATAAACTTAAAGTTTGAGGGATTTGATCCTGGACTTTTACGGAGTGAGCACTAAAGATCAACCAGTAAGCCATTGAGAGACTGCAGTGCCCAACGGTGATCTTTTGGGTACAGGTAGTATTTCTTTGTTTCATTTGTTGAAGAAACATAGAAGTTGAGGTATTTGAACCCAGACTTTGACAAAAGGAGCACAAGAGTTTAACCACTAAACCATTGAGTCTCCACAACTGTTGGAGAATATTTTTTGGTGGAGGTACAGTTTTTTGTTTCATTTGCTGAAGAAACTTAATAATTAGGGGACTTGAAACGGTAGTTTCACGAGTGAGCACAAGAATTCAACCACTAAGCCATTGAGTCTCTTCAGCATATAGCAGAGATTTTTGTATAGGTCGTTTTTTGTTTCATGTGTTGAAGAAACTTAACAAATAGGGGACTCAAATCCGTACACTCCCGAAGTGAGCACGAGAATTTAACCACTAAGCCATTGAGTCTCTGCAACATTCAATGATGATTTTTTTGGAAGAAGTATAGTTTTTTTGTTTCAATTGTTGATTAAGTTTAAGGGGTTTGATAATGGACTTTTACAGAGTGAGCACGAGAACCACTAAACCGTTGAGACTCTGCAACATTTGATGGTGATTTTTTTTGGTTTAGGTAGAATTTCATTTGTTGAAGAAGCTTAGAAGTTGAGGGATTTGAAGCCAGAATTTGACGAAGTGAGCACAAGAGTTTGACCACTAAACCATTGAGTCCCTACAGCATTTGACAATTATTTTTTTGGGTAGAGTTTCTTTGGTACGTTTGTTGAAAAACCTATATTAGGGGACTTGAAACCATTCTTTCCCAATGTCAGCACAAGAGTTTAACCACTAAACCATTGAGCCGCTACAGCGTTTGGTGACAATTTTTTGGGTGGAGGTAGAGTTTCTTTGTTTCATTTGTTGAATTCAACAACTAAGCTACTGAGTCTCTAGATCGTTTGGCGGTGATTTTTTGGTAGAGGTAGAGTTTCTCAGTTTCATTTGTTGAAGAAATTGGTGAACCAGGACATTTACAAAGTGAGCATAAGAGTTCTACCAAATTCTGAGAACAATACCAAAATTACTACATCAAACATTTATCACAGGGGTTGGACTTTTCCACTTAATTCAAATCAGTTTAATCACATTAGACAAAGAACACAGCAGATGTGGTGTTTCAGGCATCAAACTCATATTTAGTACTTGAAAGTATTGGTTTATCCCAACTGGATCACTATACAGTCCTTCTGGTATATTTGAGTTCATTTTGGGGGTCAAAGAGTGCATTAGGTGTTGTAGAAAACACAAAGCTCTAGGCTTGAACTCTGACATGTTTGGCACAGTGTTCAACTGAGTCAGTGTTCAGCAGATGGGCCAGAGTTCTCAATAATTATATATCAGAATCAATAAGAAAGACAAGAAAACTTAAATTCCAGAATTTTTAAAGTAAAATATTAAATATAATCAAAGAATCTTGTGTCTAAACAAAATTAAAATACTGGCAATATTGACCTGCACATCACAGAAATGGTGGACAAACAAAAGTGTTTTATTATTTTTACACAACCATAGAATTTTGTGCTGTAATGCAACTCGTTAATGTTGTCACATATTTAATGCAGGGCACATAAAAGCAAAGCAAATGTTTTGCGTGTTTGTGTAGCAGGACAAGTGTGGTAACTCAAAGCCACTTGTGGAGTCAGTGTGACCTGCATTCTCAAAGTGTCTGGGTACAGCTGGACACAACTAAATATATCCTCGAGGACCTTTAAAAACAAACTCAGTCTGTTTGCAGTCTGCACTGCCTGGATCACGATATTGTGTCTGATCGATTATTTAAACTTTCTCACCGATTGACAAGTAAGCATCTGCTAAACACAAGTCTGAAGATCCCTAGAGAGTTTTGCTTTCATGTTCTCGTAACCTCTGAAACACAATGGAGTACATTGAGCAGATGGATGAAGGTCAGCTGGTTGAGTATGCCATTCAAATGAGTCTTCAAGATTCACGCAGGTACGCACAGACATCTTCTGCGTATGATGTTTAAATAACATTTATCGTCATTGAAAAGCTATGTTTACACCTGAATGTGTTTTAATTCTCTCATACAGCACTTTAGAAACAGCCAGTGATGAAAATCTGAAGATTTTATCAGCAATAGATGAAGGTTAATGTATAGAACCCTTTATCTAAACAGCTCTTCTCTGGTTCTGAAAGTTGTCCAATCATCTGATATTACTCCACTGATCTGTTGTTATGCAGGCGATGTGTATGAACTGAGAAAAATGCACAAAAACAGCGATGCCTTCAAGGAAAGAGACGGCAGAGATTGGCTCCCTTTGCACAGAGCATCTGTCCAGCCAGATGCTGAGGTGCTGGAGACCGTCCTCATGGGTGAGGGGGTCTACAACACCGCTGCGTTCAAATTCAAAACATGACAATTAATGCACTTTAATATGCATGTTTTTTTTTTCTGGACAGCATCCTACGAGCTCACCATGGAGGAGACGACGGGCAACGGAGAGACCCCTCTGACTTTGGCTTGTCAAGAAGGACACGTGGAGAATGTGAAGGTTTTACTCCAACACGGAGCGTCCCCGCACAACACCAACAGCAGGAACGAGACTCCACTTCTGCTGGGTATAACAGCAAAAATATCACAAAATCACATCGGCATGTCTTGAGTTTGGTGATGTAAACCATCGAGTAGACGTCAGAGACACATACTTTTATTAAAACACACAATAAAGGTATAGTTCACACAGATGACAATTCTTTCATCATTTATTCCCTCTCATGTGGTTGTAAACCTCTATGTGACTCTTTCTCCCGTGGAACACAAAAGCAGATATTTTGAGAAATACTGTTTGTGTTCAAACAGTGGAAGTCAATGTTCAATCAACATTCTTCAAAATATCTTCTTTTGTGTTCTGCAGAAGAAAGGAAGTCAGACAGGTTTGGTCTGGTTTTGCATTAAGTCTCACATCAGTGCATGTAGCAACGGTCTCGATGTCTCTTCTCAGCTGTGAGGAGAAGCTCTTACGAGATGGTTCACGCACTGATAATGGGCGGAGCCTTCGTGGAGCAGCTGTGTTTGAAGAAATGGACGGCCACCCATGAGGCAGCCAAGGTGGGTTGTGCCGACATTATGATGATGCTACTGAGAGACGGAGGAAAGATCATGGGTCGCGACGGGCACGGGGTCACACCGCTGGGCATCGCCGCCGAGTACGGTCAACCTGAAGTACTAGACATCCTTATTCAAAATGGTAAGTAATGAGTATGCAACAAATGACCACGGTAAACCCAATAAAAAACGTACAAACAATTATTTTACTACAGATGAGCTAGTTGATGGTAACCTAGCTTTTATCTGATTATATTGTGTTGATTGTTTTGCATTATCAGATCTTTTGACTGTATTATGTTTTTATTTTTATTTTGTAAAGCTCTTTGGATGCCTAAATTATTTTGTTCTATTGTCATTTTTCTGGATTCTGTGTTTTCTGTGTAAAATAGCAATATGTTCCCACATAAAAAAAACAATGTACAACAACAACAACAAAATGTACAACTATGTATAGAGACAACTATGAGACATGCAAACTTTTTAATATGGAGAGAAAAGGTCATAAAATCAATGCAATTAAAACTGCAAACATTCTTTTTCTCATAATGCACATTCCTATTGTCATATTGTACATGAAATGGATTTCAAATGGTGTTTTCTATTTACTTTAACACAGGCTCTAATATAGCCTTAGATAGTAATACAGAAAAAGATTCCCATGAATTACCTTTTCTTTAACAGTAAACTGAATTATTTCTCTTACTCTGTCCTCCAGGGGGCGATGCAACCGCACAAGCCACAAACGGAGACAGTGTTTTATATGATGCTGCGGGCTCTGGGAACCTGGACTGTATTCATCTGCTCTTACAGCACGGTGCTTGCCCCAACGTAGCAAGTCTTTGCTATCAATTGCCTATTCACCGTGCAGCCTACGAAGGGCACTACCTGTGAGAACACATCTCATCAATCACTTCCACTACAGCTCTGCTTTTCCATAACGAAAACTTTGTCTCTTTTTAAATTAATAGGGCCTTAAGGACCCTCATTCCCATCACCACCAAGAGGGCCATCCGTCTTTCTGGAATGAGTCCGGTCCATTCTGCGGCAGACGGCGGCCACGTCGACTGTCTAGAGCTGCTGATCGAGAGGGGCTTTGACGTCAACCCCATCCTAAGCCCCCACATCTCAGAGAACTACGGCGACATGAGGAAGACGCCGCTATATTTCGCCGTCTGCAATGGTGATGTCACCTGCACCGAGATGCTTCTGAACTCAGGTGCCAAGACGGAGCTGGACCCGCTGTGCTGCCTCCTAGTGGCGGTCCGAGCTGGAAAATAAGAGCTGGTGCGGCTGCTTCTGGCACACGGGGCGGATGTCAACTGCATCTTTAATGTCGTAAGCGACACAATGTTTCCCACGGCCTTACAGTACTGCCTCAAGGATGAAATGATGCTGCGGATGCTCCTTAACAACGGTTACCATGCAGAAAGCTGTTTTGAATGTTCCCACGACAACCCTGTGAGGAGATACACGTGGGTGGAGGTTCACAGCCAGTCGTACAAAATCAGGAGCAATTCCAACAAAGTCACAGTAAGTAAAGTCACAACGTGTCACTTGTACACTGTATTTGCAGTTTACTTACTCTCTGTTTTGTGCTTTTTAGTTTTGTGAGTTCATAAACGTGGCGTGGATGGCACACTTGGCAGGGAGGGTCGTCCAAACTCTCCTGGATTACGTGAATCGCGTGCACATCTGCAGCACCCTGCAGCGGAACCTGGAGAAACAGGAGGAGTGGGACGACATCTGTGACATTCTCAGTAAGACACAGTCTCCATTACATAAACAGTGAAAATGTAGTGCAGTTTGTAATAAATAATTCTTTTGAATACCTTTGTTTCTATATGTGCATGTGATACCAGGAAACCCACGTCGGCTGAAGCATCTGGCCAGGTTGGTCATCAGGAGACAGATGATGCTGAGAAGACTGAATGATCCAGAGTTCATGAGCATGGTTCCTTTTCCACCAGCACTGAAGAACTTCCTGCTTTACAAAGAATATGATATTTATGGACAAATGGTAGAAAACTAGAATCTAGACAAGGATGTGCCATTTTTCTCTTTTTTAGTTTTATATCTTTATTTAGTTTCAAACTATTTTTTAGCTTATATGAATGTTTGTTTTTAAACAATATCATGTCAACAAATAAATCAATTTATTACACGTATCAGATTCAAGTCACTAATGCTTGCCTACAGGACTATCACTGGATCTGCACCGGCATACTTTCACACCCCCCTACACTCCTACACCCCATCAAGATCCCTGCGTTCAGCAAACCAGCGGCGTCTTTTATTGCCTTCTTTTAAGGGCAGTAAATCGCTCTCCCGCTCATTCTCCTTCACAACTCCTTCCTGGTGGAACATTCTTCCTAACTCGGTCCGGTCAACCACATCCCTCACAACATTCAAAACACGACTTAAAACCCATCCTTTCTGTGAATACAAAAAAACCTCTTTCTCTCAACAAGTATTGGTCTGGCTTTTGTTGAAACTAGTAACTTTGTATTAGCACCTATTGTATTATTGCTCCTGTATGACGTATCGCTTATTGCTCCCTGAACTCTCTGTAAGCGTCTGCTAAATGAAACTGAGCTCAGATTTGTCAAGTCTGCAATCAAAAGTCAATATTATTGAAGATCTCAATATGAACTCAAACATTTCTCATCAAATTGACCCAAATCCAGATTATTTTACCTCTACAATCTACATTCATTTCAACAATTACAGTCTCATTTATTTCCTAAGCAATTTTAGGAGAAACATCTGAGACAAAGTTGACACATGAGGTATGAAAGAGCAACCTCTGAGCAATGACCCTGTGGGATTAAGCGGAAGCTGGTGTTGCTAGAGACTCGTGTTATTAGACCAACAACATTCTTGTACTGTCACAATGGGCGGCGTCTCCGGAGAGACAGCGGACATTGTGCTCCTGTCATAAACACAGATCAACACACAGCTTATTAAACCATGTCCTCCTTAAACCAAAACTTAACATTACACAAACTCGTCTGAGAGTTTGTGTTTTATAAAATCCATAAATACCACCGTATTAACATCTTTATTCAGATTTAGCACTTTCCAGACACACTGGATTTGAAAGTATGACGTGCATGCTGATAAATGCATTAATGAAGCATTTTATTCCTGATGACATCAAAAGCGAGACGAGACCTGATTTATATAAATCCTCATGCTGGTTTATGTCGAGCTGATAACGGCTCTTGAAATAATCTGTCCCTCATTATCAGCCTTGTGACGTGTTCTATTAGCTCTCTGTGGTATTTTTGGCACACATGGAAAACTAAAAAGCACCAAAGGGCATTGTGGGTAGTCAAATTCTAAACATACCACATGTAATACGTTAAAACTTTGTTTTGTTTTTAATCATATTGATGATGTTTGACTGAAATATTGTATTACACAGATCTACCCATATCTGTTTTTTTACTTTAAGATTATTTATTGAAATTAAAGAAAGCAGTGACAAATCTACAGTAAGTGTTTCCCAAATGAAGTTTGGGTATTGTAAGGGCATCACTGTTCCTCTCTCAGAGTCTATCTGATCTTATTTTGGACATGAACAATGCAGTTAGGATCTGCTGACAGGTCTCGCTGTGGCCATGTTGTGAGCTCACAAGCTTTTTCAGGCTCTGTCCGATTGACTCCCACCTCCCAAAAAAGAAACGGCATCATGGGAAGGGCTTTGTCCCGCTCCTTTCTGATCCAGCTCTTAAGACCCCTCCAGCTGCCCACCACGGCAGATTAGCGCTCACAAACGCCACTCCACAGATCCTCTGATGATCCAGTACTGACAGGAGTCCTAACGCACAGATCAGAACACCTGGAGGACATGAGCATGTTTGGCTACCGGCGAGAATTGAGTAAATATGAAGATTTGGATGAAGATGAGCTGTTGGCCTCGCTGACAGCCGAGGAGCTCCAGGAGCTGGAGAAGGAACTGGCTGATATCGATCCGGACGGTAATGTTCCCATCGGACTGAGACAGAGAGATCAGACCGTCAAGACTCCAACCGGGACGTTCAGCAGAGAGGCTCTGATGAAATACTGGGAAAATGAGACCAGAAAACTGCTGGAGGAGGAAAGAATCGGATCCACAAGCCCGGGACAGGTAAGTGATCTACTTACTGATCGACTATTAGAAGATTTCGATTAGCATGATCATTTCTTATTTGGCAAACATTTGCTAAAATAGGCAAGTGCTCAAGTAAACCTTAATCATTGGAATACACTTGAAAAGTTAGAAGATAAAGAAAGCTTTGGTGTTTGAAAATCTAACAAATATCTCCCAAAAAGCTACGGAATGGTTGTAAATAAAAAAAAGAAAAATTATATTAAAATACTACTTAAATACTGTTAAAATAGTGTATATAGTTATTTGAATAAAACTATATATTTTAACTATGTAGTAAAACATAAATCATTTCTGTTCATTGAAATTAAAATAAAAAATATTAGCCTAGCTATTGTCTGAAAAACAAAAATGAGAAATGTTGCGTTATTGAAAGAAGTTGAGGATTAATTAAACTTAATTAAATTTAACTTATGCAGCAATTTAAAATAAAAAAATGTAAGACGACAAAAGTACATACCATAATTACTACAAATGAAACCTAAATTAACATTAAAACTAAAAATGTAAATAACATTTACATAAAAGCTTACCTAAATATATATATATATATATATATATATAAACCTCAATCACTCCGATGTTTTTCTAACAATGATGTTATGATTTTAGAAAGATGAAGACAGCAAAGATGATGATGATGATGACGAACGCATTACCGATGCTGAAGAGTCTGAAGAGGAAAAAGAAGAAGATGAAGAAAAGGAGAAAGACAACCGGAAATATCGTGAAGCTGAAAAACAAGAGGAAGAAGATGAAGAAAGTGAACTTGAAGAGCCAGTGACAGAAGAAGAGGAGGATGAAGATGAAGAAGAGGATAGTTCTCCATCAGATTGTCCTCCTCAACATCAGCAGCGTTTATCCTCTGACAGTCAATCAAATCTGAGACCGACGGAGCCTGTGAAGCGATCCTCTCCACTCATGTGTGAACCAAGAGTCCAATCTCAGGAGTCCAGTCGCATGTCAGGAAACCCCACGGTGGTGGACGAGGTTCTGGAGAAGATCCTCAACAATGACTCTAAAACCACTGAAGTCAACCTCAACAACATTGAAAACATCTCTCAAGAGACTCTTGTACGCTTTTCCGAGGCCTTGCGTTCCAACACGCACGTGCGGTACTTCAGTCTCGCCAACACGCACGCGGACGACCAGGTGGCTTTTGCCATCGCCAAGATGCTGAGGGAAAACTGCCACATCACAAATCTTAACATCGAGTCCAACTTCATAACAGGAAAAGGCGTCCTGGCGTTGGTGCAAGCCTTAACCCGAAACAGAACTCTCACGGAGCTTCGATTTCACAACCAGAGGCACATCTGCGGAGGACAGGTGGAAATGGAGATCGTCAAGTTACTCAGGGAGAACACCACGCTCATAAAGCTGGGCTACCAGTTCGACCTCCCCGGTCCTCGTATAAGCATGACGACGATTCTGACCCGCAAACAAGACCTTCAGAGACAGAAGAGAATGCAAGAGCAGCGGCAACAGGGCGGTGTGGCGACAAACCCACGAACCTCCGAGCTCCAGAAGAGCGGCACTATGGTTTCCCCCTAAGGCTCGCCTCGGAGTTCACCGTGGTCATCTCCAAAGTTGCCACGTGTTGACATGTCAAAGAAGAACGCTCCCCCTGCTCCACCACCACCGCCTCCACCCCCGCCTCCTCCACCACCAGCGCCTCCATCCAAAGCCTCCGAAAAGAAGGCTCCAACTAGAACGATAGCGGAACTAGTCAAACGTCAAGAGGAGACAAAGAAACAGCAGGGTCCGACTAAACCCAAAGCTAAAAAGAGCAAAAAAGGGCCAGGGAAGAAGACAGAGACTGACAGTGTACTGAAGGAGCTGAAGAACGCTTTGAGACCCATTGGAGACCGAGAAAATTCCAGACCATCAACACCACAACGCAACGCTCATGATGATCTCATGGCCGCCATCAGAGGAAGCTGCATCAGAAACCTCAGGAAGGTGAGTAGCACTCGTAAAGGGACAGTTCACCCAAAAATACAAATTCATCCCCCTACACATAAGAAGCTATTCTGAGAAAGTGTTTTCGAAAATAAAGAAGTTAAAACAAGTGAGAGCAAAACCTTTTGGTTATTAATAGAAACAAAAGCAACTTGCTTGACTCGACTTGAGCAACTTGGGCGGTTATTCACGCAAGAGTTAATACACAATATGGTATTTACTCTCCTGAATTGCGAGTGATGTCACAGCATACCTGTCATTGTAGCCGCACCTGAGGTGACGGGATGTTGAGCAAGGTGCATTCTTCAACTTAGAAACAAAAGTCGAACAAAAGTCGAGTTTTCATAACTGCAATGGAAAATTCAGCATCACCCTCGGCCCGAGTCATCCTGACCCCAGAAATTCTTCACACTTAATGCTGCTATAAATAGAGGCCATTTTGTGTGTCCTGATAAGACAGATGCCGTGAGTAGGAGTAAACATGAGCAAACACAACATTAACATACCTCACCCGTTTTTGTTATATAATCGATCAATTATTGACAGATTTGCATGAGTTTAATGAACTGTGAATATATTGGGTAACACAAGTGAAGGGATCAAACCTTGTCATTCTTCACAGGTGGAGGTTCCATAGTATCCTTGGTAACCGGACTGTAAGACTCTGAAACCCAACAGAAATCCAGGTGAAAGAGGAAAATCTGTGTATATAAATCTCACTTCAATGATATAGACAAATGTTTTTTTATTATTATTTTTTTTTAGTGAGTGCATTGTTAATGCTTTTTTAATAAATGTAAATATATTTGATTTGACTTCAAATAATACTGTTCATTCTGTTGATCTTTAATTCCATTAATGCTTTATGTATTATAAAGAAAAAAGTAATATGGGTAGCAATTTAAATAAATTCACAAAATAATTCATGATCTATTAAACACTCAATAAAATCAAATTGCTTGTGGTTTTCAGTACATATCTGTTCCATCAGAGGTCATCTAGATTATAATATTTTCTTAATTTAAAAAGAAATGTAAATAAAAACCAAAATTATGTACTGCGGCACGTAGCGAAAAATAAACAAAAAATACTTAAAAACTGCTTAAGAAACTGAAGTCATATCATGAGGTATTCAATCATAAAGGAGATACAAATGAATAATACTCTGGTATACTTCGGTTTTACTATAATAAACAAGTACAATTCCTAGAAACTTGGAAATATAGTATACTAAAGTAAATACTACAAAATACAATATTATACACTACCAGTCAAAAATTTTGGGACACTTGAGTGAAATGTTTCTTATTATAAAAAAAAAACTTTTGATCTGAAGGCATATGCTTATGACTGAATTATGACAAAAATTTTATTTTTGTCTACTAAACTAATTAGTTTAGTAGACAAAAATAAAAGTTTGCAAACATGCATCTTTTTTCATGACAAAACTAACATTTTATTAAATAACAATGTTTTCGAAATGGATGACTTTGACTGAATAATGAAGAAAGAACAGCCAATAAGAGCACAGAATAGATGAGAACCCTTTAATATCGTTTAAAAAGCATCTCGGGGTGAGACCTCAAGAAGATGCTTGATAAAATGACAAGAAAAGATGATAAAATATAACATGTTTTGAATATTTTTTTAGTTAGTTTAACATTATTCCCATATTTACCTTTGTTTTATTTCATAATTTTTATGAGTTCATAATTTATAATATCTAAAAATATGAACACAATCAGGTAGTGACTGGTAGTGTACAACAATATACAATTTACTAGTTTATTATAGTAAATACTACAGAATACTGTAATATACAAGAGTATACAAAATACTAGTTTACTATAATAAATACTACAGTAATTTTTCATGTGAGAGAATAAAATTACTTCTACCATATGATTTGTGCTACTTAACAGAATTTACCCAAACAGTTAATGGCTTAGGAAAGGGTCAACAACAGACGACCAAAAGCAGAGCCCAGAAGACTTACTGACACTAGCTTGAAATCAGATTCTCTTAATCCGTGTGTTTGTATGTCTTGGAAAAGTTCCCTGGATCTAAATCCACTTCACAGCTGCTCATCCTGCACACAGAAATGATTTCAGCAGTTATCCACATGTACCTTACAGCAAAAAACTGTCCACAAACTCAAGTTACTATTCCAAATCACTATTTTCACATACATCACAATCTGTAATAAACAATTAAAGCGGATAACGTACCCTCTCGTGGCTCTCAGGTGGAGAAATGGACACCGCGTCTGTAAGGCGTCTTGACCTGAACTGACATCTATTCATGTGTTGTTAATGTGCATCAATAATTTTGCATATGAACAAATCACAAGAAAATGAAACTTAATTTTGCAGAGGCTTAGAATGAAAAGACAAATGAATAAAACAATCCACAATATCAGGATTTTGTAAATATAAACATTTATTTAAGTGTACAATTAAAATGTTTTTGATCAACCTCATTTCAAAGGTTTCGAGTCGCAAAGAAACCTTTGAATGAAATTAAAGGAGATCAAATGTTAAACAGCTGTATGGGAATGTAACATTGGCATTTATGTGATTTAGTACATTATAAGTAAAAGACTGAGAGCGTATGAATCACGTTAAGATGTTTAAAAATGAACATTAATTCTAAACATGAACTGTATCGGTTCTCTCAATGACAGACAAAACATGTGAGAAATTGTTGTTTTGTTGGTAAAAATGCAAACTGGCACAAAGACAGATACACAGAGATTATTTCTGACAACTGTAGTGTTATATCCGGGAATTCTGAAAGAGCAGCTTGCACACAATGTGTAAACGTAACCGTGACATTGCATTCATATGCCCATCATTAAGTCTTTTTTAATATTGTTCGGTTCATGCAAAAATATAAACCGAGTCTCTGAGCAAATGTACAAATTAGAAATGGAAAAAAATATGCATTTTCATTACGAAAATAATAGTGCTTAACTAGGATCTGAATAAGAAAAGGTAAAGTACAGGAGAAAAGTATGAAAATAGTGTTCTCGTCAAATAATCAACGTCGATTTCCCTTTAGCGAATGTTACAAAAAAGACCCGAAAATATTAAACTCTACAAATCAAGAAGACTTGATGTAAAATTGCACGTGAATCCAGGAAAGGAAAACTTTACAGATTAGATGAGGTATTGCACAGATGAGTACAAAAAAAGGACAAAGGCAACAAAAATGTACAACAAATCGGTCATTTACATTATAATGCATTACGATTTATAAAGACAACATCAATGTAGTGTCTTCATTCTTATTGTTGGCCCTAGTCAAACGAATGATCTTTATCAGTCTTCCCACTCGTCTTCATCTTCAAAATCTTCCAAATCATCATCATCCTCATCGTCATCTAAAAAAACGAGAGACAAAAAATAATTTAAAGGTTTCAATATAAATCATAAATCTGTAGATCATAAATCTACAGGCAAAAAGAAAATCAAGATGAAACAGTAGTCAACACACCTGATGAATGGATGGCTTTGCTTCTCTTCTCCATCACCTGCATCAGTGCCCCCACAATATCACCTGAGGGGGCTGAA
Organism: Triplophysa rosa; assembly: GCF_024868665.1. Taxonomy (NCBI): domain Eukaryota; kingdom Metazoa; phylum Chordata; class Actinopteri; order Cypriniformes; family Nemacheilidae; genus Triplophysa; species Triplophysa rosa. Next base: position 3,469,943 of record NC_079913.1, on the reverse strand, counting down.
GTGGACGTGGCCGAGTCTGTATTATCTGTCACCTGAAAATGTCACATGACCAGAATAAAGTTACATGTTAAATGTGTTTTGCTAAACCGTTTTGCTAGAAACATCATCTCTGGCTGATAAAATAGTCATGCAAAAGCTTTATAAAGTTTATTTAAGTTGAATATATAGTAGTTTATATATAACAGTTTATTGTAATAATTAAATTTAATAATTACTTTAAGTAATAATTTAATAGTTTAATTGAACAATTTATTTTAACATAATTATTTAATTTATCAGTTAAATATAATAATTTGATGCAATGATTTAATTTCACAATTTAATGTAATAATTTAACGTAATACATAGTAATTTATTTTAATTTAAAACTTTAACTTAATTTATTTTGATTAATTTAGTTTAATTACATTTTCACATTCGGGCCTCATTGTTAACCAATTTGAAGTTCACCTGAATCTCAGTGCAATGCAATAAGATACATTTAAAGTCCCAGTGAAATAAAACATTACAATGCCTATTTTTTCATGAAATACTGCAGTGTTTATTGTAAATAGTTATCAATGTGGGTCATTCTCTTTAAAAAATTTGTGTGCCCTCATAATCTTTTTTTTTAAATCTGAAAATGCACTTCCTTCCTGTAATGACTAACCGTCTTAAATGACATATGTTAGACGGCTTGGGCGGAGCATCTGTTAACTCCTCCCCTTCAACTGTCAGTCTGCTGCCAGTTCCATTTCAAAATGCAACGGCTGTTTTTACACATCCAATCAAATCGTTGAGAAAGACGAAAGCCCCGCTCACTATTTTTGCTCATTAGAAATTCCATTTCACTCAGAAATGCGTCAAAATACGGAAGTAAAAACGATCGCAACTTCCAGTTCACGGGGACTTTAAGAGAACCATACAGTAGATTTACACTCCTTACAATAGATTTTTCATTTTTGTCAACATTTCTTTAATTCTGGAAATACTTTTAAAAGCCAACTTACATTTTTAAGCTGAATGCCCAGTCGGATCTGGTCTAAAAGGGCGTTGCGGCCTCCGCTAGATGTGGGCTTGTTATTTTGCTCCACTCTCTTGAGTGCCGCTCCTTCTCGAATCTGATCAAGGAGTGCAGATTTAACCCCTAGAGGCTCTCCAGAATCCACACCTGGTAGCAGAAGTGGCGCGGGAGGAGGCAGTCCTGGTGGTGGCGGCGGCGGTGGCCCACCCATTGGAGGAGGAGGTGGAGGAGCCGGCGGCGAGAAGGAGGCGGGTTGGGGCGGTGGAGGAGGCGGGGGAGCTGACCCGGGCCCTCTGCTGGGTGGAGGCGGCGGTACACCCATACCCGGTCGGGAGGGCGGAGGTGGAGGGGGCGCTGTGTTGGGTGCTCTTGAGGGTGGCGGAGGGGGCGGTGCTCCACGGCCCCTGGAGGGAGGTGGAGGAGGAGGTCCTGAGCTGTGGATAGGTGGTGGTGGCGGTGGACCTCCTTTTGGAGGCGGAGGCGCTGTAGAGAGAGAACGGGACATGAGTTATCGAGCAGCGAATTAGGCAAAAATCTATAAAAATACCCACAACTTCTCAGACTTACCCTGACGTCGAAGTTCATCTTTTACAGCCTCTACCCCTCCTTTCTCCTCAATGAAGTCATAGATGACTTTCGACGTCTCTTTGTCTTTCAGCTGATCTTCTGAGATGCCGCACATGTCGAAGAGTTTCTTCAGGTCCGGGTCCAAATTATTCAGCTGAGAAAGGAAACGGCATGACTCATTTTTTAGTTTCTTTGGACAAAATCATTGTATGATGAAGCTGTTAAGCTTTTTGTTTGTTAAAGTTTGAAAAGTGTACAAAAGTTTCTAAAGAAATGCTAATTGGTTTTATAATTTTTATTCTCTAAGCAACTTTTATGCATTTATGCACTTTCAAATGCATCATGCTGCATTTTCAATATATGTAAGTATAAGGGGTGAAACACAATACAGGGCTTACAATTTTTTCCACAACATTCTAAGTTTAATTAAAGCTTTTACTAACTTAGAAGTTTTAAGTTTTAATAACTTATTTAATACAAAAGGAATACTGTTTTTTTTTGTATTGCAATATATTGTGCCATGATTTGAATACACCCATAGCATGTATGTAATATATAATCTATTGAATATATGTAAGCAATATTTAAGACTTTAATATTAAAAAAATAGGCCTCAAATAAACTCTGTTATGTAATCTCTCATTCAAAAACGAAACACTGATCCAAACAACACAGAACATTTTTAATAACTCAACGGGAAAAATATGATCCCACATTTTGATAACAGTGATTGTTTTGGATTATGAAGATACACACCCCCAAATCCCATTGTGTAAGAGATGACTATCGTGTTTCTGAATGGGATCCTACAATGACCTCTGACCCAGGAATCGAAAACATGAAAATACTCACATCAAAGCCTGTGTTGGGATCCCAGCCTACATGTCCAACGTGTCTGAAACACAAAACAAGAGACACGCTTTATAGAGACGCATACAAACATTAGCCATCATCAGAAACTGTATAAGCAAATTAAGACAAACTGGAGATTAAAAGAAAATCCGGGCACTATCAAGAATGAATTTGACGCCATCGCCAATTAAACCATCGTCTCTTTTGGTTTACAACAAATCAACCAGAATCCTGAAATCAACCTGGATTATCACTCACGTTTAATGATATATTACATGAGATTGTCCATCCGACTCTACTTCACAACCCCAACAATCTACACAAACCTCCACGAATCCAAAAGAACGTTTAGTGGAAGGAAATAAAAAATGAACTGTGATAAAATAGTACAGTAAGAAAAGTGGAGACATTTTGATTTCTCACCGAAAATTGCTCGGGGTGCCAATTTCGGCCTTGGATATTTTCTTTTTCTTGTTGTTGGTTTTGCCCTTGTCTTTCTTCTTGAAGTTGCTGTGGAGGTTGATGTTGTTCATCTGAGAGTTACTGTGATAACGCGGACTGTTGATCTCTGGGTTCTTTATGTCCACCGTCGCCATTGGCAAAACAAGTCCTGAGGGTCCTGATGGTCCTAAAGATTCAGAAAATGATTTTGAAACAACAGCACGATGGCATTATGAACATTTTTGGTTTTGCACAATTTTTCCTATTAAAAACACTAAACAAATCCAACCGTTTTGGGACAGTCAAGAAAAAACCTACCGACTTCATACTCAAAAACTAAAACAACAAAGACTTTCCCAGCGATCTTTTGAGCCCTAATAAATCATTTTCTCAAGTTAATGACATCACCACCTACCTGTAGTCTCACTCTCTCTACACCTGTACACAGGTGAGGGTGAAACAGACCGGCTAACCCCTAAACTCACGTCCATGAGGATCTGACCCATCACCACGGTGTGCCGCAGGTTGACCGCAGCGTCTGAGAACGGAGCATAAAGTTCGTCCTGTGGGAGTACGAGGCAGTGCAGGGGAGCCAGGCAACCTCCCACATCCGAACCCCCGTCAAGGAGCTCATCAGACGGGGCAGAGAGAAAGGTGGTGCAGAACATCATCTCTGAAGTCTACGATCCAACCGAAACGCTATCAAAGGCTGGAAGCGCACATGCTGATATGCACAATGCAGGAGTCTCCCCGCCTTTGAAGACTGCTGCCTGACAGCTAAACCCCGCCCCCTTTTAATCCCAGCAAATGACACCGCACCGCTGGATTTTACATAACCGTTAAAGCCAAAAATAATCTGCTGTACATCTCCGGGGGCACACGGAGCACAACAACGGTCTGTGATGAGGACACGGTACATTTCACCACAAATGAGAAGCTTATTATGATTTCTGTAGCATTACAGTGATGAGAAACAGGGGCACATAAAACTGTAAAATGGCTTTAATAATTCTTGCTGGTTATTTTTCGGGTACAGTATGACTCTCACGTGTTCTGTATGAGAGATTTATCAATGAGTCTTAAAGGGACAGTTCACCAAAAAATATCAATTCTGTCAACATTCATTCCCCCTCACGTTGTTTAAAACACGTTACTTTCTTTCATCAGTGGAACGCAAAAGAAGATATTCTGAGAAATGTGGTTCTGTGTTCATACAATGGAAGTCAATGGGGTCCAATGATGTTTGGTAGGACAAACTACCAAACATTCGAAATTATCGCGAATGTGTATATCACAATAGTTTGCAATAACTGAATCATTTGAAAAATTCTAAAAGTTATGTATCTTTAAGTTTTAATTATATATGTGAGATTTAATAAAATAAAAAAAATTGAAATCGCAAGTGCTTCTGGACCACATTTAGCAGACGCTTTAATCCAGTTTCAGGTTGACGCAAATAGCATAGAGACAGTGTCTGATGTGTGGAAGATGATCAAGAATCAGAAATAATGTGACGTATGTATGTTGGTTATATAATATTTTTAGTTTTTAAATACATATTTTATTGCATCGTATATCGCATTTTTCTTTAATCTCGTTCAGTCCTATTGGTTATACAGGTATACATTTTTTAAAATATATTTGATACAATTTAAATTGTACCGTATTGTATTAAAAGGACACAAAACTGACAAAATCTGTCATTTTTTGTTACATCTTGACAGAATTCAACTTGTGAACAACCTACCATTAGAGGGCTCACGTCTCTTCTCTGCAAGACAAAATGAAGACAACCGTTATTACTACACTGACCACCGGATGCTTTACATGTTTAGTAGTGAAAGAGAGACACGCTGAGATTTGAGGTCATACAGAAGATCAGAGAGACTGTGCGTCTGATGTTAGTTTGTCGGCGGAGCACAAAGAAGTGAATGAGACGGAGAACACAGTTCTTTCATTGTCCCTGCAGAAGCTGCCGAGTCAGTGCACATAGATGGCGGCGGAGGAGGTGTTTAAAAGAGCAAAGCTAATCACAACCAGACCTACACGAGCGGACCCCCGAGGGTCCCACAGACATCAAAGAGAAGATTACAGTAACAGACGGAGATGTACAAAAGCAGCCTCTCTTAAGAAGAAAAGATCAAGAGAAAGCATAGATTGTTTAACAGAGAGAAATCAGAGGAGAATACAGTACATGCCAGTTGTCAGGTTTGAGAACACACACAGGTTTAGTTACCGGTTTTTCTCAGTCTTCTGCCCATAAGATCGCTGGTCGCCAATTTGAAGCGCTTGGCTTCCTCTTCACTGGCAAAATTGAGTCCGATCTGACACGTCTGAAGTGCAAAATAAAGATGCTTTACATTGACTTGTGTTACACAAATCAACTGGATTAAGAGTCTTCCAAACAGAAAGCACATTTAGTGTGTCTTAAACTTAATAAAAGAAATGAACATTTTTACTTCCGTACTGCGATATATCTGGAGGTGAATTGTATGAAGACTTTTTTATCTATACAGAAAAATGTTTGTTTATTATCTTTAAAGAATTTTTTGTTCAACAAATAAACTCTACAGCTTTCACTTAAGAGGAAATCAGGCCTAATCACCTGAAAAGAAAATGTTACAAAACTTTTATTTAAATAATACGTCAAACAAACTTCCTTACTGTAAATAAAACACATGGATGAATCGGGCACAATAAGATCAGGAATATGCAGCAAACAAACAGACAATTTAGATTTCATGTTAAGTTTAGGAAGCTGAATCTGCGATCAGATTGACGGTCTGCTGAGGTGTGAACAACGCATATACGTTTCGGTAAATATAAAACATTATGTTGGTACACGACTAAAGTACTTACGTCTCCAGCAAATGTGACAAAGTAAGACTTAGAGTTGTTTAATGTAAAGTTGTTGTAAACCTCTTGGTCAAACAAGATTTTTCCGTCCTGTCATACAGAAGAGCAAATTCATTACATTTACATTCATGCATTTGGCAGACGCCTTTATCCAAAACGACTTAAGTTGCATGATACTATACATTTGTATTTGAGTATGTGCGCTCAATGCGCGAATTCACTGAAATAAAACTCAATAAAACCATCAATAAAGTGGATGAAAAGAAGGGCTTTTGGGTATTAAAAAGAAACTTGAGCCAGCATGTGTTAACTTACTTTCATATCGAATACTCTGATAAAATAAGATTTCTGTGGATTGTCTTTCACCAGACTGGCCACCCCACAGCATTTCTTCATCCACGAGTTTCTGTCGGCTCCATAGACCTGCACCACAGCTGAACACAAGCTCTGTCAAAACCAGAGAGAAAACATTCATATGTGAACGTACAAAGCTTTCAATTGTACGTGTATGATTTGCACAACTCTATTAGAGACTTTAAGACTTCTTCTTGCATATCACATTTTCTTCAATATCATGCAGCCCTCCTAAGTCTTTTTACCTCGTCACATTTATTTCAGAAAAAATCATCATTTCTGTGATAATTAAAGTTGTCGACCCATAAAACTGCCACAGAGAAACAAGTTTATGGTTGAAAAGCCGAAGGGAGCGTTCCGTGGTCGGACTGCAGAGACCGGGAACAAACCGCAATGTCATTCAAGCACCCCACACAGACCCAACACCTTATGATGGATGAGTGAGAATGACACACTCGCGCCGGAAGCAAAACGCTCGCTCACAAACGGCCCAGGAGCGTTTGCAGTCTCCTCACGCACCTGACGCTCACAGATCCGCTGACTCAAGACACACACAGACTAATAATGCTGAGAATGAGCTCGCATCTCCTGACAGAAGCGCACGGCATATCATGAACGTTTTGACATCAGATCAAAATAAGGTTGAATGATTCACATGATGGGGAATTCCAATTTTTGTGTGAACTGTTCCTTTAAGAGAAAAGATGAATGAGTTTGAAACAGGACCACCGCACACATGTGGGTCTAGACAATGAGCGTTTGTCCTGAGATGAACCAGCTCTTGGAACAAAAGAGTCACTGAATTTCTCACAAAACCCAAGCGTCTGTGACCTACAGATGCAAACGAGAGCTTCCAGGCACTTGTTAAGAATAGTTGCAATGTCCAACATCCGAGCCAAACAGACACTTTGGGGAATGAATGAGCAGCGTCATTCTACAGACGGGACAGATCATTTACAAAAGAGAAGTGCGGAGCAGCAAAGCCAGGAATGCAGCCACGCCACACGTCTAACAACCTGCCGAACCGCAGACCTGCTAGCTATTACAAAGACATTCAAAGCCTCTTTAAAGAAGGATAAAAGACAAAAAATGAACACAGAACGAGGTCATGCTCTGCTTTCTCACTGGCCGACTGAAGCTGTCGCTCGTTATTTCTCCGTTTTAGTGGGATGCTTTCATCTGAATGAACAAGGGATATTCATCGCTTGATATAGGACGAGGAAATGTTATCTCGCGTTTTATCGCTCATCGTTAGATGGCGTTAGAGGAAATGCCCTCTGGAAAAATCTGGTGGATATCTAGATGTACTCATGCGTGACGTGCACTGATGACATCACTGATAACATATCAAAGCCGTGATATTATTCGCTGTGAATGTTACTTACTTCATCTAATGCTAAGATTCTGGTATTGCACTGAATATTCGGTTCGATTCAGATTCATACATCTAATATCTTTTGCATTAACATGTTAAATCTTGCCTTGCCTTGTCTTGTTCACAAGTGACCTTGATCTACTTTTGTTTACTTCAGATTGCTCATATTTCCTATCAAGCATGCTCCTCGCTGACACCTTTGACCTGTCTGTGACGAAAAAATCATAGATGCGTGCACATGGATGCCTCATTATCGTCTGTTTCTATGGGCCGCTATATGTTAATTCTGCCATATTCAAGCAGTCAAAGCCAGTTCAGCAGGAACAACCTGAGAGGACTGGTTCTCCCACTCCCAGGTTCTCGAGCTGAAGGAGAATCCACCACAGTCTTCTCTTATATACTCACCGCTCCTCCAGTCTCAGATCTCGAACTAGCAACACAACAGAAAACAGAGTCATAACTCAAGATCTATGATTCACGTTACATTCAGATTATAAACAGATTCCTACAAAAAGCGCTTCAGACGACACGCCTGCTTCAATCGTGCCGTAACACGCCGTCTGAGGTTATAAAAGACTCACTGCAAGACAAACAAGACGCATATAAGTCTAAAAGTGAACGTCTGATATTGTGCGAATATGACAGCAGTGCATTCATCTCCCAACGCTGTCAGGAATGTTAAGCATCCTCAAGGACAGTGTCATGCAAAACCATGATTTTTTGCACGAGCGGTCTCGGGATACAGTGCTTTCGTCACACACAGGTGCACAGAAATACACCGCGGCTAGAGGAACGCATACGTGTTCTCAGATGAAGAGGAAGACTCGTTTCTGCTTTTTGAACACCACATGTTTATTCTTGTAGGAACAGAGCAGGTAACACAGAGGAATGAGGAACAGCGATGCCCTACGTGACAAGCCAATGGCAGTTTAAGAACCAACAAGCGAATGATCAGAGGCAGAGCAAACCTGGATAAAGACTTTACCCCGAATACAAATGCTAATGTAAGATTCGAAACATGAAACAAAACATCCTTGGAAGGAAATCCGATTCCACTGATGCTGAAACATACAAGAAAGAAAAACTGCCTCTGACGCTGTAACAGGTTTGCAGCTGCAAAAAAATGATGTAAAAAGTGAAACTTACTGTATGTTTGTCAAGATAAGTGATAAAGTCTCATCAATGATTACTGTACAAAATCTTGTACATAGTTTCTTCATATGACACATAGTTTGGATGCCTGTAGGGTGGTTGTGAGTGACAGTATCTGGGGGATGTTTAAAAAGTTGAATATTGTGAAAGTTAAACAATGAGGCAGAAGAAGAGTTTTATGAGTTATAAACACAGGTCACCGAACTGTGATTGGAATGGAAAGATAAGTGTCAATGACAAGGCACAACTTTATTTCTTTATGAAGATATTAAAAGCACCATGGCCTCCTGTAATTCATTTACACGTTGCTGAATAAAATCAAACTCGTTTTTTTCTCTCTTTGATGATATATTATTTACCGACACAATGTACCACACGGGTGTAAACACAAAATATCACTGCACTGTAACTCTGGTTATGTGAAATGTCACACTGTATCACACACCAGTATAAAGACAAAGTGTAACACTGATACTATATTAACTGACACAATGCATCACTCCAGTGTAACACTTTGTGACAAAACATCAAGGTGTTACATTGTTTTGAAACAGTTACGCTACATTGTAACATCAGAGAGCATGTACTACTGAAGTGAACATCACATACAGAAAGCTGGCAGAAATCAAGCAAATGCTTGTGAACTTACGGTGCATTTCCTGCCCATATGGTTGAAAAGCACTTCGTTCTCTTGCTGGGTGAGCAGAATTGAGCCAACGTGTCCCGCAGGCCTCCTGTTTGGAGGTGGGCCGCTCATTTTTGACAATCCGATGGTGTAAAGCGGTGATCAGGAAGTGTTAAACAGAAAATATGGTCATTGAACTCCGATCACCGCAGTCTGAATCCAGAGCCTCTCATTTCCACACCTGTGTTTGTGTTGACTGGGAATAGATCGAGAACGCGTAATAATCCCGGATCCGTGAAATAAAACGCGATCCTTAATGTCCCGATGAATCCGCAGTCGTCCTGAGACTCTAAACTTTCATCTGAACTCGGTTTCGATCCAACATGGCAGTGCCAGCGTTGCGCATGACATCCAGAGAAGCGGCGTATTTGCTAATCTGTGAGGACTTCGGACATGAATATTAATGACGCACCGCGACGCTGTCAGCTGAATGGCTGCGAAGCGGACGTTTGTGGCGAACGCAAGCCACCTGGCGAATCATACTGCCGCAAGGGCGTGGCTAAATATGAACTAGTTACGTAAACGGACGCTCCAGGAAGGTTACCAGGCAACTTCAGCATGAGCTAATGTTCATAAGTTAAGAGTTTTCCGTAGTAGGAAACAGATACGTATTTATTATCCTACGCAATATTATATAGATGTTTAGAGACGTTTAATTACCAAAAATAGCTGTGGAATTATGATGCGACAAAAATACTTATTTGATAAATAAATAAGCGAAATAAGTTAAAGTAGCTGTGAGAGAGGAATGCGGTGTGGGCGGGAGCCAAATGTATGTCATGTTAATAAGGTGAAGAATGTAGGACACTCTGCATTTGAAATGCATTATAAAACATTTATCATAACAATTGTTCATGTTTAAAAATAGCTACGTGAACTTCTGCCCCTATTATTCCTGTTTATTGGTCAAAAACTCAAAAACTTGGTCTCATTGGACATGAGCAGAAACATAATTGAAACTCAACAAGGCATTAAAGAATATTACTCATATATGGGGCTTACAATCTGTAAACACTACTACTGGGTGATATCGTACATCAGCAGACTATCTGATAAGTAATGGAAACTTTTTGTTAATTGTTTTGTGATTCCTGTGAGGGAAATATGTGTTTGAGATCTGAAATATAAAGGAATATCAACTGATGACAACACACGAGTATTTCCATTCCTGGCTTGATGTTTGCCACTCCCAAACATGGTTGAGCTGTGAGGTAAACAGAGAGGAAACCTGAAAAACCTGTCAGATGAGAGAGAGAGAGAGAGAGAGAGAGAGAGAGAGAGAGAGAGAGAGAGAGGAGCAGTAATGGACAGAAAAACTTGCTTAAGCATAAATCTGAAATATCCTATGTACTGCTATTACTGGTCAAACATAAAACATTTTATTGGAAAAAAAAATATTCTGTGCTCTGATTTGCTGTACATATATTTGTCTCTATTTATAAAAAAGAGGATAAAGTTTGGCCGTGTTTTGTTTTTAAACAGAGGCAAGGGATGTCCCTTGAGTAAGAGATTTAAAATTTCAGTAGCTCTTAACAGCACCTGTGTAAATACTGATGTCACTTCCAGAAAGAAGGAAGCTTTGGCAGCAAAACTTTATCCCACACAGCTAACATCAGCACTGACAAAATAGTGTTTTAATGAAGTCAGCAAATCCTATTCCACACTGTTTATTTAACTCTTTAATATGCCCCAGAAATCCACACTCAGCCGTTATATTCCTGTTGACCGCTGGGTGGCACTGTATACTACAATATACAATATACCACAAAAACCTTAAACTGAAAGGCCTTTAACATACAAAGCTTGTATTTATTAAATAGCTTTATAGTTTTCCTTGCTTTTACATTTTTTAATTGTTAGTATTGTTTCCAAATATATTTTAACCTCATATACAGAGTGAACTTGCACAAAAACACTGGAACGGTGGTGCTCTTTTAGTTTTTTTTGATTATTTAATTTAAAATAATTTTATAAGTCATAAGTTTCATTGTTGATATGCTAGGTTTGTATACTAGTAATAGTGCTAGATTTTGCAAACACCTTCAACCAAACAACATTGTCTACATTGTTTAGTTAAAAATGGATGGTGTTCAGGCCCCTTCTGGTACATTTGTGACTTACATCTTAATCACAGGAAACATATCGGTCAATCAGGTTGACATCATGACTCACTACAGCTTCTGCAGGAGCAGACTTGTTTGATAAGACGTTGAACTTACACTGAACTGTCAGACAGTGGAAAAATACAAAACACACAAGATACCAATGGAAGATGTACAATTTTGAGAAAAAATGGCTTATTTTGTTATTTTTAGCACAATTAAATCTAAGGTTTCAGAACTGTTATTCTGTGTGTGGGAGGGGAGAGTGTGATTTGGTTTCAGGTTGTGATATTATACTGGCGTTGGATCTTTGTCCAGCTCTTGTGTTGATGTATGGGAGATCTGGTCCGCATCATGAAGAGCGCGGTGCTGGGGGGACCGGAGCTCGTGGGGGCCACACTGCGGGGGGTCAGACTGACTATAATGAAAAACACTGAAACTGAATCAGGCTGACAGTGGCGTACAGTCAATAAGTGATGAACAAATGACAATAGTTGGGAAAACGAGTGGTTCTGCATAAAACATAGCTAGTGCTCAGAGTTGTTGAGGAGAAGTGTGCAGAACAAAGCTCCACGACAACAACAACCGCAAAATGACTGCAGCAACTTCCTGTACTGGAAGTCAAACCAACGATCATGTGATTTAATCTGGACATCACTTCTCAAGTCTCCTACATTCGTGAACCAGAGAGATAGTTTAACAAGTTTTAATAAAACTAAAGGGTATCATTAAAACAGTATTAATGTAAATCTCACAAAACATGCTTTTTGGGGCGAACTATCCCTTAATCCAAAATATTGAATGCTCTGTTTCTTTGGATCAAAGTGTCTGATAAGTGTATTATTTTTAATTGACTAATGTGGTGAACATCATTTTGTGAAAGATCAAGGTGGTGTATTTGGCTTTGCACGTGTGACACTTTGAATATCATTTGACTCTTTATGTAAATATTGTGTTTGTGGGTTGATTTCCCTTTAAAAAGCAAAAACTCCTTTGTCTCCATACAGCAGTTTCAAAGTTAAAATGACTATATATAAGTGAAGACAATGCAACATAAATACTGCTCATTCTGTAACCAGCAACAGATGTTTCATACTAAGTACTAAAGGAGACTAAAGCCCTGTTAAATACTAAAGCAGATTAAAGTTGCTTTATCCTCATTTGTGGGAAGAAAATGTCCTTAGACAACCCTTGAACAGTTGCCATTCTTTTTAGATATTAAGACAAACTAATCATGTATGTAAACTGTGATGAAACCTTAAACAGAGGTTTGAAAACGATAAACAATGTTGTAAGCATCTTTATTAATGTCAAGAATATAGACACAATCCGATCAGTTTCTTACACTACACTGTGACGTCTGTACAGTCTAAAGGGAGGAAAAAATCACACGGGACGTCTATGCAAATGAGATGGTGGCTGTTTTGTTTCTTAACGTCTGAAATGGAAATCACAGTCCCTTCAGTAACAGCCAAATCTCTTTTGTCATGACCTTAGAGAATGGAGAACGCTTTCGCCATGACAACATTCCATCCCTAAAAAACAACTAAGATATACAGTAATCCACACATGAATGTTAGCAGAACTCCAAACTTCCTTTAGATTTCAGAAGAATGTTGATAATCAAACAACACTGAACCCCACCGACTCCCATTGTATGAACACACAACCACTGAGACATTTCTCAAAATATCTTCTTCTGAAGAAATAGTCACATACAAGTTCACAACCACGTGAGGGGGAATAAATGATGAGTTTTTATTCTTGTGTAACTGCCCCTTTAAATCCAGAAACATCTAGAAACTAATAAACATTTATGGCGAACTATCTAAATAATAAATTCAATCAATAACTGAGGTTTGTCATCACAGTAACACACAAGAATGTGTATTCAATAGCAAGAGCAATGAGTTTGCATGTGTGTACATGTGTAGACAGGCCTAATATAAATACAGAAAAAATAACATCAAAGAATTCAGAAGAGGTGAACGGTCATGTTTTTAATCTTTATAAATGAATGAGACAAACAAAATCACCGTGATGCAAAAGTTATTGTCATAGAAGTTTGAAATGTGTCTAAATTAAAGGAGCACAAATGAAATATATATTGTTCATTAAATCAGAATAACATGAATTCTATTTGTAGCACTAATCACAAGGCAAGAAATGGTTTTAAAATGATCAACCCATATTCATCAAATGTTTTTTTCTCTTAAAATAGGAGGGTGAGAAAAAGTGGATTTGAGCAGACACATCCATAGCTGCCGAGTGTCTTTACATCAACCAGTGACATGCGAGAAATATTCAAACAAACTGTTTACATTAAAGCAATACATTTATAAGCCAAAAGTATCAATTAAATTAAAGATTTACTATACTAGAGGAAGCTTTGGCAGTTTCTCTTTTAAAACAAGAACATCTTTGGAAAGTGAATAATCTTCTACAAGAGCCAAACACACAGTATGAGAAACAGAAGACTTACAGTACTGTATATTCATTTAGTCAAAAATCACAGTTATTGTTCACAGTGTGCGGTGCTTGATAAACACAGACCTTATTTAAAAGTCTCAACATGTTAAGCAAGACAAAATCTATTGTTAATCTCCAATAAACATCAGCTGCAAAATAGTAAATATCAAACTTGAGTTCTTTGTAAATATGAGTCAAAAGCTACATACTGAGGTTTCTTTTGATCATGAGAGTTATGTCTGAACTTGTTTTCATACAGATGTGAAACTTCAGTTTTAGATGACAGAAGTCCAGCTGCCTAAAAGGGGAAATAAAGGCACTCGGTTGGTTTCTTCACATGAAAGCTCTCACGAATGCTCGGAGTCACATCTCTTCACTGTATCAACATGCAAAATCCTGATGCATGCAGTTACAACACATGCAAAACAACCACAATCCAGACTCCTGATGCCCAGCAGTGATATTGTCTGTGTGACACGACACTTCAGTCTGTCTGCGGTTCTCATGATAGTTCTCCAAACTGCACATCATTAGATTTAAAAGCAGAAGGTGAAACTGCTAACACAGTTACGGTTGTTTCTCTGAGGGGTTTGAAGCTGGTACTGATATTCTCCTGAGAACCAGCCGTTTCGTTTTTTTTCTGTTAATCTCTCTGAGAACAAACATGGCAGTGTTAAAAGTCCACATGGATCTTAAAAAGCACATCCCTGGACTTTACTGTCAAAGCAAATGTTTGATGGTTTGGTCAGTATGACTACATTTTCAACACCCCACGTGACAAAATACTGTAGTATACTGTAGTATTTGCTACCGTAACCCCGAGATACTATAGTGCTTACCATAGTAAAAAAGATAAAACACTACAGTATTTACGGCAGTTAATCAATTAAGTAATAATACAGAACACTATAGTATACATTAACAAAGTGTACTAACATACTACAGTAAACTTCAGTATTTTCCATGTGGGGTGATTTAAAAATAGTATGATTTGGCCTCGCAATTTAATTGAGATTACATAAAAGCTCGGGGGACCGGGGCTTGGGACATGGGGAAAGTGGACACAACTACTACATTTCATAAACTACTGTATAAGGTTGTGTGTAAAATGAATGATTTTATGAACAATGCTTTTGTGATTCAAGCTAAAAGTCATTCATGTGTCAGCAAACCCTGCTTATTTAAACATCTTGAAAACTCTAACGTCCTCAAAAAGCACATCCCTAGCCGTTCCTCTCACCAAGTGTTTGGTGGTTTGGCCAAAACCACATTTTAATGTTTAAAACTAAAGTCATGTGATTTGGCCTAATAAAGGTTTATATTCGCAGGAAGCATTTTTGTCGCAATAGCTACATTCATAGTGACTTGAATGTGACAAATCTCTGAAATTCTTTCTAATGCCCCAACTGAATTAAAACATTGAAATGTCTGCTTTTGCTGAGTGGGTTATGACAGGCACATTCTGTCTGACTCAGGCTTGTCTTTTGGCACCAGCTGTCCATTGGCACCACAGCCTGTCATCTCCCCCTCGTCTTTATCATTGCACACAACCCTCAACAGAACGTTCGACAAGACGTCCTGATACAAACTCAAACAAACCCACCCAGGCAGATAGAGCAACGTCACCAGGCCCATGAAGTTGAGAGGATAATGCGAGTAGTCCCACGAGCATGCGTCGTACTGTCGGAGCGCGAAGCCCCAGCTGAACTCCCACGCGTAAACGAAGCTGATGTAGATGGGCAGCCTCCGCCAGGTCCCCCAGCCGCGTCTGAAGTGCAAATGGAGGTAGAGCTTCTCCACCACGAAGCTGCAGCTTCCATACATGAGGAAGGACCACAAGGACGTGTGTCCCCTCAGGCTCCGGTGTGGTTTCTCGAACAAGTTAAACACAGAGGTGAAGAGCACCTCGTCCAGAAATCCGTGCATGCCGAAGAACGCAAAGCGCAGGACACCCGACAACCCGTTCGGGCACCGCCGCACTAACACCCGGTTGTTCTGATACTGCAGGCGCATGAATCCTTTATGAAAGATATTCGTAAAATACAAAGCAAGGATGTAATGCACAACGAGCTGGGTGACTGACACCACCCGCAAATTGTCCGTCCTGGTCACCACGTTCCCGATTAAAATCTGCAAGCAGATGTACAGCGACGGATAGAAGACGAGATGGAAAGCGAAGGGTCTCCCGCGGAAGCATCTCTTCTGCAGGTAGATCTTCTCCAAAAGCAGATGCGTGATGGAGTGGACGACGCACAGATACGGCGAGGAGAATCCCAACAGTTTCAAGTCATTCTCATCCAGAAACCTGAGTGCGGACGACAGTATGATGTCCAAGGTGATCCCGTGCATGCCATAGAAATACATGCGCATCCACTGCGGCAGAGCGCGCACGGAGTCCTGCCGGCTTTTATTCTGCGTCCTCGGGCCATCTCTGTGGCCGTCTGCCAGTCGCATCGTCATGGTAGCTCTGCTGAAAGAGACCTAGATGGCGACGCGTCTTTGTTTGATGGACATTTTACGCAGCGCCTCGCCGGTGACACGCTGATCTCACCAAGCGCATTTTCTACATGCTCTGTTATTCAAAAGAGAGACATGAACAGGGAAGAAACAAGAAACGAAATAGAACACATCAGCAGAGGGCGCTGCGCCACTTCTGCAACCATGTGTGGGTGCAACATCTCCATATCTGTTGTTCCTATGGAAACGGCACTCAGGCACTCGGAGTAGAGTAATATATCTCTTTAGAGATGGTCATTAGACAACCTAAAGCTTAAATCTCTAGGCATTTCATAAAGGATGTGTTCCTCTGGGTTAAACGTGTCTAATATGTATTAATAACATTAATAAGCCCTCCTTGGTCAAATAAATGCTTTACTTAAGGACAGATGTAGATTTAATTTGCCAAATGAAACTGAAGGCACAGTTGAAGGTTCAAAGCCCTTACGAAAATTAACCATGGTTTTTTTTGTGGTACAAGTGTAGTAACCGTGTTTTTTAGGTGCATTGATTACTTAGGGAAAAATCATGGTTTTACTACAGTAGCCATTGTTTACTATGGTTTTAACAAAAAACATGGTTGTCAAAACCATTGTTATTTTGTGAAAACCATTGTTTTACTACAGTAACCATGTTGTTTTGGTTTTGACTGTAGTAAAACCATGGTTTTTCAATTTTAACTGTACTAAAACCATGGTAAATATTCATAAGGGAGGGTCCCACTTAAATACAAGGTATTCATTTAATCAGTATGTGTGTTAAACTACATAAGCACTATGGTTTTAATAATGATTTGTCATGAGCATATACAGTAAAAATGACGTGTGGATGAAGTCACAGAGAGGTTTAGCTCAAAGACTCAAAAGCTTTCCCGTAGGACTAAAATATCACGTGTGTTATCTCAGTGACACAGTTATTCTGCTGTAAGTGGAGGTGTCAGATGAACTCCAAGCATCAAACACTTATCTGTGAGAGCCACAAGGGAAAGAGAGAACTGCAAGTGCTCAGGGCTTCTCAGCGGGCCAATGAGAATATAACAGTGTGTTACACCAGCACGGTCAATAAACAAACTATTTATAGAAAGATGTCAATTTATGAAAAGAGTCAAAAACAAAAGCACTCATTATTTATAACTACTGTTTTACTGTTATAAAATGTAACACAATTAAAACAAAATTGTAACGCCTTGCCGTTGTGAAGGGCATATTTTTTATTTCTCAAAATTTACCAGCAGCGACAGTATTGCAATTATCCAAAGTGGCCACTGGATGGCGCCAACGTAAAAGCGTATTTTAACATTTCTCATTCTGAAGCCATCAGTGTTATTCTCACAAACCCTTAGGCAAAAAGTAATAATTGCATGTGAATTAAAAATAAAAAACATGCTGGTATCTTAAAAATACTCTTCTATCGTACATTGTTAATTTTGTATTCATATCCTTTATGTTTATATAAATTGTTGATCCTTTTTTTGTTTTGTTTTTTAAAAAGAATGACACTAAATACTGTATCTATTCTTTTCTATTCAACAGTACAATCAACTGCATTTAAGATAAATTGTAGAAGCATTGGCACAAAAATAATTTTAGAAATGTTTCGTTTTAGTTTACTGTCAAACATTTTCTTATTCACAATCACAGTATTTTATTATTATACTGCAAAAAGAAAATGAAAAAAAAAAACATACTAAATGTTTATTAAATTTTTACAACTTAAACACATATTAATGAAACGGTGACATTTACAGAAAATTTAAGTCCATACTTATAGGTTGTTGGACAATATTGCTTTACTCGACTAATACTGTCAATCTGTTGTGGGACTTTGGCTCCATGAAAAGATGAACCCACTATACTGTATGTGTGATGCACGTGGATTTCTAAAAATGTAATTTTAGATCTCATTTCCTCCAATCTGCTGTACTTATTGCTTTGTGCGGATCTGCACGTCTGGTTTGGTCTCATCTGGTCTGAGGGTCGGGGTCAGGTCACGAGGGGCCGTACTGTAGTGAAAACCCTCAAGTCCCATGAGAGGATTCACTCTTGTTTACTGTTTCTTCACTTTATTAGGTATTCCCTCCACTTCCTGGTCTTTCGTACCCACACCCCCTTCATCCTACATTTTTAATAAGCTCTCTTTATCAAGATTTCTGTGCTGGTCTAGACAGGTCCATCGTCGCCGGGAGTAAGCAGTTTGACAAACTGCCCACATAACAGCCAATATATCCTAATAACACCACAGTCACATACACGTGAGCAATCGCTCCACAATATCTTTCCTCTCATCTGTAATTCATATCTCTGAGGTTACACTCGGAGGCCGTTAAAGCAAGGCAAGGTCATCACCATGGAGACATGCATCTTTTCCCTGCACATTTGTCACATGTGGTCATTTCGCGTCTTTACATCAGGGACAGACTGGGCTAATCTGCTAAAAGAGGTGAAGGACAGAACCTGTGTTATTGGATCTGTGTTTTTACAGAAGGACGGCCAGATGCCGACGGTCCACGTGTCCTCAGCACGTCCTTGCATCTCGCCATGGAAGCTGCCCGACCGAAGACACCCGAATGCATCATCAACCACCGTAGAGATCCAGCAAAACACACTCCAGGTTTACAGCCGGATTTGCAGGGATACAGAAATACGCCTGCATGATAAAGAAAGAAACAGCAATGGTTTTATTAAGAAGCTCCCATGGTAACATGAGAATTAGGAAACTGGGTTGAATGTTCCTGCGTTTGAAGTGAACGTAACAATGCATGTCAGATTGAAAGAATAGAAGCTTTTCATGTGTTGAGAGAGATTGCTGAGAAAACAATCAGAACAAGTCATGCAAAGATGAAGAATATAGTTACAGCTAGACATTGTTATAATAGCAGGAAAACCTGTCTGAGACCATAACGTTGGAAATAAAAAGATGTCTTCACTCTTTATTCAAATAATACATAAAGCAAATATTGTACAAATATTTGACATCACTTTTGGTCACAGCGGTATTTCCAAGTTACATCTTAAAGTTAAATGTTAAAAATATTAAAAAAAAATACTTTTCCAGTTTTTAAATACTGGTTTACATTAAATGAAAAGTGAGCCGACTTTGGGCTCAGTCTGAATCTCGACATGTTTTTTTTCTCTCAGGTGAGTTGAGTCGGTCACTCAAGAGAAGATGTGATACAGTAAGGACACTTTAACTAGCAGACGATGGACATCATTATCAATGGTTAGTGTTGGTTTACACCGAGAGGTCACGGGGGCAGGATGTGATGTCATCAGCAATTGAATGATGTACAGGATATGGCCACTTAGTGATAGCTGAGAGGACCCTGGATATTCTCCAGCAAATCCAATTATGTCTCTTGAATCTCGTGAAGAAGGTAAAGAATCAGGTGGTCACCAGGGGTCTTGCTTGGATAGATTATGTTCTTAAAGTGTGCATATGTGAAAGTCAGTGTCGTTTTAAAAATGTTGTATTTGTCTTGAGAATTGCATTCAACATGCATTTTGTGTGTACGCAACATTTATGCACTAGTGGCCAAAAGTGATGTTCATGTCCATTATTTGTACAATATTTGTTTTCAGTGCCCCCTCAGGTTAGAATAAACCATCAAAAAATGAGGTGTACGATACCACAATTGATAATAG